>NC_139934.1:5869376-6406876 GCF_963514095.1 Eutrigla gurnardus
GCGCAATTGGTTAGCGCGTTCGGCTGTTAACCGAAAGGTTGGTGGTTCAAGCCCACCCAGGGACGGTCTCTGTTTTGCTTTATTTTGTAACCTAACGTGAAATTACAGTCGCATTACTTTACTGTTGTATCAGGTCAAGCTCTGACTTGATACCAGGTTATTTTCCTGTTATTAGGGTTAGGGTTAGGGTTAGAGTAAAGAGTTGTTACTGAATGTACTGTGCTTATGCAGGCAAACACGTCTCTGTGGCGCAATTGGTTAGCGCGTTCGGCTGTTAACCGAAAGGTTGGTGGTTCAAGCCCACCCAGGGACGACAGTTTTTCTTTGTGTCTGATGTTTGATGTTTGAAAAAGCTGATCATTGTAACCTAAGGTGTCTTTTTTATTTTCGTAACTCATATAAAGCTATAGGTATCTTGCAGGCTCAAGGCTCGGTTATGCTTCCGCGTAGTGATCACGCAATGGCCACGCAGTTGCTGGGAGACCGTGATGGTTCTGCGTTGGGTTTACGTGTCGAAATGCAATTCAATGCCACACCGGTAGAGGGCGCTATGTGGTCCGCAAGCCCCCTTGCGTTGTGTTGACGCGGAAGCATAACTTGGGCTTCAGACTTTGGACGTAGCAGATCTCTTGTTAATTATCTTCTTTTTTAATTTACATGGTTAATCAAATAGAAAGCGTCCCTGGGTGGGCTTGAACCACCAACCTTTCGGTTAACAGCCGAACGCGCTAACCAATTGCGCCACAGAGACGGGTGTCTGTGCCTCTTGAGGGGCGTGGCTTAAATTTTAGGTCTTATGACGACTTGGAGAAGCTTAATTTTCAACTGGATTTATTTTTGAATTACCTGTTCGTGGATAAGTGAGCAACAACCGATGACGTGTCACAATTATGCCTTTACTGTTAACATTTATACATTAAGTTTCCACCATATGAGTCGAAGCTGCCTTGGGTATGTAGACAGGTGGTACCTCTTGAGGATTTGGACTTGGACAACATCGTATTCATTTATTTACCTGGTTAATCAAATAGAAAGCGTCCCTGGGTGGGCTTGAACCACCAACCTTTCGGTTAACAGCCGAACGCGCTAACCAATTGCGCCACAGAGACGAGTTGTCCGTTTTGTGAAGGGGCGTGGCCTAGATCTCAGGCCTATTGATGAACTGGAGAAGCCAAAGATGCATTCAACTGGACTTGAATTTCCTATTTGGGTTCAAGTGAAACAACCTACGACGTGTAGTTGTGAAGCTTTGACTGTAACTGTTTAGCCCTGATCATTGCAACTCACATGTTTATTTAAGAATAAAGTTTCCTCTACATGAGGAAACTTCGTGTTGCATAAACACGTCGTACCTTTCAGATACAATTGGACACATGTGCTCCTGGTATCTTGCAGGTTTAGACTTTGGCAAACACCTTGTTCATTCATTTACCTGGTTTTTCAAATAGAAATCGTCCCTGGGTGGGCTTGAACCACCAACCTTTCGGTTAACAGCCGAACGCGCTAACCAATTGCGCCACAGAGACAGGTCTGTTTCTTCTGTGAGGGGGCGTGGCCTAATGATAAGGAGAAGCTACATTTTCAATCAGATTTATTTTGAATGTCCTATTTGTGGATACGTGATTAACAACCGATGATGTGTCACAGTGGTTGGACTGTAAACGTTTGAGCATAAAGTTTCCACTACATGAGTCAGAGTTGCCTTGTGTAGACACACAGTATCTTTCAGATGTGTTTGGACGGATATGCTTTTGGTCCTGGTTTGACTTTGGACATGGCAAACACCTTATTATTTAAATAAATAACGTCCCTGGGTGGGCTTGAACCACCAACCTTTCGGTTAACAGCCGAACGCGCTAACCAATTGCGCCACAGAGACGGATCTGCCAACTCTGAGAGGGGGTGTGGCTTAAGTAGCAGGCCTAATGATCATATGGAGAAGCTACATTTTCAATCAGATTTATTTTGAATGTCCTATTTGTGGATACGAGAGCAGCACCCGATGATGTGTCACAGTGATGCATTGACTGTCAACGTTTGAGCATAAAGTTTCCACTACATGAGTCAGAGGCTGTGTTCGAAATGCCATACTAACGTCCTACTCGTACTCAATTGTGACGTAAATTTGAGTACGTAGTGCGTTCAGATACAATAGTATGTGAATTTGTGTACGCGAGAAATGCCCGGATGTATACTGCATTGGCAAGAATTTCTGAGTATACAGCGGACCTTGCTAAATATACTCAACTTCCCCAAAATGCATTGCGGTTCGTCTGACTTCTGAAAAGTTTTGGATAATGGCGGACGACTGCGGTGATTCTGGCGACAGCCCGACACAAACCGCGTACACATGTAAGTATACTGTAACATGACTTTTATGTTTCCAGCTGACTTTTAAATCGTATTGATAATGAACGTTACTTTATTGTTGTTGGCATTGTACGTTAACGTTACGAATCGAAGGTCCTGCCAGCCGGCTAGCCTACTGACGGTAATTTACCATAGGGGTTAGCGAGCGCAAGCGAAGCGGAAAATGTGCCGTTTTTACCGACGTTAACTAATAATATAGTGCTTATGTTAAACCGTGGTTATATATTTACTAACGGTGGTTAATAACGCCGTGCACCGTTGTCCGTTAAAGGGACGGATGCAGACACCGGGGCGCCTCATTCAGTGGGGGGAACGATGAGGAGACGTTCACCGGCAGGAGGAATGCTGCTCTGAGAGGCTTCACTTCAGAAAATGTGGTTTAAATGTTATAATTCTTATATGCAGGGCTTAACAACTACTGGTGCATATTTAGCTACTCAATGATATAAGGTTGAACACCAGCGTATATAGATGGGAGATGTACTGCTCTCCTGAGATGTCTACCTGAAACGTTCTGATGAACAGCAAGAAATCATCATTGAACTGTAACACTTTTCTACGTGCTGTTCTTCATATAGGATGTTTATTGAAGAACATGGGATGGAGGGAAGGTGGAGCTGGATGAGCTAAGAAGAAGTGGGAGAACATGAAGCAGAAATACAAGGTGAGTTGGAAGCAGTTTAAAGTATTGAACTCTACAGCATAAAAGAAACCAGATGAAGTTGTCTTTCTTATAAATAATCAGGCAAAGACATTGCTGGGTAATATCTACAATGTGTTAAAACATCAGAGTCCATGAAGTTTTACTTATAAACTGCACTACTGATAAACACAAATAAAACCTCAACAATAATCATGTTCCTGCAACACAGGGATCTGGACATTTGGAGCAGACACTGCAGCTACAAGCCTCTGAGGATATCCCAGGACTGCTGGAGCCTCTGAGGATATCCCAGGACTGCTGGAGCCTCTGATGATGTCCCAGGACTGCTGGAGCCTCTGAGGATATCCCAGGACTGCTGGAGCCTCTGAGGATGTCCCAGGACTGCTGGAGCCTCTGAGGATGTCCCAGGACTGCTGTTGCCTCTGAGGATGTCCCAGGACTGCTGTTGCCTCTGAGGATGTCCCAGGACTGCTGGAGTGGCTGGGCTTCGTCGCTGTCATCCCCATCACCACCGTGGAACTATGGATGTTATAAGAATTTTGTATAATCTCATGTCTTAAAGTTTTCTTAGTTCAGGTTACAGCTTTATGTGTTGAACTGTTTATTACTTTAGTCTCCCCATTGCTGACCTAAATGTTATCAGAGGCCTGGTAGTCATGATGTCTAGTTCTGCATGAAGATTAACTGTCGATGACGCATCATCTCCTGTGCCTTTAAAAGACTCAAGTCACAACAGTGATTTGAGCACTTCCTCTGTAGCATCCTCACACGTTGTTGCACTGTAACTGCTCCTCTTGTACAAGATTAAAGTCAGACGTCGACTTTACTTATGTCTCTGATCTCCTCCTTGGGTGAATTTATTCGTTTACGGAAAAATTCTTTTAACATTTGGCGCCCAACGTGGGGCCCAATATCTGTTTCTTTTCTCCAACTACCAGGCCTGAACACCTTGCAAGGCGGGCCCGGCTGGAGAGGAGAGCAGTGACGGGGTCCGAACGAAGGAGGAATCTGAGGCATTTAAAACAAATCGGGCAAACACAAAATTCCTGAATGAGGGGATTTTCACCATTTGGTAAAACAACTGAGATCTGGGATCTCGAAGACTGCGTCTGGGGCCAGTAATAGACAGCCAGGTTTAAAGTCCGGGGACTACGGTCCAAAAAAGCGTGGGGTTTAAAATCCGGGGGGCTTAGGCTTAGGTCCAAAAAGCGTTGAGGGGGTGGGAGACCCAAAAAGCGCCGCAAAGCTGTCTAGGATTGCACGGTTTAAAGTCCGGGGGCCACAAGCCCGAGAAGCAACAAGGCAATCCAGGATTCTCAACTTGCCGAGAAAGAGTTTTACCAGATCGGGTGAAAAGGTTTTTCTACTCATTTAGCAAGACACAGAGAACTGTGTTGACAACAGTCGACCAGTTACAAAAAAAAAAAAAAGGGGAGAGGAGGGATTCTCCTATCGGGTAGTTTTGATTTAGGAGGGAGTCTTGCCAAGTCAGTAAAAAAAACCGAGGTCAAACAAGCACCTCGGAGTACTGGGCCTGAGAACAGTATAAGGTGTACGTCTTTGGAACGACGGGACCTACTTTGATTCCTACCTCAAAGTACTGGGTCTGGAGGCCAGTAACACGTCTTTGGAACGACGTAAACTACTTTGATCCACCAGGCCGCCTGAGTTAACAAAAAGGGAAAAAGCGCTATCATTCAGGTAAGACAAACATTAGTTTTTTGCTGAGCACGTTCGTATTATATTTGTTTGTAAGTTTCTGCCGTGTATGTTTTTCTTCTTATTATTATTATATTTGTTTGTGAGTATATATACAACCTATTTAAAATTAAATAGAATTGGGTGAACTAGATATAAATAAATAAAAAAAAAGGGTAACAGCCATTCGTGTTGCGGCCGGAACACGGAAGGTGATATACAGGAGATTCAAAGTATATGCGGGAAAAAGATAAAGACAGCGTCAAATATCTTAAGCTGTTGAAAACCAAATATGGGTTTCGGGGAAGACTAAATGTGGAGGAAACTAAGAGATTGGGAGCAGGAAGATAAGGAAATTAGACTAGAGCAGGAGTGAAAAGAAAAAGAAGCACACAAACAGACAAGTTCTAATCTTTATCCTGTTCTTTATTCTCGCCGAGAACAACGGAGAGATGATGACGAAGTCACTCTGGGTCCGACGCCTGTCCCTCTCCCTACCCGGATCAGCCTCATCTGCGGCCACCTCCACTCCACCCCAGGCCGGCACATGTTCCGGCCTCCTCCGAACCGCCAGAAGCCTCCGCTCCGCAAATACCAGGGCACCCATGGGACGCAGAACAAGGGGGTAAAACCCGTAGCGGTAAGACATTCAATCCTCTTATTTCATCACATACACAGAAACAAGGGAAAGGAGGAGATAAGTGACTACTTTGTCTTGATGATGATGGTGATGATTGGAGGAGTGATTGCAATGTGTTTTACCGAGAGGGTGCACCGAGAAAGCGGGGTGGATGGCGGAGAGGAGGAGGAGAAGGAGGGAGAGGAGGGGGCGCGGAGGGGAGCAGGTCGAGAGACAGGAACGATGTTTGCTAAAACTGGACATTGGGTGAGAGGCTGCAGGTCCGGAGGAGGACGAGGAGGAGGGGCAAGAGGCAGAGGACTCAGACGGCATCGAGACTCATCAACTGCGTGACTATCTCAACGGACAGGTCATGCCGAGACACACACACACCCACCCACACACACACACACACACACACAGCACACAGGCGATGTCATCAAATTTAGCCAAATTTAACCCACCAAAATTCTATTGTATGTTGATGATATTCTGATGGCTTCAAAAACTCAAGCTGACTGTAAAATAGACACTTTAGCACTGCTGAAGTTTTTAGCTGAACAAGGTCACAAAGTAAATGATGTCATTCTTAGGCATGACAGGCTTTTGCAGGCAATGGATTGCTAATTACGCTGAATTAGCACAACCACTGCAGGGTGTAATCTATGATCAACCTATGGCAGCCGGGGATAAGATTATTTGGACACAGGAGGCAGAACAGGCCTTTAAACAACTAAAACAGGTTTTAGTGAGCACATCAGTATTAGCACTCCCAGACTACAAAAAACCTTTCATCCAAACATGTGACGCGAGACAAGGATTCATAACCAGTGTTTTAACACAGCCTTTTGGACAAAAACTACGACCGATAGTTTACTACTCTTCTAAACTTGATCCCATAGCCAGAGCTATGCCTCCATGTTTACAGGCAGTGCAGGCAGCAGTTATTGCTGTACAAAGTTCAGCTTCACTCGTGTTGTTTCATCCATTGACATTGAAGGTTTCACATGCGATTTCTGTACTTCTGATGCAAAACAAAGTAGCTTTCATGTCACCAGCACGGCATCTCAATTGTATGACAATACTAATGGTGCAGCCACATTTGACAATCGAACGCTGCAACACATTGAATCCATCTACACCTTTGCCATACGAACAGGACGGTGATAAAAATGACTGCTTAGTTAAAACTGAGGAGACTGTTTTGCTGAGAGCAGACCTGACTGATACACCACTCACACATCCAGACATAACAATGTTTGTTGACGGTTCCTGCAGGAAAACCAGATGGCAGGAATGCCAGTAGTGTGCGGTGGTGACACAGGGGAGGGTGCTGAAATCCTCACCTTTGCCATCACATTTCTCAGCACAGGCAGCAGACAGAGTAGCTTTGATGGAGGCATGTAGATTGGGGGAAGGGAAAGCTATCACAGTCTACACAGATAGCCAGTATGCATTCTCCACACTGCATGTTTTCGACCAACAGTGGAAAAACAGAGGCATGGTAACATCTACAGGCAAATCTATTCAACACAAACATTTGATTCTAACCAGTTTCACGGGGAAACCCCAAAGCAGACGTAGAAGCTAAACGCGCAGCGACAGAGGGACGGGGCTTAGATTACATTTTTGTAGCTGATACTGACACAGAGCACATTGACCATGATATCTTGAAGGACATGCAGGCTATAACACCAGACACTGAGAACTCACTGTGGTGCGACAAAGGAGCAAAACAAACAGATAACGACATCTGGAGATGACCTGAGGGTAAGCCCATCCTTCCTAAAACCCTCTATCGATTTGCGGCTATTTTGAGCCATGGGATTACCCATGTCTCAACAGGAGGGATGGTGACAATGATAAGTAAATGTTTTACAACATATGGATTCCAAAATTACTCTAAAAAATTTTGTGCATCCTGTTTGATTTGTTCCAAGCACAAAAAAGGGGAGCATTCCTGAAAGCTGAATATCCTTTCCAAACAATATGCATGGACTTCATCGAACTAAACAAATCAAAGGGGAAGAAATACTGTCTAGTAATAGGAGATATGTTTTCAAAATGGGTTGAAATCACACCAACAGCAACAAACGACGCTATAGTGGTAGCAAAAATCTTTGCTACTATTATTGCACTAAGATTCGGATTCCCAGAAACAATTTATTGTGAAAACGGTCCACATTTCAGAAACCAAGTCATGGCTAAATTATCAGAAATGTCTAACATTCAACTAAAAGTTTCATTGCAGTTATCACTGGTCATCTACTCGCTGGGAAGGTCCATATAAGGTTCTGCTATCTACACCGACAGCAGTCCACATCACTGAGAGACGAACGTGGGTTCATCTGACACACTGTAAGAGAGCATACAGCACTCCGGAGGGGACAGATAAGTAAAAACACCACACCATGGCAGATAGACTGTGGCATCTGTTTCGAAGGACGGGATGCGGTATGAGAGGAACATTGTGTCTAATCAGTCTGGTAGCAGTGATAGTGGTAATTCCGATACTCTGGGTACACAAACTTCACTCTCGACAATCGAATGGCAACAACAATCGCACCGCAGCTGAATCACTGATTGTAAATTCGACACTAGCCAATACAACGCTAGCTAATTCAACACCAGCCAAATTAAGAGCTAAAAGAGAAATCAGACCGCAAATTGTATAACTTTGTGTCTCTACCCGCTGACAGGAACTGCACCACTGTACACCAATTGTTTCCCCCTGTGCCAACTCACACGTGGCCACCCTGGTTTGAGCCATATGACGGCAACTACACCTGTCTGTCTAGAGAAGAAGGTACGGTTAGTGAAGGAACTTTGGCTCCTTGTAATCTAACCCTGAAGTTATCAGCAGGAGAAGGGGGTGTGCAGGATGCGTGGGTGAGAAGACAACTTGTGACCAGGGCGGACATCTGGTGGTTCTGCGGTGGTAAGACACTTAGACCAACATTAAAAATGTTGATTGGATTAACTATTTGTATTATAACCAACAAAGGTTCATCAATTATGTCAGAGACAGCATCAAGGGGTTGTCTTCACAATTAGATAGGACTAGTCTCATGGCGTGGCAGAAACGGCTGGCGCTGGACATGCTGCTGGCCGAGAAGGGAGGCGTGTGTAAGATGTTTGGGGATATGTGTTACACTTTCATTCCCTATAACACCGCTGACAGCAGTGGGACTAGGGCGCTGGCAGGTTTGACGTCGCTATCCGAGGAGTTCGCAGAAAACTCAGGTATTGACGATCACCCTTACTTTTCATGGATGGAGAGCATGTTTGGGAGGTGGTCAGGGCTCATACAATCAGTTTTGATAACCATAAATATAATGACCATAATTATGACTACGTTGTGTTGTTGTTGTGTTCCATTCCTGAGAGACTTAGTTCAGAGGCTGATTGACGTTGCGATGAACAAGATGTTACTGTACACCAGAGTGCCGGATGAGGAGGATAAAGGTGATGCGACATCATATCTATCAGAATACAGTGACGATGAAATAACCCCTGTGAAGTGTGCTTCCAGATTCCTAGGTGACCAGAAAGTTCCAGGTGATCTGGAAGCTGAGGACATGTACGGGGACTTGGAGGATTTCTATGATTAGTAGTTTAAATAAAAATAAAAACATAAATTCCACAGCACAATGATGTATTTACATAAAATCCCAAAAAGAAGATGTAAGATACTGATAAGCATTACGAGTGTAGCCTAAGAGAAGGATGTTATCTCCACTATATGTTAATCACATGATGGAAGGAAGTCTGTAATGTTTTATTGTTTTCAACGAGCTCAGGGTGAGATTTCTTAGGCAGGGTCAGGTTCGACTAACGGGATCGATGGGTTGACCAGCCTGCGTTGGACATTTTGTTTGATTTCTATTCTTCCTTCCTATTAAGCTTTAGACTGTTAGAGATTAGATTTTTTTATGTATAACCTTGTTTGAATTGAATCACTGTATTTTCCCGATTGGACTGGAGGACCACAAGGCGGTCGCCTGTAGGCAGAGGGGCCGTGAGAGAATTTCCCTGCCTAAATGTAAAGATGGATACTGAAGTTGCTAAGAAACTGCCTGACAGGGTTTTCGCTCTCACCCTCCACAAAATTGAACTAATGATTATGCTTAAGATAAGCATAAACAGGAGGGAATGTTATAAGAATTTTGTATAATCTCATGTCTTAAAGTTTTCTTAGTTCAGGTTACAGCTTTATGTGTTGAACTGTTTATTTCTTTAGTCTCCCCATTGCTGACCTAAATGTTATCAGAGGCCTGGTAGTCATGATGTCTAGTTCTGCATGAAGATTAACTGTCAATGACGCATCATCTCCTGTGCCTTTAAAAGACTCAAGTCACAACAGTGATTTGAGCACTTCCTCTGTAGCATCCTCACACGTTGTTGCATTGTTACTCCTCCTCTTGTACAAGATTAAAGTCAGACGTCGACTTTACTTATGTCTCTGATCTCCTCCTTGGGTGAATTTATTCGTTTACGGAAAAATTCTTTTAACAATGGACATGGAACCCATCTGTTCTGTTAGTAAGCAGTGGACGAGGTTCTCCGTGGAACGCCTTTAAAGACAGAAGTCCTTCCTTAAATCCCCTTCCCGAAGTAGAGGCCCAGCGGGGGAACATGAGAATTGACCTGCAGTCCGGCCGTCTGGCACCTACCTGTAACAGAAAACATCAGATATTACATTTATTCTGAATGCTTTCCTATTCATTTGTTGATAAACTACTTATTTATTCTTATCATACACGTATTGCAACCTGTGTATATATAACATGGATTATTTGTCTCATAAATTATTCACTAATATACCACTTGCTTGTACTTGTTTATTTTTATCACACCAAACTCATGCATGGTATTATTAAAACCACTTATATTAGCCTACATGTAGCCTACATTTGATTATGCATGCATATGCACATCTATTGATAATCAAATAATAAAGGAACGTATTTAAACCAGATAAGTGATATTACTTACTTCAGAGGGAAATCCAAATTCCATGTACATGTGAATAATGTAGCTCCTCCGACGGGCCGATTGCCTCCGTCGTCTCCGCGGTGAAGCTGCTGGTGTTCCGTGGTCAGAGCTATAATACGATCTATGAACGGACGATTAATGATCGATAAAAGCTGCTTAACAGTCGCGATCGATGGCGAGTGAAGGCAGCTACTCGGGTAAGAGGAAGAAAGAGGGAAAGCGTGAGAGCGCGCATATATAATAAACTGTAGAAAACGTTTGACAATTGTAATTTGACTTAAAAAATATTTACAAATATTAAATTAACTGTAATAATAATCATGCTTTATATTTTGATAAGTAATTTCCATTAAACGGGAGCTAGAACCGCTAACGTAATCGATTCGGTTACGTGAGAGAAGATGAGGACGAGATGTCAATAAAGTTAAAAAAAAACAAAAAAATGTAGTATGAGATGTGTATACTTCGGTGTGAACAGTCTGAGGGTAACAGCATACTCAAACGTTCATTTAGTAGGCAGTATGCAGTATGCAGTACATACACACTTGAGTATGTAGTAGGCAGTACGTTAGTACGGCATTTCGAACACAGCCAGAGTCTCCTTGCGTAGACACATACGGGCGTGACATGGTTTTGTTGCTGGTTTGGACTTTGGACATGGCAAACACCTTGTTCATTAATTTACCCGTTTATTTAAATAAATAACGTCGCTGGGTGGGCTTGAACCACCAACCTTTCGGTTAACAGCCGAACGCGCTAACCAATTGCGTATGGTTGTTGAGCTAAATGATGCCTTACTTTAATCAGAATATTCGGAATATTATAACGATATAAATATATAGTCATACACGAGTGTCTCCATTCATTGTAGCGCTATTACAGTACACACCGACCGCTAACGCAGCACAGTAACGCTATTACAGTAGCTAGCTACGATGACTGAATATTATAACGATATAAATATATAGTCATACACGAGTGTCTCCATTCATTGTAGCGCTATTACAGTACACGCGGACCGCTAACGCAGCACAGTAACGCTATTACAGTAGCTAGCTACGATGACTGAAGTTGCTGGAAAACTTCATGACTCGCCAACGAAATCATAGAATTAGAATATGGAAATATAACATTGATGACCATTCGATCAGAAAAAAATGAATGTATTTACTGTAAATCAGATGCAAGTTTTCCAAGTTTTCGTTCGCTTCGAGACGGAGACGTAAGCGGGCCAACGTAACCAGAAAGAAGCGACGTGATTGCCCCCTCAGATTGGATGGAGACCAATCTGATGTCGAAGCGTGATTGGTCTCCATCCAATCTGACATTGGACAGCGACGACTCTGATTGGCCTCCGTCCAATCTTGACATTGGAGAGGGAGTCTCGTGATTGGATGCTGAGATTGGACCGTAGACCGACTCTCCTGAACCAAGTAGCGCCACAGAGACGGGTGTCTGTGCCTCTTGAGTGGCGTGACCAGCTGGGTCCACCTTATGCAAGTATTTGTGTGCTATAAGTACTGACTCACATACAAGTCATTAACAACACAACGAACCCGCTCTTGTATCTTATTCAGTCATTTATTCAGCATGATTGTCATGAATATTGGATTTCATAAAACATAATAAATGTTGCCGCTACATTAATATACTATAGATAATATGGCCAACACGCGACAAGGCACCAAATGCTAAACAAACAAAAAAAAGTAAATTCCAGTAAACACTAGTCATCACACACATCATGACGTCACAGTACAGCATTCAAAATGACATGGAGGAATCTACATCATTAGTCCGGTCGAGAGAGCGTTAATGTAGCAGTGCATCGTGGGTAAAGTTCCAGTGTCCTGCTCGTAAGTCTGCTTAAAATTAAAGTGAAGGGGGTTAGTTAGCAACAAATAGCTGCTCTGGCTCAGGTGCACTTAAGGTGGACTGGCCTTTAAGGTGGACCTGCGCTGTTCTCCGAAGTAGTTTGAATTAATTTTAGCTGATAACACACAAACTAAAGCATGTTTTTAAAGGTATTGTTAGAACTGTAACGCATTATTAAGTACTTTAATCGGTATAGGCAAGTACTGAAATGTACTTGTACTTGGTCTGAAAAAAAAGTGGTATCGGTGCATCCCTAAACACATGGTCAGTTTTTTAATTAGCTATACAAACTATGATGTTGAAAAATAATAATTATCTTGAAAAACTCCTCGCCTAACAGTACATTCTACAGTAGCTACCGACTTTTTCAAGCATAAATCATCACCGCTTTCAAGTTGAGCCTCAAACGTCTGAATCTAATCAAAAAATCAAATAGGGCCCCCGTGGCGGGAGTGCAGACGCAGGCGGTGGCAGCGGGAGAGTTCAAAGGTCACTTGCTGCACCTCTCTTTATCCCACCGGTTTAAAATGGCCGGTCCTAGCTCTGATTCTGTCTCGAATCGGCGTCTCCAGTTTGATTCGAAGTGTTCAGGGCTAGCTGCATGGCCCAGATGCTCAGAGGCCTCATGTACGCCAGAGAGCGGTAGATGTTCTTCTCGCAGTAGGCCTCAGGAGTCTGGAAGGCCATGCCCAGCTTCTCCCACACAGTTCGGTAGCAACCCTCCGCCGTGCGCATACCCTCCTCCCGCATACCCTGAGGGGGCAAAAGTGTCAAAATAAGTGTAAATAGTTTGATATTTTTGGGAATTTCCTCCAAGCACTCACCTCATGGATCATAGTGGCTGCCAGTCCGTACACCACTCCGATCCAGACCTCATCCGACTGGACGCTGGAGCGGTCAGGCACCCCCTCAGGACGCATGCCGTTTACTGCCCCCATGTGGCCGCCGGCGAAGCTCATTACATTCAAGTCAAAAACCGTTTTTAGTGCACTCTGGATTTTTTCTTTAGGAAAAGCCTGGATGGGGGAGAGAAGTAAACAAAATGTGAAAACACGACTTTGTTAGATTCAAAGAGGTGTTTTGCTGCTAAGCATACATTACAGCAGGATAGGGGAAAGGAAAAAAAGCACAGATTAGCCATTTTCAACCTTGACAGGAGAGGAAGGTGAGGAAAGACACACCTGTGAGCTGGGGGAAGGGAGAAAGGAATGAGTGACTAAAGGAGGCGGGAACTGAAACCCTAATCCAGTTTCTGCTACAGAACAAAAGGCAAACATTGACATATATAAAGTAAACAGAGTGGCGGGCTGGATTTCTGTGGGGCCCTGCTTTAACTTGCCTTGTAGTCTCCGTCTCCCAGCCCCGACGCCCTCAGGAACCACTGGCCGGCACACTGGTCCGACATGACGCTGTTAGAGAGGTCTCTCCCGCTGCTGTCATAGTTGTAGTACTTATCTGGACATGAGGGGAAAATACAAAAATGAAAGTTGATGTTGGAAGTACAACAATATAACACAATGTGTATGTTTTTAAAACCCTAAATGCATCCGACAGAACTCACCGTTCCACAGCAGCTTGTCAAAAGCAGCGCTGCCCCTGTCCAAGACGTCCCGGTAGCGTCGGTACGTGTCCGTGTCGTCCAGCAGCCGGGCCATTTTACACATCACACACAGGGACGCCAACCACAGCCCGCCACAGTACGCACTGGGAAAATACACGTCAAACTCAACCGTGATCATGTTAAACACTTGACTCTACGAGTCCAGTTCGACATTATTCTTCATTGTTGCCAGTGCAGGAATCCCCCCCCCCCCTTAGATGACCTAAGTTCATGTCCCAGCTGTGGTGCTTCATGTGCTGCCTCGACTCTCTTGAAAGATTCAATAGGAAACAGGAAGTGTCTGTTTGGGAAGCCAAAGCCACAGCCTGTGATCTCAACCTCTCAGGTCATGTTTAGAGAAGCCCAGCTGCAGTTTTTCCTGCGGCCATTCATTCGTTTTAGCTCCTGATCTCTACCGTTTGTGTTTATTTCAGGGTGTTTTTTCCCCATCCTCTCACCTCGGTCCAGTCACCGTCCAGCCGTCATACGTCTGGTCAGCATACCCCGAGTTCTCTATCAGGCCGTCTCCATCCAGGTCGAACTTCATCTCCGACTCCATCACTGCCTAGCAGACCGGCCACATTAAAACACAGCCGAGTTTAACTCAAAACTCTCAAAACGCAGTGCAATCAGGGCGACGTCGGGGGGGGAGTTGTACCTGACAGATGGGCCACATGTCCTGCAGGTACTGACTGTCCTGGGTGAGGTGGAAGTCCCTGTAGACCTGCAGGACGAACTTCAGGTTCAGGTCCTTCCAGTCTGCAGTGTCATGGATGAGGTAGGCATTCACTCTCTGCCACGGCTCGTCGTCTAGGGAGGCAACAAATGTCGCACTGAGAGACGCTTCGTGACACCGAGGTGAGAATGTGCCGTTAATGAGACCTTTCCTCCTCTCACCTGGGTCTCCGATGTCGTGAGGAACCACGTTCTTGGCCTTGACGGGGGAAGACAACCCGCTCATCAGATGGATCCTCTCCGTGGGGTCCAGCTGGACCACGCTGCCAGCTGAGGAGAGAGTCATGCTGTAAGACCTCCACACATTTGAGCAAAACGATATGAAAACACACTTCACTTACCGATATCATACTGCACACTCAAGGCGAGTTTGGGCCACAGCATGATGAGTGCAAAGGAGGCGTAAAAGTGCACGTCGTACGTGTTGTACATTCTGTACTCCTGACCTGATATAAAACAGAAACTCACATTAAAGAAGCTGGAATCAGAAAGAAATTACTGAATCGTCAAAAAAGTTGGGTATTTAATTCATTATTTCAGCTCTAAAGTGACATATATACTACTACTGTATACAGACTAACAGCTGTTTCCTTGGCATTTACCTTCGAGGTAGGCGAAGCGGCCGAACTCCTTGACGACGGCGGGCTGCGCCGGCAGCCCCCCCTCCTCGCTGCGTATCCCTCCACTAACATCGGCGTCCTCCGCCAGCTCCGTCCACACCGTCCCTCCATCCACCACGAAGTACAACTCGTTAAACAGGGCCGATTTATACCAGGAGGGGAGGGAGCTGCAACACGGGACAAGGTGATAATACCAACGATTAATACGCATTTTGGATTTAACCTACAGAGGTTTCAGAGTCTGAACTACCTGTCCTGCAGGACGGGCCTCTGCCACTCCTCAATGCTCTTCTCCCACTGTGTGTAGTGTGTCAGGGCGTAGTGACTCAGCGAGGGCGACGCGTCCCCCTTGGTCCCAAAGTAACGAGTGTACCTCCTGGAAACAGAAGAAGAAAGTGAGAAGCCACTGAGATGAGATGAGAGTGTGTTTCCTGTGCGTTTGACGTACCGGACGTGTTCCCTCTCTCTAGAGCCGAAGGTGATGGCGGGCATGTCCCAGGTCAGGCTGAACTCCAGGCTGCCTCGGCTCTGAGCCGCCACCGGGCAACCCGCCGCCAGCGCCGCCGCCACCGTCTCTCCCTTGGGCGTCGGCGGGCTGGATCCTGTACAGGTGAGAGATGGTTAACTCAAAACATGTTACGTCTCCCCATCCCTCCCCAGTCTGAGCACTGACCCGTGGGAGAGTCCAGCCGTCCGTCTGTGATGAGGTCACTCCACAGGCCGCCGCAGGTTCCACTTGGACTGAACGCCGTCTGGTGACTGACCTCCCTGTCAGGCTGCACACACAAAAACACGCTCGGGGTAAACCCACAGGTTTCACAACCGGTTGATTATTATAAATCCGGATAAATCCGGATTTCTTGAGCCGCATAAGCTTGTTAAAACCGCACCTGTTCCCGGGCTGCGATGCACAGAGTGTAAGGGTTCACCGCAGGGCAGTGGTGCAGCATGACCCCAGACACCGCCTCCCCCTCCTTCTCCAGGTGGAATGGTTCATTCCAGTGTCCCCCGCACTTGTCGTCCTTGTGTCCCGACCCGTTGACCACAGTGAACATGATGGAGACGTCCAGGGCGTAGTCGTTCCCGTTCTCTACGTCCCACACGAACACTGCCACAGGGAGACTGGAGTCCTGAGGAACCAGCATGTCCTCGTTTTATTCGCCTACAAAAGCATGAACGCTGCTGGCCTGCACGGTGACTCGGTTACCTGGTAGTCGTGGGGGATGACGGGGGAGATCTGCCGGCAGGTTAAGGTGACATTCTGTCCCGGCAGGTGGTAGACGGTCCAGGCGCGGGGGTACAACGCGTGGTAGAAGGCGTACTCGCCACAGTAGCCCCAGTTCCAGCCTTGTAGCGTGGGAGGACGCTCCACAGAGAGCACCTGCTGGTAAACCGTTTGACCCCCGCGACGCAAACACACTGTGAACTAAGGAAAGGGAAATCATTATTCTCTGAAGTAACTGAAAACCAGCATTAAACTCCTCTGTGAATGGGTCTAACATCCCACACACCTGGTTTGCTATGACAGTCTTGTAGTGGTACATCCCAGGATTAAGTTGCCATCTGCAGAACTCCCCCCTCCAGCCTCTCGTGATGGTTCCTCCTCCGATGCCGCCAAGTGGAGCGCCTGTGAATTAGAGCGCGGTGTCAACTTTGAATTCGGCCGGTGTTCAGTTACTTTCAAAGACCTTATCTGGTCAAATTCTAAACCGGCTTTGGTCCACCGAGAGAGAGAGAGAGGACTGAAAACTCACCGTATATTTGCCGCAAGGGTTGGGCACGAAACATATCGATGAACGGCGCCTTCTTCTCCACCTGGGTCTTCTTGTACCACCATTTTAGATACCTGCATAAACACACACACACTTTACGTTACAATCATCAGTGAAGACAGCTGAACACACACACACACACACACACACACACACACACACACACAGGCACCCTTAAGCATGACATGCACCCTAAACATGTGTCATGTGTTAAAGGGTGAAGAATGAACACGCTCTTCTCAAAAGGGTTGAGAATAAACCACCATGAGCATATGTGGAATCGGCTATCATGCTTTTTTCTCCTTGCTTGTTTCCAAGCCTTGAGCACTGGAACACACACACAGAGACACACACACACACACACACACAATGAGGGAATTGTGCAACTGCATGAAGGAAGCGCTTGTAGGATGAAGGGAATGAAGTGGCAGCCCTACTTTATGGGAGTGACTGATATCAGCGGTGTGTGTGTGTGTGTGTGTGTGTGTGTGAGTGTGAGTGTGTGTGTGTGTGTGTGTGTGTGTGTGAGAGAGAGTGTGAGTGTGAGTGTGAGTGTGTGTCTAGTTGCAGCGCTGGCTATCACACCGGGGTTGTGGTGTAAAATATTAATGAGGCCGTGTTACAGTGAGGTTTCAAACAGCTCCCGGAGCCCGAAGGCCTTCAGGCGAGGGCATTAATCGGTTTATGTTCTGAACTCTGATCTCTGAGATGAAAGACTTGCTCTGCTCATAAATGTAAAGTTGGGTGAAGGAGTTGTAGTTTAGTGAGACGGGCCTTATGGGTTATGGTCCTAATGGTCTCTAGAGGGCGCCAGCAAAACTGAGGAACAGATTTAGGATCCCATTGCAGAGAATGACCATAATGTATCTGCAGGAAGCTCAACAGTTGGTTTACGACACCAGTTAGATGCTCCCAACATGCTGCATTTAAAGAATGCTCCTCTCTGCCATCTGTAGCATTAACACCACCCGGGGTCGTGTTCACGCCCTCCTTCTGTGGTCGTGAGGCAGAGTTACTTCACTCCTCCACTGGAAACCGAAGAGAACAAGTAGCAGGGTTAGCATCCTGATCTCATGATCCATTTTTAACATAGCTTTACTGCAACACCTGCAGGACCAGAAAACGTAGAAAGCTCTCTGCTCGTTGTGGGACCGCAGCACAGCCGTGAATGCCAACGCACGGCCCCGGCATTATCGGAAACAATACGTTGACAGGAAAAAGCTCCGTGCAGAGAAACCACAATGGTCCGCCAATGTAGCTCAGCTCAGAGGGGATGAACAGGATGGGGTTTAGAGGGAGTTGTTTGAAGTCGCGGCGTGTTGCATTATTGTCAGGATCTTCTTGTTCTGCGGCTCAGCTGGAATGCAAACATTCGGTCCTCGCCCTGAACGGCCTCTGAATACAGGCCGAGTAGCCATGTTGTTCAACAACAGGCCAGCCATTAAAAAAGGAATAAAGCCCCTCTTTCCCCTCAACACTGCTTTATAATAAAATACCAATAAAATACAGCATACGGTGCAGAAAGCCTACATTATTTACATTATTTATATGTATTTTTCTACCACTTTTGCCCGTATAGTGAACATGTTTTAGTACTTATGCAACCTCCTCCGACTCCACAACAACCATCACATTAACGTGTGCAACACCTGATAACTGTTGCAAAAGTGAAGCAAGCTTGTGGTGCAGGAGCCACATGGAGGAGGGGGACCGGTGTGAAAAAGAGGAAGCGGCGGTAGCATTTAAAAATCTTGAGTTTAGAAAGTCCGTATCGTCTCTCTCTGTCAGGATCGACACGATAAGTGGAAGCGGCGCTGGCCGTAAGCCCGGCGGTCCGCCGGAGCTGCAGAATGTATCACATTGCATCTCTGATGTCGGCGTGTTGTCGGCAAAACAAACGCCAGCAGATCAACAGATGTTGAGAAGCTGTGGGATATATAGCTGACACTTCCAAGCAGAGATATCATGATTGTGGGAGTGTGAGTGATGGGCCTTATGACTCCTTGGAGGAGTGGTTAGGTCCTTTTGATTTACACAAGACTTTGTGAAACATGTCATTTTCTGCTATGGAAACGCTAAAAATAATCACAGGCAAAAAACACCCGAGACAATCTCATCATCTTCACTCCAATAGACTTGAAAACAAATGGCAGACCGTGTTGCAAAAGAGCATTCCACCCTGTTAATCAGGTGTTTATGGTTCTCATCCTTCTTTGCACAGAGACAAAAACAAACAGCTCACGTATTCCTTTAACCGCTGACTAAACTACGTTGCTTTTTAATGCATTGCACTCATAACAATAATTGGTTAAACACTTGTGGGGACGGACCTCAAACATTTTGTGGGTTGAGAAATACGATTAGTTTAGAAGAGCATTCACATAATGGGTTAACATGATATAGACCTGTTTTTTTCTTTGGGTGTCAACAGAACAGCCTGTGTCAATAGAGCTAACAATGTATTGGGTGTGGATTTCATCCATTATTAAAAACTGGGTGAGGATCTATAAACACGTGGGCCTGCATGCGTTAGGTTAGGTTAAGTAAGTGATTGTCTCTTCTCGGTGAACCGATCATCGTCTGACCAGTTTAGAAAACCACGTTTTCATCCCCCTGACCTGCATCTCTGATTGGAAAACGACTAGTGATCTATAGATGCCATCAGCCTCTCCGTGTTCTGTATGCGACGCCTCACCTGATTCCCAGCCCGATGTGCTCAAATACATTGGACAGCGAGACGTCTTTGGCTTGAAAGGGCTTCCTCTTCTCCTTGAACTCGTGCGCCAGACAGATCCGCCAACCCTCCTGTGGCACGCCGTGTCCCGTTTCCTTGGAGACGTACCTGCTCATGAGGTCCGCCGAGGACTTCTCACCCCAGTCTGTAGTCATTTTGGCAAGCACACCCAACGTGGGGGAGCTTAGAAAAAAAAGTATGTATGAATGGGAGCAAGGAAACACCTTTTCACTGCCTTTTGTCAGTTTTTCGTGCCTTCAGCACGTAGCAAAAAAAACAAAAACTGAAGAGAGGAGCTGCATTTGAAATCTTGAGTGAGCTTCAAAGAGTCACTCCTTTGGGGAAAACCGGTTCTCAGGTGGCGAGCTCTGAATACCTGCAGGTAAAGTGTTGTTCATTAGGGTGGAAGGTCCCACAGCCATTATAATTGTTGTCCACGAGAGAATTCAGCCTCGACAGCTCATGGTGTTCAGATCACAGGGGGGGGTAGTTGCAGCAATTTGCATCACCATCACCCATTGGAGTCCTTTTTTTTTTGTTTTTTCGAAGAGATTGCAGCCACCTTTTGCACGGAGTCCGGATGCGTCTGTGCTGTCAGCAGCTGTGGATGGATGGATGGCAGCTACAGACCGACAGGAAGTGTTGAGGATGCTGATCTCAGTCGTTTAGCCGGGACACCTACAATGAGATCGAAAGGGATCAAACTAAATTGTGAATAAATAAAAATGTTAAAAAAGTAGTTAACAAATTAAATGTACAGTGCACAGGAAGGGATATAACAAGCAAGCATCCCAGTAACCGGTGGTCAGCTGCAAAGCCGCAAACAGATAAAATGACATCACCTTAATCATTAATCCCGTAACGTTAGCTAAACAAACCCCCACGTAACGGAGGATAACCTCGCTAGTTAGCTCTACGTTGACAGCGGGAGAGAAGAGTTGTTATTTTTTGTTTTAAATACCGGAGCAACGGCGTCATTCCGCAGCTTCTCCTAGCCGAGTCTCGTCCGGATCCCGTAGCTTCTGCTAGCTCGGCGCTCTACATGCAAATCGTTTACGCCTGTCAGTGTACGGTGGCAGCAGTTAGCCCTCAGGCAGGTCTCTCAGGTAACAGGCTCGCTCAGGCTGCCGACGTATACCGCCTACTTTTACAAGACTGGCGCACACAAACCTCAACCCAACTACTAAATGAGCAATCAAATAATGGCTAATTGTTGTTGGGGTTCAATAGAGTCAAAGATCAGCGAACAGTCTAGAAGGGAATGATGTATGACAAGCCTGACTGAGGGAGGTAGAGTACCAGAGAGCTAGCAAAGCCGCTGCTTGGTCTGTACCATTCTGAGTTTAAAAAGGGGGGGATTATTTATCCTCATTTATTAATTTTACCTCCGCTTGTTATTCATCTGCACATTTTCCAAAAATATCAAATTTATTAAGTAGTTATAAATCGACATGTGTACGCATTGAGATGTTAACGCACTAAAAACAAAGGTTATATGTAGTCATTGCGTTTACGTCTCCCTACAAGTTACTATAGCGACGGTCCACCTCTGAATCGCTGTGCCACGGGACGTCTGCTACATGGCCGACCAAAAAACCTTCCTGCGTTTCTACACTGCCAGTTTTATTCACTAAACAAATGTTTTAACGATGATAATACTATCAATATATTTAACATAACAAATACGTAATGACATCGGTCTTTTAACGATACTCGTTGCTATTATGTAGTTGTTTTATTTCCCCTTGGTTCGCGACTGGTCGTGCAGCGAGCGGATATCGAATTGTTGTTTACTGCAGCTGGAATGCTAGCTCACCAGATACGCGATGCCTAGTTCTTCTGGAAAGAAAGTCAAATTGTGTGTCGTTTTATTCGAGAAGTCACTTTAAGACAACGCCGTTGTAATTCCGCCGTAACTTTTGAGGCCATGTTATGTTTTTAAATGAGCCGTAAGACGGCGGGCATTAGCTAGCAAACAAGTTAACTTGTGTGTCTTCAGTCGGACTAGCTTGTAGCGGTATGTGTATACGAAACATTTAAACTTAAATCGGATGCCTGTTGCATTTTATTCCCCATAGAAGTGATTTGACGCTTAATGCGGCGACGTGACGTTCACGTTTGTTGTGTGGCGTTACAGATGATCGAGGTGGTGGCCTCCATGGCCCGAGGCCCCGTGTTTCTGGCCGGGGAGCTCCTGGAGTGTCTCATAACATTCACCAACCCGATGTCCCACCTGTCCACCTCTGCCAGCTGGTAGGATCCAACTCCTCTTACCTCTCCGCTGACCACAGACCAGAACATACACATAAAATACCAACGTCTGCCTGTTGAATACACACACATCAGCAAAGGTTACTAAACAGTGTGCTAAATATATTTTATATGATTATTGTGTATCCCAATACTGGGGAATTCATGTGGGCAGATATTAAGATATTCATGGAAAACAGCATTCTGGTTTTTCTTGGTATTGTTGAGGAAGCTGATGAGAATTTGCATTGTTTTTTTGTACATAACAATTAAATATGTATGCAAAGTATGCAAACAAAAGTTTAGTTGTTAAGACTGTTTTTACACAATCCTCTTGGCTGTCTTGTGTGGCTTGTAAACCCCATGTGGACTGAGGTCATGTGACACAGGAAACTTGAATCAATCACTCAAGCATTCACCCATGTGAAAGCCATCGGGTAACCCTTGTGTTTTTTCTGACTGTGTCTCAGTGAGATGCTGGCATGGGCCAGTGCCCAGATCCACTGCCAGTTTCATGCCAGTGAGTCACGAGTGGCCCTGCCGGCCCAGGGCAACAAACAGGATGTGCAGGCTGAGAGCAACACGGTGCTCATTCCAAGCAGAGGTTAGTGGGAGAATCAAGATCTTCCATCCCGAAAACATTCATTGAAGTGTATTTAAATGAAGTGTGTGTTCTGGATATTATTTGCATTGTTTTAATAGCCTTATTGCTTCATGTGTAAAATGCCTGGAATCACATCAAGACGAATCCCTTCCTTCTACAGGAGAGCGAGGTCAGTGTGTGCTGGACACACCACCTAAGATACTATTCTGTGACCTACGCCTGGACCCTGGGGAGAGCAAAACCTGTATGTGTGAAAAACATTTCAAAACATGTTTATCCTACTCGTTCAGAAACGATGATGCATGAATACTATTTTTTAAAAGAAGAAGTGAAAACCTCACTGACGTTTTACTTTATAGACATTTTCAATCTTTCATATCCTGTTTTTATCCCCAAATCCTCATTCAACATTTATATTTGTGTGATTCAAACAGTCTGACATGCGTACACACTCTCCCACAGACTCATACAGCGAGGTCGTACCCATAGATGGTCCTCCTAGTTTTCGTGGTCAGGCGGTGAAGTACGTCTACAAACTGACCATCGGCTGCCAGAGGGTCAACTCTCCTATCAAACTGCTCAGAGTTCCTTTCAGAGTGCTGGTCCTGCAAGGTGAGATGGAAATTACAGTTATTTAGATGTTATTTGACTTCTAGCACACTGAGAAATCTTGATTAATAACACTTTCCTGTCTATCCTAGGCATGCCGGAGCCTCCGTTTCCCCTGGACGAGGAGGTCTCCCCCTCCAACCCATTTCTGGAGGAAGAGGAAGCGAGCCGCAGGGACGCTCGGCCTCTGGAGAGAGCATTGGACATGCTGATGGTCAACACCTCCAGACGCTGCCCCCGTGAGTCGCCGCTCTGTCTCGCTGCTCCTCGCTGTAGTTCAAAGCATTGTAAAGCAAATTGTGAATTAAGTGTTTCCTCACTAGCTTAATTTGTACATCCGTGTCATTAAAAGACATAGATCATATGAACATGTACTGAAATGGATGAAAACATCTATGTAAACTACACAAACCGTAGTTTATCTGAATGATATTTTCCACATTTTTTATTTGCATGTCCACATTTGACTCGTGTGCTCCGTTTTTCTTCTCCAGACATGTTCAATATCACCAATATGCGTGGGAAAGTGGCAAAGTTCTGCATCTTCAAGACCGTTTACAGACTCGGGGAGGACATCATCGGCACGTTCAACTTCTCAGAGGGAGACATCCCCTGCCTGCAGGTGTGTTTTCTGTTCTTGTGTTTGTACGTTCGGTCATTTAAAGTCTTCATTCTAACATCCCGTGTTTTTTTTTAATGTTTTCCAGTATTCAGTGAGCCTTCAGAACGAGGAGGAGATCCAGCAGCACTACCAGCGGCGGCCCGGACAGGTCATCAGCGTGACTGGACACGGCCGACACATGGAGTCCTGCCTCCACACCGCCTCCAGCCATTTCTCTCTCCCCATCCCCCTCAACGTCACGCCGGGTTTCAGCACAGACATAGGTCAGTCAGCAACAGGAAGTGACTTTTCAGACAACACATTTTTCTTTGCTTGCAATCATGATTGCATTTATATTTTCTCCTAGTGTTTAAATATGACTCATTGGCCTAATGAGGCAGAAGTTCCTTATGTAATTCCTTTTTTGGTCAAACATGAAATTTCAGACTCTATTTTTGTTGTTTGGACTCATATTTTTATTGTTATTAATGTAACAAACTCCTCTCCACAACATGGGAGAACTTATTAATCACACGTCAATAGATCAACCCACATTCTGACTCTCCTTCAACAGTGATGCTGAGGTGGCGCCTTCACTTTGAATTCGTCACCGCCCGGGAGCCGATGGAACCGCCCACGGTGCTGCAGAACCAATCGGAGGTCACCGTTTGGGCGGGGGCGGAGCATGTGGACGTGGACACCTTCAGCTGGGACCTGCCTATCAAAGTGTTGCCCACCAACCCGGCGCTGGCGTCCTACATGTCCCACTTTTCAGGGACCAACAGCATCAATATCTGACTGTCGTGTGTGTGAGATGGTGAACGAGTTATTGTTGTTTTCTGTGTGCGTGAGACGTTTTTATTTTTCTTTCCCGATGAGGACAGAGGTGCACAGCTCACGAACAAAGGAGTTATTTTTTTGTTGCTTCCATTGTTTATGCAAAGCCAGTGATGAATTCCATATGTATATTATGCAACCTATGTTTTAGCTTTTACTGTATGCATTTTGCAGTGCATCTTAACTTGAAATACACTTTTTTTCAGAGATCTGCATCTCTGTATTCCATTTTTGATTCCTTTACTCTTTTTTTAAATTGTTTTATTATTTTTTTCTTGCTTGAGCAAAGGCTGTATTAAGATGTAAATACCACAAGAGAAACATAATTATGTGTGATTTAAATATAATAGATTTCATGTGAGGAAGTCACAAACTTCAACATTGTTTCTTCTTCTTAAACAAGATTTTTATTTGTAGGTAAATGAGTTACAGCAGAGACCAGGTCAAATCCAACAGAAAATCATATTTATATAAAAGTACACCATAATACACAATAGGTAAATAATTGGATTAATTAAAGACGAAGCTTATTTTAATAACTAATTCCATACATACTGAAAATGAAATTCTTTGTAAAGATGATTAATGCCTAAACCTTCCTAAATGTCTTAATGTGGAACATCATTTGGTGGGCTGTTAAAAATATTCTCTGCTGGAGTTTTTCTACTTAAATATATTTTCACAGACACACTTCATTCACATTTCTTCCATCGATAATACAATCCAAAAAGTACAGATGCTGTTGAAATCTTATATTAGTACAGTATGTGTAGAAAAGGGTTACTGGTATTTAACTGTAGTGAGTATTGAGTTTTACAGGCAGCGATTGAACAGATAGTTGCTGGTCTGAGCGGTTTTCTACCCGAGCTGCTGCTGCAGAGATCCGTGACTGGGGTCGTTGATGTCGTCACCTGGGAAGCAGGGCAACCGGGGGTCGGCCGCCTGGACCAGGGACGCTTTGCAAGTCACCGGCTCCACCCGCACCTCGCACCACGCAGGGAAATCCACCGGCCGATGCACCCTGGACAGATGCAAGGTAAAGGAGGAGACTGCAGCACTCATGGCTTCAAAAAACACATCTTTCTAATGAACTCCATGCACGGTTGGAACATCAACAGGTTGCAGGTTATGGAGCTGGACAAATGCATCCCAAGTATATAAAATAGTACCACTGAGCTACAACATTAAAGTGCTGTTCACATCAGAAGTAATAACACAGTAATAAAACACTTTTACTACTTTTAAAAAGTAGTATTGAGTATTTTTTGGAACGTGGTATTACATTTACTCAAGTAAAGAGCCTGAATACTCAAACACTGCCACAGATTTCCCCATGAAGACAGCTGAGATCCACCATGATTTCAGTTACATTTACTATTTTGTTCAGTCTCTCTGAAGCTCTCTAGCTGCAGTGCGTTAACATCTGGACACCAAACCCCACGGCTTGTTTGTGTACTCACGTCTCGCAGCAACCGACACCGACCGGGTGCAGACAGGTGCACTGCATACAAGCGTTGTCCATCCAAGTCTCACCCAGCGAGTAGTGACTCCCCTCGAACTCACACAGCGCTGGAACAACACGACGCGGTCAGAAAATCAGCTTAGATAGAATGGAGATGAAGTCCACATAAGAATTTAGAGCATGGGATCTCACCTCTGGAGTCTAAGTGGCACACAGTGGGTGCAGCGGATCCACCGCTGGTCCACAGAAGAAACCCTGCAGCTGCAAGCACCCAGTTAACCCCAGCGAGCTCCATCTTCATCTGGTCTGGTCAGATTGTGGTTCCTCTTCTCGTTGTACTCCCTTATTTATACATCCTGGGGGCTTTACGACCATGGCGTGGAGGTGTGGTCAAGCGGCGTCACGTGGTCCACAGGCCTGGCTGAAGAAGGTGTCCGCCGTGCCATCCATCGGGGAATCAGGAGGTGGTGGTCCAGAGATCTTGGCGCTGCTTTGGCACTCCGGAGATCACCTCGTTGCGCTTCAGCGGGCATGAACCTCTAAAGTGATAGAAACAATGACACATCCATGCGGTGACTAAGAGAGGGAAGGGTAGGAGAGAGGTGAGAAGGAGGGCAGGGAGAGAAAGAGAGTTGGTGTCCAAGGAGAGTAGGAGGAAACGAGAGGGAGAGGGACGGGATGGAATTATGAAACATGATTCATCAGCATTCAGGCTCTCGTATGGTTTCGTTGGCCAGAGTGCTGTCCAGAAACTGAAGATGTGACTAATGCACATGTAAAACACATAGCATCCACTGAAATCCATAAATCACATTTCTAGACTCAAAATATAGAAGTCCAGATGATTTAGCCAGAGTGCTGACAAACTACAGTGTCTTTCTTTTAGAAGAATGATGTTCATCCCTCCAGTAGAGTTCAAAGACATTGTTGATTTTTCCTTTAATTCCTCACAAATCTATATGTTCATACACACTAATCTGCACACACACACAGCTGTAACATCTGACCCCCGTCTACCTCGGCGGAATGACCTCATATTGATGATGTCACGTCGTTAACTCTGGTCTCTGACCTCATGAGGTCGTCCGACCCCAAAGGTATGATGGACATGGAGAAGAACACACGTTTAAAGACTTAATATTTATGTATTAGATTTAATATCATATATTCAACCGTTTTGTAGTCGAGCTGAACTGATATTAGAGGACAAATATTATCAGACAGTATTAGGTTTTTATGATTATATAAGTATTTATAAACAATTGGAAAACATAGAATATGGCAGAGAAAAAAGTACTAAATAAAACACATTTTTAACAGAAGTTGATCAGAAGATGTTGACTAGAAGTTTGTGGAGGCAATGATTCACTGTGGGTTTTTTCTGGAGCCTTCAGGAAAAGTGGACTTTGAGAAAAATATGGAATGTTTTTTTTTTTTTTTTACATTTAAAATACGTTTGCCAGTATTTGTTTCCCATCTATTTACTAAGTAATTACTAAAAACACATGTGCTTGCACACATGTTGCCTATACATCCTTGATTTCAATGCATGTGAATTCCTTTGCAGTATTAAAAATATAAAATATGATCTGACCTGACAATGCATCTCAGTATTGCTGCCTGGGCCAACAAAACATTAGCTCATCTTCTTCCAGTTGTTTGCTGTCTGAGGTGCGAGATCATAGGAAAAATCCTCTCAAAGCCTCTCACAGGAGGCCCCGGGGCCTCGTAACGTGGTGCAACATCGTGCCTTTGCTCTTGTACCCCAACAGTAGTTGGAGAGTGTTGATAGGCCTCCCACATCAGCCGGGGGTGCTGTTCATTCATTCGTATGACTCACAGTTGCCTCTCTCTAGCCGTACACGGTTGCGATGGAGACTTGGTGCAGTTCAAGTACTGTTCTCGTTATGAGAAACATGCAGGTAGCCGTAAACGACAATAACACCTGGGAGCAGAGATGGTTAGATTACGTCAGAGGTGGATTTCCTCCTTCAAATGCTGCTTCAGAGGATGGTAGTTGTTTAAATGGCAGATGTTCTTCCATGAGTTTCGACCCGGGTGGTGTTGACCTCTTCAGAGCCTGTGGGTCCCGTACAATACCCTGACGACGGGTTCACACCCTGAATAGACAACGGGTTGTCGTCAGCGTCGATGACGAGGGAGGATCTCATCAAAACAAAAGACGAGGATTTTCCCGTCACACGCCTGCTGCCCTTCACGGATGTGCACTTAATTGGTGACAAGTGCATTTTAATTGGGGAGGAATTTTCTGTTGAAACTCCCAGAGGCTGTCATTGAGGGCTTGGGACCTCTTTGTTGTCAATAAATACCTTCCATATAGACAAACTGCAACCAGAGAGGGCAGTAAACTCATACTGGTGAACTGTTCTTCTTTAATATAATTAATCTACATATTTCTATGACTGTATGTTAATTGCAGAAAACATACATAGTTGTACTTTTTGTTACATGCAAAAATGTATAACTTCACATTCAAGTTATGTGAGTGGAAAAGAGGCTATTGTATTGTCTGTTACAATAAAAATATCTATGCGTGACTTGCTATTACTATCACTATAGCCTATTAATAAATGAATAAATCCCATCCAATCAACAATTTTAACAATTTAAATGAGAAAAATACATACTTCCATTGTTATTAAATATATAATGAATATGAATTAATATTGATTAATAATATATTATATAATCAATATATTAAAAATATTTATATATATTTTTTACGAGTTTATATATATATATATATTTTTTTTTTAACATTTTATATATATATATATAAATATTTTTTAACATTTTATATATATATATATAAAAATTTTTTTACGAGTTTATATATATATAAACATTTTTGTAACATTTTACATAACATAACATAAATGTTTTTTTTTACATATTGTTGTAATAAGTTAATAATATTAATAATAATCATGTATAGTAATCTCTTTATACGTCTATGATTTCTGCAGCTTAAGTAACGCTTTGTCAACATCTACACTGTCGCTTTAATACGGATGCCGTTAACCCCGCCCCATTTGCCACTTCCTCTTTGGTTCAATCAGACTCGACAAATAAAGGTATGGTTCATCGATCGACTGCTCTGGTTTACCAATCGCGCTGCATCGAGGATCGACTACTTTAGCCTGGCTGTGGATATTGGCTGATGCTCTGTTGTTGTGCAGCTATCGAAAACATCAAATCATGCCCCGGCGAGACAGCCGTTAAAATAATGTCTTTGCCGTGAATGCTGTTTCTCAAAGTCATATTTTTTTTAAACTTCCGCAACGGACCGATAAGGTAGCGTGTCCGTGTGAGCAGTTAGCTGTAAACAGGGTTCCGGGGGAGTGTTTTTGTGGCGAGCCGAGGCCTTGTCGCGAACCCCAACTGCTCACTAAAGTCTCGTACAAACCGTCCGGGATTTCATGTGGAAGTCCTCCGGTCTTTGTCTAAAGTTTGGTGTGTCCCCGTCGGAAGATGGACACTGATAAATTCAACTATGTTTACAGCTGTGACCTGGACATCAACGTTCAACTTAAGATGTAAGTGTTGCACTCAAATATGTACATTTTGGTCGACGGGCGGAACTAATCTTATCTTGTGACCCTGACAGGATGCTTGCTATCTTTGCTAACGTGTGTGTGCGCGCGCATGTGTCAGTTTGAACGGTTTGTCTCCTATCTGTCTGTCTGTCCGTCTGTCTGTATTTATTACTTTAAATCTCCAAACAGACTGTATATCGAGTCAAACAGTCGAGTAAATGTCACATTTATCATTAAATACCTCAGACAGATGTAGTCTAACTTTCTACTGAAACAGATGGTCAATTAATCAGTCAGAAAATTAACAACCAACAACTTTAATTATTGATTATACCATTAATAAAGCCAAAAATATAATAATTTGCTGGATCCCTATGATATACAGTATACTGTGGACATATGAGCTGATAAAACAAGTACATTGAACCATTTTATAGATAAATGGAGATAATAATTTACTAAATAATTGGAAATACATATCCTAATTTAACAGAAAACCAATGTTTCTGACCTGTTGGGACATTAAAGTTCTATAATATAAGTGCAGAAACATTTCTTCACCGTGACTAAGTGAGTGAGATATTTCTGGTCAGGAATCTTCGTCTGAAAGCAGAGATGTCTCTTTATTAATACCATGTGCACAGCTCATGAATCTAATTATTGCATTATAATTATCTCGTTAATGAAGCAGCCATGTGAACTGTCCGGGTTTTCTCTCTCATCTCAATTTTAATGAAACGCCTATAAACTTCCTTTACGCATGCAGTGTAATCTATGGAAATGTGTTACATATTTGTCATATTTATATTAAAGTGTTAAGCAAAGAAAGAAAAACATCCTATTTTAAAGTTGTAATCACATTTTCTATATCATCACAGTCTTTAACCCTTTTTTAAATCTGTAATTAAATCAGCTGTAAAAGTTGTGTTCAAGGAAACTCTTGATGACATCATCAAACAGCATCTTTGTTTCCTGCCCGTTCCAGAGGCAGTTTGGAGGGGAAACGGGAGCAGAAGAGCTACAAAGCCCTGCTGGAAGACCCCATGCTGCGCTTCTCCGGCCTCTACCAGGAGAACTGCTCGGACCTTTACGTCACCTGTCAGGTGTTTGCTGAAGGGAAACCTCTCGCCCTGCCGGTCCGCACCTCGTACAAAGCCTTCAGCACACGTTGGAAGTGAGAACCAAACTGTCTCTTTCTGTGTGTTTTCTCCTCTTTTCAGTCATTAGTGAAGGAGATACCCCCCAAGAATATGTTTTACCATCAAAAACCATCTCCCTCAGTGTGGCCTATGTATTTATTTTACCCTCAGAGCTGAAAAGACACAATATTAGTAAATCCTCCTTGTGTAGTTTCAGTGTCCTCAGACCTGTCTCTTCCCTCTCTGTCCTCTCCTGCTGTCCTGTGCAGCTGGAACGAGTGGCTGCGACTGCCAGTCAAGTACCCCGACCTCCCCCAAAGTGCCCAGGTTGCTCTGACGGTGTGGGACATCTATGGGCCCGGCAAGGCCGTTCCTGTTGGGGGGACCACTGTCACCCTGTTTGGCAAATATGGGTGAGTCAAATCATGCGATTCTGTTCTGTGCAACGCTCTGTGTTTTGCTACCTTCACCTCACTGCTGCGCTTCTGCCTCCTTCTAGTATGTTCCGGCAAGGCATGCATGACCTGAAGGTTTGGCCGGGTGTGGAGGGTGATGGAGGAGAGCCCACCACCACACCAGGACGCACCAGCAGCAGCCTGACAGAGGACCAGATGGGCCGGCTTGCAAAGGTACGGTACTGTGTGTGTGTGTGTGTGTGGGGACAGGAACACAGGGTTCAGCATTGGGACGAGTGTTTAGTGGTGTGGTTTTTGTGTGTGTGTGTGACTGTAAGGAAGGATAAGGGAAAGATTGAGGGAAGGAACATTGTGTGTGTTCTCATGAAGTCGTGTCTAAACCATCATCTATTCCAGGGCCCTGACCTGGAGGTACTCGGTGATGTGAGTACGAGGGGAGGAGTTAGTGTTGGCAATGCAGAATGTGTGTGTGTGTGTGTGTGTGTGTGTGTGTGTGTGTGTGTGAAGAAGGCCTTGCTCCAAATGTTTTTGCAAATCACGTCTTTAAATAAGTATTTCCACATGAGAACAATTCATGGTGTGTCGGGAAATTTCAGATCTTTGATTGAATGTAAAAATAAATCTTCCTCCATCTGTTAAACCCCTGAACACTTTGCATTGTTCTGTGTGGGGAAACCAAGGCGTAACGGCTGTGTTCTTCTTAGGTTTTCTGCTGTTGCAGTAGGATCGTGTAGTTTGTGTGTCTGCATGTTTTTGAACATTAATTTGTCAATTTGTTGCAGCTTTTTTGGCATATTAAGGGCAGGGCATCAGGGACATTTAGTTTTAACATCATCTGATTGGATCTTTCATGATTTAATGAATAGAATAGATTAATTGATTGCTACATGTTTTATTAATCCTGAGTGAAGTTGACTTGAAGTTTTTTTCTACCAGTTCATATGTTGTTTTAAAGAGTGAGTACTAATTCTAACCAGCTGAGTTGTGGGCTTCCTGTTCGTGGCCAAGTGTGTGCTTACATTTCTGAAACCCACACTGACTGATGAGTGGATTGGCTGCTGTGTGTGTGTGTGTGTGTGTGTGTGTGTGTGTGTGTGTGTGTGTGTGTGTGTGTGTGACACCGGAGACACTCGATTGGCTGCTGGATTGGTGCATGATTGGTGGAGCTGTTTGCACATCAGCCACCATGCTGTGACCGGTTCTGCTGCAACAGAACATCAACCTCTGCATTTCTTTGGTATTTTAGTCAACTCTTTTCTCTCTCTCCTCCCATCTTTTTCACGTTCTCTCTCCATCCAGCTGACGAAGGCCCATCGACAGGGTCACATGGTGAAGGTGGACTGGCTGGACCGTCTGACCTTCAGAGAGATTGAGATGATCAATGAGGTGAGTGGCTTCGGCAGGACTGTGATGTTTTTATTTCCTGCCGTGGAAAAGGTCACTTTGTTTCAGACTGAAATATAACAACAACTATTTGATGGATGGCCATGACATTTTTTATCAGAGGACGACTCGTATTGATCCCCTGACCTTTCCACATGAGCTTGACTTTAGTGTTTTTTTAGTGAAACGTCTTGGAAAAGTCTTTTCCTATTTGTTGTCTTTTGAGTCCAATCATCGTTTTCTTCATGCATGTTTCTGCAGAGTGAGAAACGCAGCTCTAACTTCATGTACCTCATGGTGGAGTTTCCCCGAGTCAAAACCAATGACAAGGAATACAGCATTGTGTATTACGAAAAGGTATTTTCACACACTTAAATATATATAACGAGGTGTGTTCAATGACACGGGAAGAGGTCCCAGCTGATCGGTGTCTTTCCTCTCAGGATGGAGACGACTCATCACCTGTTCTTACCAGCTGTGACATCGTCAAGGTTCCTGACCCACAGATGGGGATGGTGAGAGGACACACACACACACACACATTGTAGAGACATATCTTATCTTTCTATGCAGGATTTCTCACTCCATGATCTTTCCTACAGGAGAACCTGGTTGAGAGCAAGCATCACAAACTGGCCCGTAGCCTCCGCAGCGGGCCCTCGGATCACGACCTGAAGCCCAACGCCGCCACGCGTGACCAGCTCAACGTAAGTCACGAGGGCTTTCCTCTTCATGTCGGGTCCACACATAATCAAATCTTACCGCGGATACTTAAGTAGCATCTATCTTTAAAGAGCCGATAGTCACGCATAGTGCTACGCCACCAGAACTAAGTGAATCTACTTCTATTAAATAAAAGAAAAATGATATTGAATTTGCATGAAATCCTTGAAAAGTCGAGAAACAGCACAGTTATTAAATCGACTACTAAGCTCTCCAGCAGTACCTCTGATGATTACATGGTTGAATTAACAGATCTGGCTCCGCCTTTACAGTGAAAGTTACAGATGCTTTGAATATAACCCAGCCCAGAACAAACTGTTTTAACACAGATACACATGTCTGCTTTTATAAATCTGACACTGGTTTGATCTTTACGCACCAACAGATCATCGTGAGCTACCCTCCAACCAAGCAGCTGAGCTCTGAAGAACAGGACCTGGTGTGGAAGTTCAGATACTACCTCACCACGCAGGAGAAGGTGGGTGTGTCTCCTGTATCCTGCTCCACCATCCATCCCCAAGTCTGTTCAGGTTCCTCAATCCTCCTCCTCCTCCTCCTCCTCCTCTTCCTCTTCCTCTTGCTGCAGGCCCTGACAAAGTTCCTCAAATGTGTGAACTGGGATCTGCCCCAGGAGGCCAAGCAGGCTCTGGAGCTCCTGGGGAAGTGGAGGCCAATGGATGTGGAGGACTCCCTGGAGCTGCTGTCCTCCCAGTTCACCAACCCCACCGTCAGACGCTACGCCGTGGCACGACTGCAGCAGGCAGATGATGAGGTAGGCGTACGATGAGTGTAAAGTGTGTGGGTGGATGATGACTATCCGTGGGATAGAACTCCTGATATAAAGCTTTATTCCAAAGTTTACTATCCTATACTAAATGCAAAATATGAACCACTTTGGAAATAATCTCCTTTATTCTTCCTGTGTCTGTAGGACCTGCTGATGTATCTCCTCCAGCTGGTCCAGGCGCTGAAGTATGAGAACTTCAGTGACATTCAGGGAGGCCTTGAGCCAGGCAGCAGGAGAGACAGCCAGGGACTTTCAGACGACGCCGCACTGGACAGGTCAGTACTTGGATGAGACCTTAGAACTGGATCATAAATAAATCGGCTCTACCAGCAGTTTTGACGGACGCAAGGCACACGCAGACGTTCTGTCGTGGTCACTCGATAAAAATATAATGATTTTTTTCCCCCCTGTTTTTGTTTTTAGTGCCTCGATCTAAATTAACCTCAGAAATTCTCCCTGGTTGGGAAAGTATTTGCTGCTTTGTGGAATTTGATTATTTTCCTTTCAGAAGCCGTAATGAACGCTGCGATTTTGCTGGCGTGACTCTGTAGAACCCCGGCCAGAATTCAGAGGCAGAGACACTCCAAAACAGTTGATATCGAACACACCGTCTCATCAAGTCGAAGTCAAAGTGCTCATGATGTTCTTCCTCCTTGTGTAGTTCCCAGATCCTGTCGGGCTCATCTGGACTCTCCGCTGCCACACAGAAAGGCAAGGAAGGAGCCGACAGTGAGACTCATGAGGTAAGGAAGTCAGAATGTCCCTGAATATGAAAGTAAAGCAGGAAAGAAATGTAAAAAATTGGGGCATTCAGATGTAATCTGTATGGAAAAACACCAGGAAGTCAGAAACACAGTATTGTGTCATCGCTTTCAGTTGTTTTGCTGTTCCAGAAGACAATCAGGGCTAAAAAACTCCACAATCTTTTAGTTTCAGCCTGGCATAAATATGTATTATTGTGTCTGTTTCTCATTATAGCAAGACTTGTGCACATTTCTCATCTCCCGTGCTTGCAAGAACTCCACACTTGCCAACTATTTGTATTGGTGAGTAGTAGATGGAATCTGCTTGGGTCATTATTTCTGAATATATATCCCTGTGTTCATATTAATCTGTCTGTAAAACCTGTGTGTGAAGGTATGTGATCGTGGAGTGTGAGGACCAGGACACCCAGCAGAGAGATCCTAAGACCCACGCCATGTATCTCAACGTCATGAGGAGGTTCAGTCAGGCTCTACTCAAGGTACGTTGTACTAGTCCTTTAGTCCACAGTAGTATCGTCTGTAAAGGCTCTGCAGGACGTTGAAATACAACATATATATGTGTTTCCTCGTCCCTCCAGGGTGATAAGAGCGTGAGGGTGATGCGCTCGCTGTTGGCTGCCCAGCAGACGTTTGTAGACAGACTGGTGCAGCTGATGAAAGCCGTACAGAGGGAGAGCGGAAACCGCAAGAAGAAGGTAACGACAGAATCCCTGCACATGCACATACAGCACACTGAGCCCTGCTGTTAACCGCCCACCCATGTGTCGGCAGACGGAGCGGCTGCAGGCTCTGCTGGCCGACAACGAGAAGGTGAATCTCTCCGAGATCGAGCCGATCCCTCTTCCCCTGGAGCCTCAGATCCGGATCAGAGGCATCGTCCCCGACACGGCCACGCTCTTCAAGGTACAGAGAGAGTAAATCATCACTTCATCATCTGTTCGACGCGTTGTTCCTCATTCCTGTATCCGTTTGTGTGTGTCAGAGCGCTCTGATGCCAGCCAAGCTGATCTTCAAGGCTGAGGATGGAGCCATGTACCCGGTTATCTTCAAACACGGAGACGATCTGAGGCAGGACCAGCTCATCCTTCAGATCATCTCACTCATGGACAAAGTAGGAATACTCTGGCACTTATATAAATATTCATTATCTGTGTGAGCTCTTTGTGTAATGTTGTAAAATGTTTTGGGGTTTCTAGCTGTTGAGGAAGGAGAATTTGGACCTGAAGTTGACACCTTACAAAGTATTGGCCACCAGCACCAAACACGGTGAGTCATGACCCCTCATCTCCCGATTGGTAGAAACTAGATTTAGTAACTGAAAGAGCAATAAAACAAATATGTATATATTTTCTTATTCCAGGTTTTATGCAGTTTGTTCAGTCGGTTCCTGTTGCTGAAGTCCTGGCTACTGAAGGCAACATCCAGGTCAGTAGAAGTATAGAAACAACAAGGCTGAGCTGACAATTAAACATGACCCGTCCTTTGATTCATTTGTTTCACAGAGCTTCTTCAGGAAGCATGCGCCGAGTGAAAAGGGCCCTTACGGCATCAGCTCGGAGGTGATGGACACCTACGTCAAGAGCTGTGGTGAGTCCGTTAGTAACCGCTGCACGTTCAACCGGTGTGTCTGTCTAATGAACGTCTGTCTAATCAACGTCTTCTCTCACCGCGTCCCTCCAGCTGGTTACTGCGTCATCACGTACATCCTCGGAGTCGGAGACAGACACTTGGACAATCTGCTACTGACAAAGACCGGTGAGGCAAAACACCTAAAGGGTTTGATTAACATCCTCTTTTAGCGGTTTCAGGATATTATCTCCTCCCTCCATCCATCCAGGGAAGCTGTTCCACATCGACTTCGGCTACATCCTGGGTCGAGACCCCAAACCGCTGCCTCCGCCCATGAAGCTGAGCAAAGAGATGGTGGAGGGGATGGGAGGCATGCAGAGCGAGCAGTACCAGGAGTTCAGGAAGCAGTGCTACACCGCCTTCCTGCACCTCCGGAGGTAAAAAAACACACGGGAACAGAAATGACTACATTTTCTTGTAGAGGAGAATCAGCTCCGTTAAAATAAGATATCCTTCTTCCCTTCGTGTCTTCAGATACTCCAATCTGATCCTGAATCTGTTCTCTCTCATGGTGGATGCCAACATTCCTGACATCGCCTTGGAGCCTGACAAGACAGTGAAGAAGGTAAGAGACGCAGTGGAGTGTAGATGGGGGTTTAATTTATCTGGATTATCTTTATATATATTAAATCATGTTTCTAACGGACCTCTTCATTTTGTCTCCAGGTGCAGGACAAGTTCAGGTTGGACCTGTCGGACGAGGAGGCGGTCCACTACATGCAGAGTCTGATTGACGAGAGCGTGGGTGCTCTGTTTGCTGCTGTGGTCGAGCAGATACACAAGTTTGCTCAGGTACGTGTACTTGAACGCAACACGACGCGCATAATTAAACCCCAAAAGTCGATTTTAAATGTTACCAATAATCAGTTTGGAATAAACCGGGTTTTGAACGTACACGTATAAAAGATAAGTTCTCCTCTCTGTTAATTCTAAGAAACGTTGTTCCCGTCTCTACTCAGTACTGGCGCAGATGAGCAGAAGAGAGACGAGGCTGAACCGGATCAAACTCTTGCAGCGGGAACACACGATGATGGTGCGGCTCTAACCTGACTATCATGTGTGTATGAGAAGGAAGGAACCCAATGACACTGTTAAAAAGGCCAAGAATGCACTGCCAACCTTTACTGCAAGATGGTTAAACAAGGACATGGATGTCTTTGTTGTCTTATGTGTATATATATATAATGTATATTAATTATTAAATGAATGAATGAAATGTATGGCCAAATAAAAGACTGTTGATACAAGTGAACACGCAGGCCGTTTTTTTGTCGTTTTTCTTTACTTGTGTATTTTTCATCATTTAAGCCATAAAACGTGCCGCTATGTAGCTTTTATGGCGCGCAGCATGTTTCTTAATTGAGCATTGCTGGCCATCTGTGGACGGTCGTACGGTCAACGCTGGGGGTAGAAACAAGTTCAACCCCCAGAGGGTTGGTGAGTCAGCGCGCGAGTGACTAAGCATTTCCTGCCAGACGTAGAAAGACGAGTCAGCTCTCTTGATTGAAGCACACGCTACACGATTCTTAAGTTGCTCTCTATTCTGACATTTACGGTCTTGTATGCAGTCACAGATGCATTTTATTAAACTCAATTAATGCCATAATACTCTGTATACTGATATACAAGCATATGTTATGACTTTTAAATCATTTGTACAACATTTTATGAATTTTGTCGACTTTTCACTTTTTTTTCGACATGCTATAGTATGACTTTTTTTCCCCCCCGAAAAATTTGACCATGGCTTTTTATGCCTGTTTTGGACTCACTATACTCAGACTTGGCGATACGAGCGATTTTTATGACATTTTAATATTCTTTATGAATTTATCTTGACTGACTTTTTCGTGTATTTTCAAAAAGAGAGGGGGATGTGACATGAAGCAAAGAACGTCCAGCCGGGATTTGAACCATAGTCATCTGCGTATATGTGTACATGGGTAAAAGGGATGCACTCTAACCACTAGGCCACCTAGCATATGTTATGACTTTGAAATCATTTTTACAACATTTTATGAATTTTGTCGATTTTTCACTTTTTTTTCGACATGTATGACTTTTTTTTCCCCAAAAAAATTTGACCATGGCTTTTTATGCCTGTTTTGGACTCACTACACTCAGACTTGGCGCGACAAGCGATACGAGTGTTTTTCATGACATTTTGATATTTTTTACGAATTTATCTTGACTGACTTTTTCGTGAGTTTTCGACATGCTATAGTATTACTTTTTTTTTTCCCAAAAAATTTAACCATGGCTTTTTATGACTTTTTTGGACTCACTACACTCAGACTTTGATTGACACGCGATATACAAGCATATGTTATGACTTTTAAACCATTTTTACAACATTTTATGAATTTTGTTGATTTTTCACTTTTTTTTCGACATGCTATAGTATGACTTTTTTTTTCCCCAAAAAATGTGACCATGGCTTTTTATGCCTGTTTTGGACTTACTACACTCAGACTTGGCGCGGCAAGCGATACGAGCGTTTTTTATAACTTTTTAATATTTTTTAAGAATATATCTCTCATCTGCGTATATGTGTACATGGTAAAAGGGATGCACTCTAACCACTAGGCCACCTGCACGCATTCCTGAGCCTTTTTATGCCTGTTTTGGACTCACTACACTCAGACTTTGATTTACACGCGATATATAAGCATATGTTATGACTTTTAAACCATTTTTACAACATTTTATGAATTTTGTCGATTTTTCACTTTTTTTTCGACATGCTATAGTATGACTTTTTTTTTCCCCAAAAAATTTGACCATGGCTTTTTATGCCTGTTTTGGACTCACTACACTCAGACTTAGCACGACTAGCGATATTAGCGATTTTCATGACTTTTTAATATGTTTTAATAATTTTTCAAGAATTTATTTTGACTGTCTTTTTCCGTGAATATTCGACATGCTATAGTATGACTTTCTTTCAGGGGGGGGGGATATGACTAAGCCTTTTTATGACTTTTTTGCACTCACTACACTCAGACTTCGATTGACACGTGATATACAAGCATATGTTATGACTTTTAAATCATTTTTACAACATTTTATGAATTTTGAAGATTTTTCACTTTTTTTTTCGACATGCTATAGTATGACTTTTTTTTTTCCCCAAAAAATTTGACCATGGCTTTTTGTGCCTGTTTTGGACTCACTATACTCAGACTTGGCGCGACAAGCGATACGAGCGTTTTTCATGACATTTTGATATTTTTTACGAATTTATCTTGACTGACTTTTTCGTGAGTTTTCGACATGCTGACTTTTTTTTTTCCCCAAAAATTTAACCATGGCTTTTTATGACTTTTTTGGACTCACTACACTCAGACTTTGATTGACACGCGATATACAAGCATATGTTATGACTTTTAAATCATTTTTACAACATTTTATGAATTTTGTCGATTTTTCACTTTTTTTTCGACATGCTATAGTATGACTTTTTTTTTCCCAAAAAAATGTGACCATGGCTTTTTATGTCTGTTTTGGACTCACTATACTCAGACTTAGCAGGACTAGCGATATTAGCGATTTTCATGACTTTTTAATATGTTTTAATAATTTTTAAAGAATTTATTCTGACTGTCTTTTTCCGTGAATATTCGACATGCTATAGTATGACTTTTTTTTTCCCCAAAAAATTTGACCATGGCTATTTATGCCTGTTTTGGACTCACTATACTCAGACTTAGCACGACTAGCGATATTAGCGATTTTCATGACTTTTTAATATGTTTTAATAATTTTTCAAGAATTTATTTTGACTGTCTTTTTCCGTGAATATTCGACATGCTATAGTATGACTTTCTTTCAGGGGGGGGGGATATGACTAAGCCTTTTTATGACTATTATGCACTCACTTCACTCAGACTTTGATTGACACGCGATATACAAGCATATGTTATGACTTTTAAATCATTTTTACAACATTTTATGAATTTTGTCGATTTTTCACTTTTTTTTCGACATGCTATAGTATGACTTTCTTTCAGGGGGGGGGGGGATATGACTAAGCCTTTTTATGACTATTATGCACTCACTTCACTCAGACTTTGATTGACACGCGATATACAAGCATATGTTATGACTTTTAAATAATTTTTACAACATTTTATGAATTTTGTTGATTTTTCACTTTCTTTTCGACATGCTATAGTATGACTTTTTTTTTCCCAGAAAAAATTTGACCATGGCTTTTTATGCCTGTTTTGGACTCACTACACTCAGACTTGGCGCGACAAGCGATACGAGCAATTTTTATGACATTTTGATATTTTTTATGAATTTATCTTGACTGACTTTATCGTGAGTTTTCGACATGCTATAGTATGACTTTTTTAAAAAAAAAATGACTGAGGCTTTTTTTTAAGATTTTCTCCTGGCATAGTCACCTTTCTACTTAGCAGTGGACAGAGAGGAAAGATGGGAGAGAAAGGGGGAAGTGACTTTTAACAAACACCCTCCATCTGGGATTCGAACAGGTGTTGTCTTCATATATGTGTACATAGGTAGTGGCATGTGCTCTAACCACTCAACCACCTGCAAGCCATGGCTAATCCTTTTCATGACCTCACTACACTCAGACTTTGATTGACACGCGATAAACAAGCATATGTTATGACTTTTAAATCATTTTTACAACATTTTATGAATTTTGTCAATTTTTCACTTTTTTTTCGATGACTTTTTTTTTTCCCCAAAAAATTTGACCATGGCTTTTTGTGCCTGTTTTGGACTCACTATACTCAGACTTGGCGCGACAAGCGATACGAGCGTTTTTCATGACATTTTGATATTTTTTACGAATTTATCTTGACTGACTTTTTCGTGAGTTTTCGACATGCTGACTTTTTTTTTTCCCCAAAAATTTAACCATGGCTTTTTATGACTTTTTTGGACTCACTACACTCAGACTTTGATTGACACGCGATATACAAGCATATGTTATGACTTTTAAATCATTTTTACAACATTTTATGAATTTTGTCGATTTTTCACTTTTTTTTCGACATGCTATAGTATGACTTTTTTTTTCCCAAAAAAATGTGACCATGGCTTTTTATGTCTGTTTTGGACTCACTATACTCAGACTTAGCAGGACTAGCGATATTAGCGATTTTCATGACTTTTTAATATGTTTTAATAATTTTTAAAGAATTTATTCTGACTGTCTTTTTCCGTGAATATTCGACATGCTATAGTATGACTTTTTTTTTCCCCAAAAAATTTGACCATGGCTATTTATGCCTGTTTTGGACTCACTATACTCAGACTTAGCACGACTAGCGATATTAGCGATTTTCATGACTTTTTAATATGTTTTAATAATTTTTCAAGAATTTATTTTGACTGTCTTTTTCCGTGAATATTCGACATGCTATAGTATGACTTTCTTTCAGGGGGGGGGGATATGACTAAGCCTTTTTATGACTATTATGCACTCACTTCACTCAGACTTTGATTGACACGCGATATACAAGCATATGTTATGACTTTTAAATCATTTTTACAACATTTTATGAATTTTGTCGATTTTTCACTTTTTTTTCGACATGCTATAGTATGACTTTCTTTCAGGGGGGGGGGGGATATGACTAAGCCTTTTTATGACTATTATGCACTCACTTCACTCAGACTTTGATTGACACGCGATATACAAGCATATGTTATGACTTTTAAATAATTTTTACAACATTTTATGAATTTTGTTGATTTTTCACTTTCTTTTCGACATGCTATAGTATGACTTTTTTTTTCCCAGAAAAAATTTGACCATGGCTTTTTATGCCTGTTTTGGACTCACTACACTCAGACTTGGCGCGACAAGCGATACGAGCAATTTTTATGACATTTTGATATTTTTTATGAATTTATCTTGACTGACTTTATCGTGAGTTTTCGACATGCTATAGTATGACTTTTAAAAAAAAAAAATGACTGAGGCTTTTTTTTAAGATTTTCTCCTGGCATAGTCACCTTTCTACTTAGCAGTGGACAGAGAGGAAAGATGGGAGAGAAAGGGGGAAGTGACTTTTAACAAACACCCTCCATCTGGGATTCGAACAGGTGTTGTCTTCATATATGTGTACATAGGTAGTGGCATGTGCTCTAACCACTCAACCACCTGCAAGCCATGGCTAATCCTTTTCATGACCTCACTACACTCAGACTTTGATTGACACGCGATAAACAAGCATATGTTATGACTTTTAAATCATTTTTACAACATTTTATGAATTTTGTCAATTTTTCACTTTTTTTTCGATGACTTTTTTTTTTCCCCAAAAAATTTGACCATGGCTTTTTGTGCCTGTTTTGGACTCACTATACTCAGACTTGGCGCGACAAGCGATACGAGCGTTTTTCATGACATTTTGATATTTTTTACGAATTTATCTTGACTGACTTTTTCGTGAGTTTTCGACATGCTGACTTTTTTTTTTCCCCAAAAATTTAACCATGGCTTTTTATGACTTTTTTGGACTCACTACACTCAGACTTTGATTGACACGCGATATACAAGCAAATGTTATGACTTTTAAATCATTTTTACAACATTTTATGAATTTTGTCGATTTTTCACTTTTTTTTCGACATGCTATAGTATGACTTTTTTTTTCCCCAAAAAATGTGACCATGGCTTTTTATGTCTGTTTTGGACTCACTATACTCAGACTTGGCAGGACTAGCGATATTAGCGATTTTCATGACTTTTTAATATGTTTTAATAATTTTTAAAGAATTTATTCTGACTGTCTTTTTCCGTGAATATTCGACATGCTATAGTATGACTTTTTTTTTCCCCAAAAAATTTGACCATGGCTATTTATGCCTGTTTTGGACTCACTATACTCAGACTTAGCACGACTAGCGATATTAGCGATTTTCATGACTTTTTAATATGTTTTAATAATTTTTCAAGAATTTATTTTGACTGTCTTTTTCCGTGAATATTCGACATGCTATAGTATGACTTTCTTTCAGGGGGGGGGGATATGACTAAGCCTTTTTATGACTATTATGCACTCACTTCACTCAGACTTTGATTGACACGCGATATACAAGCATATGTTATGACTTTTAAATCATTTTTACAACATTTTATGAATTTTGTCGATTTTTCACTTTTTTTTCGACATTCTATAGTATGACTTTTTTTTCCCAGAAAAAATTTGACCATGGCTTTTTATGCCTGTTTTGGACTCACTATACTCAGACTTAGCACGACTAGCGATATTAGCGATTTTCATGACTTTTTAATATGTTTTAATAATTTTTCAAGAATTTATTTTGACTGTCTTTTTCAGTGAATATACGACATGCTATAGTATGACTTTCTTTCAGGGGGGGGGATATGACTAAGCCTTTTTATGACTTTTTTGCACTCACTACACTCAGACTTCGATTGACACGTGATATACAAGCATATGTTATGACTTTTAAATCATTTTTAAGTCATTTTATGAATTTTGACGATTTTTCACTTTTTTTTCGACATGCTATAGTATGACTTTCTTTCAGGGGGGGGGGGGATATGACTAAGCCTTTTTATGACTATTATGCACTCACTTCACTCAGACTTTGATTGACACGCGATATACAAGCATATGTTATGACTTTTAAATAATTTTTACAACATTTTATGAATTTTGTTGATTTTTCACTTTCTTTTCGACATGCTATAGTATGACTTTTTTTTTCCCAGAAAAAATTTGACCATGGCTTTTTATGCCTGTTTTGGACTCACTACACTCAGACTTGGCGCGACAAGCGATACGAGCAATTTTTATGACATTTTGATATTTTTTATGAATTTATCTTGACTGACTTTATCGTGAGTTTTCGACATGCTATAGTATGACTTTTTAAAAAAAAAAATGACTGAGGCTTTTTTTTAAGATTTTCTCCTGGCATAGTCACCTTTCTACTTAGCAGTGGACAGAGAGGAAAGATGGGAGAGAAAGGGGGAAGTGACTTTTAACAAACACCCTCCATCTGGGATTCGAACAGGTGTTGTCTTCATATATGTGTACATAGGTAGTGGCATGTGCTCTAACCACTCAACCACCTGCAAGCCATGGCTAATCCTTTTCATGACCTCACTACACTCAGACTTTGATTGACACGCGATAAACAAGCATATGTTATGACTTTTAAATCATTTTTACAACATTTTATGAATTTTGTCAATTTTTCACTTTTTTTTTCGATGACTTTTTTTTTTCCCAAAAAAATTTGACCATGGCTTTTTATGCCTGTTTTGGACTTACTACACTCAGACTTGGTGCGGCAAGCGATACGAGCGTTTTTTATGACTTTTTAATATTTTTTAAGAATATATCTCTCATCTGCGTATATGTGTACATGGGTAAAAGGGATGCACTCTAACCACTAGGCCACCTGCACGCATTCCTGAGCCTTTTTATGCCTGTTTTGGACTCACTACACTCAGACTTTGATTTACACGCGATATATAAGCATATGTTATGACTTTTAAACCATTTTTACAACATTTTATGAATTTTGTCGATTTTTCCCTTTTTTTTCGACATGCTATAGTATGACTTTTTTTTTCCCCAAAAAAATTTGACCATGGCTTTTTATGCCTGTTTTGGACTCACTACACTGAGACATGGCGCGACAAGCGATACGAGCAATTTTTTATGACATTTTGATATTTTTTCATGAATTTATCTTGACTGACTTTTTCGTGAGTTTTCGACATGCTATAGTATGACTTTTATTTTCCTTGTAAAATTTTGACCATGGCTTTTCATTTCTATTTCTGACTCAATACACCCAGACTTGGCGCGACAAGCGATACAAGCTATGTTTATGACTTTCTAATGTTTTTTAATTAATTTTTTTATACATATTTTGACTGACTTTTTCGTGAATTTTCGACATGCTGGAGTAATGGTACTCCACGGACTCTTTTTTTTCTGGGAAAAATTTCACCATGGCTTTTTATACTCGTTTTGGACTCACTATACTCAGACTTGGCTTGCCAAGCGTTATAAAAGCTGTCAAAATAATTCTAATCTGTTCTTTTTTTTTTTTTTTTTTAAACCTCATAATGAGTGCTTTAGCAAAAATATCAAATTGTCTGAAATAATCAAATCACAGTTTTAACAAATTTAATACACTTTTCCATGATTTATTATCAGCTTTGCCGCAAGTACATTTCAGAAAAATTACTGCAAATAGCCACAAAGAAGGTGAAATATGTACCAGCACCACTGTTGTGTAGTCAGGTGCTCATTCAGACATGCCAGCTTCTTGCTTCATACATTAAATCATCTCTATAATAAGCACTCTGTTTATTAATAAAAGCCATACACACTGGATTCTACGTAGAGCTTTGGATAACCCCCCAGGTCTCTGTGGACTCTGGAAAAGACAGAAGGGGAAACAAACAATGCTGGATAGCCAAACCACCAGAGGCTCCCCAATGTTGCGGAAAGAATGCAACACCAGCAAAACAGAAGGCAGAAAAGCGAGATGTCAAGATGTTCCCGGCTTTGAATGCAGAGCAGAAATGAAGGAGCTGTTGGCTGCATGTGGGGGGTCAAAATGTTCTTATGGTTTGGACCGGCTTATTGAGTGCCACTGGAGCTTGGCAAAAAAAAAAAAAAAGGCGAAGGAGGGGGAAGAACCGCAACCAGATTTAGATTTTTCACTGAATCAGTTGAGCGGACGCAGAAAAACAGCTCCTTTTGGACTCGTCGGATAAACTGTTTCAGCTTCATTGGCGATTCTCACTCACCAGTCGATGCTCTGACCGTCTTCCCGCCGCACGCTGACTCATATCGGACAAGCAGTCAGCGCCGGAGGAATGTGCTCATACGTTTAAAAACGGGAACGCCACATTTCTATCTACTTGTTGACGGACACCAGATAAACAGAGTTTACGTGTTAGAGGGTCATCTGGTGGCTTTCAATAAGGAATTCAATATCGTGGCTTCCCGGTAACGGACCACATTAAAGGGTCCGCAAGGAATGAATATCAGAGGTCAAGGGGTCAAGTAGAGAATGAGAAGGGTTAACTCAAAAGACATTTCAGCATGGCAAGCGTTCGAGTGAGTTCCAGTAACAAACTAAACTGGCTTAGTGCGCAAAATAGATAAACAAATACAGATTTTGGCCACTTCATTGCCATCGTCAAGTTTTTTTTATGACCACTTATGAACAAGCTATCTTCTAAACAACACATTTTACAGTTGAAAATGAAACTTGTCCATACATGTGCATACTTTTCTGGACATTTCAAGTGGACTTGCTGGTGACTTGGTGAAACGTAGCCCTTCAGACCTCCACTGGCAACAATCACAGTAAAATGTCTCTCAGTCTTTTAGTCTTTCAGTCCCCATTTGTCGCAGGTTTCCTCAGAAAATAACTGCTGATACCAGAGTCCGGGCCTCGCTCCGGCTCCCTCCCTCCGCTGTCCCAGTACGCTGCACCGGAGCCGGGGTCGTGACGGAGAGGATCGCCGCCGTGCGTCGTGGTCTTGTCCTGGTTGGAGGAGGATTTGATGGAGATTTGGTCATCGGCAAATTCCAGGTGGACGTCACAAGGGTCGATGGGGGCCGAGGAAAGGGGGACCAGAGAGACCGGATCATGAACGGACGTCTTAATGAAAGAAAAAAATATAATATATGAAAAACCTGCCAAGGAGAAATATGTGCTTTTGTATCAGTTAAAAGAGTAAAAAAGAGAAAATAAATCATACCGGGGTCTTGGGTGGATTTTCAGTGGTCGGTGCAGCTGGGTTCAATTTTCTCAGAAACACAGTGAGGAGTGGAACGAGGACCAGAGACGTCAGCCCGACTCCCAGAAACAACACAGGCAGCAGCGGCCCTGAGGAGGACGCGTCGCATGGTTTCTTTGTTGCAATATATACACTTATAAATGTGATTTAAAAGCAGTTGTGCTGATTTATAACACATTTATTTGAAATAGAACGCTTCATATCTTGCAACCTCTAGATTTGTACTGTGACCTTAAGGAGGGGTCATGATGTTTACTCATCAACAGACGCTGGCAATGATCCATCACATCCTCCGTCTCCTTTATAACCACCTTCAGGTTAAACTGTGATCAGATTTAAGGGCACGTCAGGTCGACGCTGAAGGCCGAGGCGGGATTCACCTGATGACCCACCTGATCTGGAAACGGTCTGGACACACTGGGGGGCCGATTTGGGGGAAGCGGCCATGGTGAAGGTCGGGAAGGAGAAGTTGGCGACGACACAGTAGTTCTGTCCCGGAGCCAAACCAGAAAACTGGAGAGGGGACATCACTTCCTGGGTCCAGACCGTACGGCTCTGCGGGGTCACAAAGCACTGGGCTTTTATATATATATATATTAATATGAAAATGATATAAATATCAACACGACCAAAAGCATGTGAGACCTGGTACTCGGAGTGATTGAGCTTGTTGTACACAGTCACTGTGGTCCAGGGGTCGATCATTTCAGAGATCGGACAGCACCTCCCCAGAGAGCACCTCCTGTTGGCTGCACAGGGGAACTGCACTTTCACCAGCAACTGGTCCTCTTTCAAAGAGGCTGAGACGGATGGAGGACTGAAAGCTGGAGAGAGAAGGCGACTGTTAATTATCATATTACACAAAAAAAGCAGGTTATTCTACATTGAAAAGCAACAGTTTCAAACCACGTATTTTTTTTTAAAACGGTTGTATTGCAGGAACCGCGGCCGGTCACTGACTGAAGTCGCTGTAGTCGAACTTGCGTGGCTTCATCCAGGCGGTGGAGATGGGGCTGAGGTGCACGCCCAGACGGACCATGTTGTACAGCTCAAAGTTGGAGAAGGCCTGCGAGACGTCACAGCTGTGGGATGACACCCAAGCGCACCACGGGACGTCCCGCCACGGGTCCCTGCAACAAGAATACACACAAGAATACGACAAGAATACACCAAGAATACAGACAAGAATATAACAAAAATACACAGTCACACATTATGAAAATGTCACTTCTTTGAGTTTCTTCATGTAAATTGAAATGGTCTGACTCTATACCACCACCAGGATTTTTTGGATTCACAGGATGTTTGTATGAGTATAACGCTTTTATATAGATATTTAAATATACAACTGAAAAATAAAATGCATAATTTTATATATATTTATAATTATTATTATTTATTTTTTTACTTCTACCACCACCAGATTAATAGGCTAGGGCAAATAAATCATATCCTGAATAAACAAACCCCAACTCCATGCCATAGTATGACTTTATTTTTTTTGTGGACAAATTTGACCATGGCTTTTCATGCCTGTTTTGGACTCACTACACTCAGACTTGGTGCAACAAGTGATACGAGCGACTTTTATGACTTAATATTTTTAAATTATTTTTTATGAATTTATTTTGACTGCCTGGTTTTATCTTGTCAAACAAATCCACAATCATTAGCAATGATAGATTCACAGGATGTTTGTATGAATATAATGCTTTTATATAGATATTCAAATATAAACCTGACAAAAAAAAATTATTCATTTATTTTAATTGAATTTATTTTATTATTTTCATTTTTATTTTATATTTATTTATTTTTTTTTTTTATTATTTTTTTTTTTTACTTCTACCACCACCAGATAAATAGGCTAGGGCAAAGAATTCATATCCTGAATTTACGAACCCCAACTCCAATCCTAACCCACTAACCCTAACCCTAATCTCAGATCTTAGCCAAACCCTTATTGCCTGGTTTTATCTAGTAAAACAAATCCTCAATCATTAGTTTATTGGAATCAGAGAATGTCTGTATGAGTATGAGGATTTGATATAGATATTTAAATATAAAACTGGAAAATGAAATAAATATTTTTTTCATTTATTTAATTCATTCATTAATTTATTAATTATTATTTCATATTCATTTATTTATTTGGAAAAAATTCACCATGGCTTTTTATGCCTGTTTTGGATTCACTACACTCAGACTTGGTGCGACAAGCGATACGAGCGATTTCTATGACTTAATATTTTTCAGTGAATTTATTTTTACTGACTTTTTCGTGAATCTTCGACATGCCATAGTATGACTTTATTTTTTTTGTGGAAAAATTTGACCATGACTTTTTTATATTTTTTAATTATTTTTTATGAATTTATTTTGTGATTTTATCTTGTCAAACAAATCCGCAATCATTAGCAATACTAGATTCACAGGATGTTTGTATGACTATAATGCTTTTATATAGATATTTAAATATAAAACTGACAAATTGTATTTTTTTTATTTAATTCATTTTTTAAAATTATTTTCTATTTATTTATTCTTTTTTTTTTTTTACTTCGACTGAGATGATGCGGATTGATTACATCACAATAATGTAACAGATTATTCAACAGTGCGTTTCTTTTTGAAGCTTCTGACAAAATGTATCAAAGCCTGGAAATCATGTTGTATGATTACTGTCAGCTGCTTGGTGCTGAATTATTCTGTTCCTTTTATGTAACTTTGCATTTTTACGAATTTTATAGCTTTGTTGCCTTACTATTAGCACGTAATAAGTGGTGGTGGTAGCCAGCTTATTATAGTTGTTTAACTTTAAAACGCTAGAATACTATAAGCATCCTGGGCATCGTCTGTCTGAGGATAAATACAGTTATTGTGCTTTGTGAAGTGAAGGAGTTTGACTCTCCGGCAGCGTCTGGACAGACGGGACTTACCCCTGCGTCTTCGTCTGGACGCTGTAGGTGATATTGGGACTGGCATGGGGACAATCCCACCGCAGGAGGCATCCTAAGTCCAGTGATTCCACAGCAGTGGAGCAGGCTGATCCAGTCGACCCTGGGAAGGTTCGCACGACATGCACACACCAAAAATAGCACACTCCCCACAGATCTATCGACCCCTTAAGTCCCACTGTCACAACTTTGGAGACACTCGGGAGCACGAGCGCTCGCAGGAAACACAAGGAAGGAGACATAATCGTGACATCAACTTCAATGCTCACCAGTGATCAGCAGGGCGCTCACGACACACAAACCCAACCCCGGCGTGGAGACGCCTGCCGTCTCCATGGAAACGTGGCGACCTCTCGACAGGCGGAGGCTGTGCTGGACTGTAGTGCGGGTTTCTCACTGCCTTTAAGAAGCAGGACAGCGTGTGAGGAGATGAGATAAGCGGAGTCGGGAGGAAGGTGGAAGGGGTGGAGAGATAAAGATTCAATTGAAGGCCGGTGATTTTCTTAAGAGAGATGAAAGGCTGTAATCTGCTTAGAGGAGGATGAGAAGTTTGAGAAACGGACAGTTCCTGGCAGAAGGAAACGTTTTTAAAGGATTTTCTGCTCCTGTTTCGACATTTCTCTTCTCACCAGAAAACGTGACACTTTTATGAATGACTTCTTCACACTTATTATAAATCAGATTTTTCCCATGTTTTTTTTTTTTTAGCATACTAACATTTAACAGTTAGCCCCAGCTAGTTGGTACCATCACTGCTTTTGCTGGTAGTTTTGGTCATAAATCAAATTAGGACAAATTCTGACATGATGAATTGCAATTCACCCCGAGGAGATTTTTTTAATGAAATGTCAGCAGACCCGCATTCTATCTTTTTATTAAATGCCATCTTTAAATAATAAGAATCTGTACATCTCTTAAGCAGGTCTTTGACCATGCATTCCCAAAAGTAATAACAATAATACATTTCCTTATTCACAACATTAATACAGTTGAAGTGCTTAACGAGGCGACCAGAGGGGCCAATAGAGATCATACAGCAACAAAAAAAGGGTCAAAAGAACAGTGTACAGCGCTCTCTCTCTCTCTCTCTCACACACACTCACACACACACATCCAGCCTTTCACAACAACGCACCATACACCCTCTTGATAATTAAATACATTAAAGCAAAAACTGTTCATTCAGAAACAGCACCAAGCATCAAATATCATTGCAGCAGTAATAATACTAAGCTCAACATTCCTCATTTTAGCATCGTCGTCCTCATCGAGATCATCATTCAGGAGGATCTTTTCATATCTTTGCATCTACAGGGTGGACCCAACCGGGGTCCCCCCCAAAAACTGGAGTGTCCACATGCTGAACAGTTCTGGATGCCGCCCTCAGCCCAGCAGAGGGCGACATTCAACAAGTCACCATCGCCTCCTCATCCGAGCGTTCACTGGAGTGTGTTTTAGTAAACCCGTCTGCACCAAAAACGTGTCTGGAAAGTATGCAGGGTATTGCTGCGTTAAAATCTGTGCAAATTCTAAAGAAGTCCGACTTAATTTCCAGGGAAGAGCTTTTTGGTGCAGTTTCCACACACGCATCTCCTCGGTGTGTGTTTGGTGTTGAGGAGTTTATGTCTGTGCCCCCGGCAAGGCGAGGCCCGGCTCCAGGCTGGTGGTCGTGGTTGTCGGGGTGGGGGTGGGGGAGGGGGGCAGGCCCTTGGGTTCCGGGCAAAGCAGCCCACGTGAGGCCGCGTGGTCCACGTTCAAGTTCTTGTAAGGGTTTCGGCGCGGCGGCGCTCGGACACACATGGAGGGGAAGCGGAGGCCGGCGAGGCAGCAGCCGGGACAGGAGATCACCTCCTCCTGGTCCAGGGAGCCGAACGGGGAGGAAGCGGCGGGGTCGCTGGCGGGCGTGGGAGGGGAGTGGTAGCCGTTGTTGTTGGTGGTCGGGGGAGCGCTGTTGGTGGTGGCGCTCCATCCCTGGGGTCCGCTCACCACCACGTTGTTGTTGTCCAGCAGAGAGAGGGGGGGCAGGCACGGGGGCCCGTTGGAGATGGCAGACCCCCTGCCGTTGGAGAAGGGGTGGGTGGGGGGCTGGAGGGGGGTGGAGGTGTTGGATGGAGGAGGGGAGAGCTGGGAGTAAGGAGATGAAATGCTGTCCTGTGTGTCCGGGGTACTGGTGCAGTCCATGGGCTCCTCCTCCTCCTCCTCCTGGTCCAGCATGTCCAGCGACAGGATCTCAAAGGAAGCAGGAAGACCTGAATCTGTCCCGCTCCCCTCCCTGAAGTTGTCTCCCCCTAACAGTCTCTCTTCCTCACCCACTCCGTTCACCTCCCCGTTCATGACCTCCTCCTCCGACAGGATGGTGTGCGGCGCCGACGTGAGGTGCGGCGGGGGCGTGCACGGCAGCGAGTGGCAGCGGCGGTGCCTCCTCGGCAGCTCGCCGCCGTCGCTCTCGGACGCGGAGGGGTCGTCGCAGTACGGCGGAGGGGGCAGGGTGAACGTGAGGGAGATGACGGACTTGCTGGGAGTGTCGAACAGCTTGATCTTGCCGCCCTTGAGGTCCTCCCTGTGAGAGAAGGGGTTGACCCGAGCGGGAACCGCCATGGCAGCAGAGGGGGGCGTGTCCGGAGGGTGCAGCATGTCCGACTTGCTGCGGGAGAGGCGAGGATCCGACGGGAGGCAAAGGGATCGCCTTCGCAGGAGGCCGATTGTTGGAGAAACGGCTTTAAAGGAAACGGATTGAATGAGACGTTAATCTACAGGAACGAATACATTTAACTTCTGGTGAAAAACACCACAGAGTTCACCGACCGACCTTTGACCGGTGGTTCTTCTTTCTGTTTCCTCTCAGTCTGTCTCCTTTCCAGCTCCACCACGATGTGGGAGAAGGATGGACGGAGCGTGGAGTTCATCTGGCAGGAGGGAGGAGCAACAACTCTTATTTGATTTTGTCTGTGAGGGGCCTGTGTGTGTGTGTGTTGTGTGTCTCTTACATTACAGCAGGCGATGGCCAGTTCCAGGAAGTCAGGAGGACAGTCTCCCATCATCTGCTGAAAGGTCACCACATCCAAACCAAAGTCCTGCACAAAAGCAAAAAGGGGTTTAAAAACTACACACAAGGCTTTCCATTCATGTCTGTGTAGCTGGTTTTTTTAAAGAAGTGTTTTTTTTAATAGAGTCTCTCAAAAACCACTTTTTTTTTTAAACACAAGCATCTTTTTAAGATAAGAAAGTCGGCTTCCTGTTTGTCCGAGATGACAATCAGCGGTTAGATTCCAAAATGAGATTTGACTTAAATTTTAAAAATCATCTCCGTCACGGTGCAACTATTGCTTAAACGTCATTTTGACATCGCTACTTGCACAACAGCCACGTGGTTTTGAATCTCTGAGTGACCTCAGGCTGTAAAAGAACAGGAGCCGTCCCTAAAGACTTGATCACATGATCAATAACCATCATCATCATCAGTATGTACCACAGTGCGCGGGAGGATGTCGGGGTCGGCCTGGATCCTCGCTATGATCTCACACAGGATGATCCCGAACGCAAACACATCCACCTGCAGAGACAGGAAGACGAGTGGATCACAGAGAGATCGATCACAGAGATCCACGGCGAAGGGGAAGATATGAGATCACTTTTAAAAAGACATTTGACAAATATTGGTGAAAAAATGAAAATGTATCTGCTTTATTAGTATTATGTATACATGTTGAGGTGGTTTTTACTGTAAATTTAAATATTTTTTCAATATAATCTAAAGATTTGCAGTAGATTCTCGTGAGCCTCGGCGTGTTACATAACACAGACAATGTCATTAGAATACAGGTGAAGCAGTTCACCTCTTACTATCAATACTTTCCCATTTCCCTCATCATAATAACCGATTCATTAAATATTTATGGCTTTACTTCACAGCCCGGCCACCGGCTTTGTTTGATTGGCTTTCATCACGCCCACTGAGGACCTTGAACTCCTGCAACAACCTGCAGCTGAAAGGCAACGAAGACAGCGATCCGTCGGTACCTTCTCATTATACACCTCGCCTCGGAGCACCTCCGGGGCCATCCAGTAGGGGGAGCCGACGACGGCCAGGGGTTGCTGGTCCTCTTCCTCACTGCAGAGGGGGAAGAGAGGGGAGGAAGGAGGGGAGGGATAAACATGTGTCTTTTAGGGCTTATTATTAAATTGTGTTAAATTTAATAAAGTCGGTTGAATAGTTTAATGAGAGACAACAAATCAGCATCGATTCCAGCTGATGATGTCACCTTGGGCTTTAGGTCATTTAGATTCATGCCAAATGATTAATTGAATAAATCAGCAGATTAAAATCAGAAATGAAAATATTCAATAGTTGCTACCATAGTAAAAAAAAAAGAAGAAGAAAAACAGCTACATTAAATATGCAGATATTCTTTTGCTCTGCGAAGTCTAAAAATGAACAAACTCCTGACGGGAAAAAAGGTAAGAGACGAAGGCAACAGAAGCACACGGTCGGACAAGAACAGTCAGGTTCAGCAGGAGCCACGCTCCATTTGGTTAACGCAGAACCCAATCAAGACAGAGAGAGAGAGAGAGAGTGAGAGAGAGACACTCACGGAGAGTGAGAGAGAGAGGTTTTATGAGGTGAACGTTGGCTCTCGGAGTGAGAACTTCCTCTGTATCTAAGAAACCGTTTTGTTTTTCAGTTGTGCAGCGATATCGTTGTGCAATTTTAGCCAAATTAAAAAAAGGAAGGGAAACAAAAATTGTGCAAGGACAACCTGCACACACATCAACACACACACACACTTCCTTTCTGTGCTATTTCCATCTGCTACTGTGGGCTATGATACTGTAAAAACACACAGCGAGGGGAACGACGGCAGAGGGACAGATGAGGACGCGGCTCCCAACGTAAACTGTGGAGAGTGAGGAGGCAACGGAGGGAAAAGGGGTTCAAACTCATGAATGAACAATAAGACAGCCAAGGGATGATGATGAGTTAAGGACAGTGACTGGTTATACGAGGGGGCAGCAGAGCTCCAGGAGGAGCAACAGGAGGAGGACTGGAATAGTTTGACCTTATTTGGAGTGCTTCCCCCCCTCCTTCATGTCCTCTCCTTCCTCCTACCTCCTACCTCCTTCCATCCTCCCCTCCTTCACTCCGTGCCACAAGCGCGGTGGTAGCGCTCCAACACAAACAGGCACATTTGGAGACGGGCTCGTCAACATTCTCCGCTGCAGGACACGCCGGTGTTTGGGCTCAAATCTAAAAGCAAACATGCCCTTGAAAAAGCGACGGAAACTCCAGTTCGCCAGCTGCTATTGAAACAAACGCTGGAGCAAACAGAGGCGTCGTGTTTGATAGCGGCAGGTATGCAAAAACACTAAACACACACACAGAAGCCCTGCATGTGGAACATTAACTCTCTATATTTTTGTTTTTAGCTGCGGGCAATTTATTTTAGTCAAAAACACAAAAACCACCAACGTGACGAGCTCCTTTTTTTTTTTATTAAAACCACCTCGCCAGTGACAGACTTGTGTAAACACAAAACGGTGGCCAGGCCCAAGCAGAGCCTGCGGAAACACACACCTCACAGACACACACACCTCACAGTCACACACACACCTCACAGACACACACACACCTCAGACACACACACACCTCACAGCTAAAGGGCAGGCCAGGTTACAGAGGCAGCCGTCTTATCTCCGCAAGAGTCGTGCGTTTGCTGAATGACTGAAGAAAGAGCGAGGAGGAGGAGCTAATGAGACTTAAAAACAAACTTTTACTCAAGTCAAATGTCTAAATCCAGGACGTTTGCCTTCTTGTCTCATTCCTACATCTAGTCCAGTAGGGAATCGTGCACCGCGGTGGCAGATGTGATGTCACCGGTGACCCAGCTGAAGGGAATAAAACTTGATAGCCCTAACTTTGCGTTTATAGCCAGCACGAGCCAAGTGATGACATGACGGCGGTGAATAAAACACGCCACATAAACGTCAAAGCTTGTTAAAAATACAAAACGGCGGGGAGAGAGGGAACCCAACGAGCAGCAAGTCTGCGGTTTCATTATATTAATAAAAAGTTCCCCAAACAGTGAGTGGTGGAGGGAGGGGGAGGAGGGGGGGTCATGTGCCTACAGTGCATGCTTTGGAAAAACCTGAGTGTGCTTTGGTGTGAGTAATCGCTCAGACGACACCAGGGATAGAGAAGTGGAGGAATGTGATTTATTGAGCCACCGACTGACCTGCAATCTGGGATTTTCTCCGCCAGGCCAAAGTCTCCCACCACGGCGGAGCACACGCAGCCCTCCCAGCGCACCAGACAGTTCTGCACAGAGGGGTCAGAGGTCAAACACATCACCTACTGCTGCTGTAAATAAAGTCTGTAGGGGTGTGTGCATTCCTTTCCAGGTTTTAAGATTATTACGCTTTCGAGTGACGATTTTAAAAAGGTGCTTTGCTCCGGTTTCTGTGCCGTATCTCCTCAAATCTAACTGGCTAATGACGCGTTTCCAGCGAGTCAATATTTCCTCTACAGACTTCGTAAATGGAGATTTCAGACACTCAAATCGTCTGTGTATAAAGTATGATGTCACAAACATTTCCCCTCCAGCTTTTTACATATTTTACAGCGTCTACATGTCGTGGTTTGTCCACTTTATCTCCATTACTTCACGTCTCTTTTACGTCACTCTTTTCTCACCCCGGGCAAACCTTCCGTTTTAAACCGTTCAGTCCGTTTCCTGTTGCAGCAGCCGACTGTGAACCCGTTTGAATTTCACCTGAACTGACCTGCAGCCACAGAACATTTCCCACAGATCTTCTTCTTTTTTTTTTACAGAGTCTCAAGATCTGTGACGCACCTGGAAAAGCTTCTAAATCTGCTCTGGAGCTTTTTAACCGTTTTCAAAATCTACATAAACAAAGCGACAGATCCTGAAATGTTCTTGCGGTTCCGGGTGTTTGAACTACGTGGGTGTAATTTCCAGATGTGTGTGTGTGTGTGTGTGTGTGTGTGTGTGTGTGTGTGTGTGAGGTCACCTTGGAGGTGAGGTCCCTGTGGAAGATGCCCTTGCTGTGCAGGTACTGGAGACCCCGGGCGATGTCCAGGGCCAGGATGATCCTCACGCTCCACGACAGGTACACGTCGCTGCCCAACAGCTGCTCCAAGTTCCCGCCGTTGATGTACTGGATCATCAACAAGGAGTTCATTGTTAACACAAAATGAGCTTGATTTCTAAATGTGTTCAGCGTTGATATGAAAAGCTCAGTCTGTAAAAACATTCATTAATATTTAATCTGGTATCAGTATGGTTATCAGCTTTTTCCCTTCATGTTTCATCGGTCCACAGTTTCTTTTATTGCTCCTTTTGTTATTTATAAACGATGGGATTTACTAGCGTTCTCCTGTTTAAATCACTGCACATTGAATATTTCAGGCTTTAAAGTGCCGTTTGGATGAAACGAGCAACAAGCCGAGTGTTTTGTTTGACAGCGACAGCAGAGACAGAAACAGGAACCTAGGTGTGACATGAAACAAAGGTCACCGGGGATGTTGCGGTTTACATTCAAACAACAAGGTCGACCAGGATTTCCCCTTTTCTGACATTTTATTGGCAAAAAAAGATGAATTGCCCCTAAAGACGAGTCCATTCATGACAACTAAATCTCTCAACAACAGGTTGTTTTTTTAACTGCACGTGTAAAAGCTGCTGACCTTTTCAAACACAACACAACACACACTACCATCACAGACACCAAATCTCCTCTCATCCCCTATTCACTGTTGAGCAGCTCAGTTACCGTGGCAACGTCAGGTAAATCCATCACAGATAAGAAACAGGTGAAATGTCATGAGCTGTCTGACCTCCGTCTGGGTAACTTTTACTGCGTTTCAGACAGACTTCATGTAGAGATAACGTTGGAAATTTGATTTCAAAAGGAATAATAAGTTATTAATAATAATATCAGAAATGCATGAACATCTCAGTCAGGAATCCCATCCCGTTTGTTTACAGAGAAGAAACGGAAGCAAAAATCTACTGGTGGAAATACAGAGAAAGTTTGAATGGTGACTGGATTAGAATTAATAGTAGTTTTTTTATAGTCGCTGTTCAACGAAACTGGAAGTTTGTATTTAGCTGCTTTTTAAGCATTTAAATCAGGATCAAGTTCTTCTTTCAATATAAATATAACCGACTCCCAAACTGTGTGTATGTGTGTATGTCTGGGGGAAAAAAACTTGGTACCAATTTATTTTTTATGCATATTGGTAGGTTACAATCACTATTTCAATTAGATATTTCCCCTGAACTCTGCTTGCTGCATTCAGCTGTAGTGTGGAGCCGGTGAATAAAGAGTCTGTACTCTAGTGCTGGGCAGCGGGTCTTACCTCTGTGAGGGCGTGGAGCTGCCCCTCGTGCACACACACTCCTATAAACCTGGAGGCAGAGCAGACGAGCGTTTAACAACCGGGTGGAAGGGGAAGAAGAAGAAGAAGTATAATAAAGTGCTTGAGTTACCTGAGTATATTGGGGTGTGATAATCTGTTCATGAGCTGGACCTCCCTGAGCATGTTGGCTCTGTTGCTGACCAAGGTGTTCATCTTCAGAGCCATAATCTGCCCCGACACACGATGCTGCACCTGGAACAACGACAACAACAACAAGAAGAAGAAGTTTCTTCATTACTGCTGCTATGGCAATGGCTCCGTCTGGTATGGTAACCATAGTGACATGACATGCCCCCCCCCTTTCCCCTCAGGCTACATGTCAGTGCATATTTGCTTGGGAAGTAGTTTGACTTCCAAAATGAATTCACACAAGCGACAGACGAGCAGTAAAATCTCTGGCAGAGTGGAGAGAAGTCGGGGGTGTTTCAGAGTCTGTCTGCCTGTGTGTGTGTGTGTGTGTGTGTGTGTGTGTGTGTGTGTGTGTGTGTGTGTGTGTGTGTGTGTGTGATAGTTTGTGTGTGTGAACGCTCACACGTTAGATACTGTAAAAGCGAGGGAAGGCAAGAATGTTAGCTTTATGCAACAAGAAAGCACTGCTGCTTCTTAGTTTCTAACTTTTTTTTAATATTTGCATATATTTCATAAATGCTATCTGCTGTGTTGGTGCATTTTGTGGGATTTTGCAGATCTAAACCCTGTTTTGCTGTTATCAATGCCAAGTTTTTACAGTCCAGCATGTTAGTTTGTCAAAACTGGCTCACAGCTTGATGGGAATGTCTTTAGTTTTGCAGATGTATTCATTTCCAATAGTTAATAATAAGTTACATTTCAAGAAAATCAGACCTTCAAGCTCTTAATATAAGTTAAGATAAGGGGCATGGGAGGGAAGGGTGAGGGAGGAGGGAGTGTGTGAAGGGTCAAAGTCTGGTGTGTTGAAGTCAGTGAGACACTGGCCTGGATCTCAGCTGGGCTTTAGATCAGAGTGGTGATGGGGGGAAAAACCATAAAGCCTATTAGAGACCAGACTAGAGTGCAGCAAGTAATGCTATTAATACACAAACACACACAAACACACTTTATCTTAACGGCCAGTCAATGAGAGTCAATCTCTGCTGCCGCACTTAATCCTTCCTCCACGGAGCCACTCCAGGACTTCAGCGTGCACACATGCAAGGATGCACACATGCATGGATGCACACATGCATGGATGCACACATGCACGGACGCACACGCGTCAAATCACACGTCTAACTGCACAGGAGCTGCTTCCTCTTGCAAAGAGGAAGTCTTCGTCACACACACTTGAGCACGCAGCAGAAGTGTGCAGGATTAATCTTGATACATGTACTCGGAGGATGAGGCAGCATCCTGTAGGCTGGTAGACGGAGCTCTGTGGCCGATTAGGAGGCACACACACACATGCACACACACACACACACACGCAAACACACTCCTGCTTCCATTAGCACAGATTTATCTGGCAGGCATGGCTGTGGATTTACATCACACTTGTGCGTGTTTTCCCTGCACACATCTGCCTTCCTACTTAGTTGAAGAAACTCGGCATCCTGAGACTCTCTCACACACACACACACACACACACGCACACACACACACACACACACACACACACACACACACGCACAGACACACACATGCACACACACACACATGCAGGCAGGTTGCAGTGCAAACGTGAGCCAACTGCTGATGCAGCACTGGTGGGGAACTGCAACGCTGCTTCACTGTTCACCGTTTTGTCCCAAATAAACAGCCTCTCACTCGCCATTATTCAGGGCTGAGAGTCTCAGGTGTGTGCGTGTGTGTGTGTGTGTGTGTGTGTGTGTGTGTGTTCCTGCTATCTGAGAATCGTAATGCTGCAAAGCCACCATGAGGTATGTGTTTTTTTCCTTTTCTTCCTAAATTCTTTATGCCAACCCTTTTAATGGTCATCTCCATGAACTCACCGCTGGAATGCCAGTGTCCACGCCTACATCAAGATTACCACATGATATGGAGCAATTACACACACACACCCACACAAACACACACACAGACAGACAGAACAGACTTGCATGCATGCGCTCAGACACACCCCGAAGCTCTCCTTCAAAACACACCCGGCCTTGAAAAATGCTGCTGTCAGCAGTGAAAGGTCGCCGGCATCTCCTACTCTCGCTCTGTGCAGCCAACATGTGCAGCTACGTCTGTCATTAGCCGGCGGCCCGACGGGGAGACAGAGAGGAGGAGGAGGAGGAGGAGGCGACAGAGAGGGCAGATGGAGGATGCACACGAGGGCAAAAGAGATGACACTTCCACAAAAAAAGATGAAGAACATAACAGAGAAACAAACAACTCGATAAAACAGATTTCGACTCCAAGACACACAATTTTATCATCTCGGGACATTGAAATCACCACAATTCCCTCAGCTAAATATCAAGTACATGTCTCTTCTGCCGTTAATGGCAGCTACAAGCCTGTGTTTGTCCCGTCTATGTGATTATTATGTGTCCACAACAACAGTCAGGTCTCCAATGTGTAGCCGAGAACAAATGACATGTTAGTGTAGGGTTGCAGAGGCAGTCACACAGCTGGAACACGGGGTCGACCCTAAAGGCCTCTTCAGGGTTACCTCAAACCTTACTAACTGAGGTATAGAAGTTTATGTCATGTTATTTGCATAACATTCACATGAAAACAGAGTCTACCCTTCAAAAACAGAAATATCATCATTAAATGTGCAACTTCTGCAGCATTTTAACCAGACTAAAGCAAAAAAAAGTGCTTTAGAATGAGCCTTTCAAGCAATCACTTGAGGACAAACACAGAAAAGCATCAACCGATTTGACAAACGAGTTTTGAGCGGAGGCGTTGGGGGACTGTGAGAGGAAAAACCCCCGAGGGGATGAACTTCCCTCACTCTTTATCTGCGGTGGAGAACTGAGAAAATGAGCTTCTCCTACAAACTCAAAGCTTAAGCCGCCGCCTGAGGCTCTGCTCTCAGATATAGCGTGAAGAGGAAGAAAAAAAAAAGTGTGAATGTGTGAGGGAGACTGAAACGAGGCAATCAGCCAAGTCGGTCCATCAGTGAACAAGCAGGGAGGTCCCCCCCACCCCTCCCCCTGTAGAAGAGCCTCAGAAACACAACCTGATCCAGGAGGCGACCAGTCCAGGTAGACACGCCGACACAACAGCAACACCGGGTTTATCCACGCCCCCCCTCCCCCCTCCTGCATGCACAAGCCTCAACACGAAGGGTCCTTCAAGTTCATACGTGTGGAAAGACACACGTGTGATCACGGAGCTCGGAGTCTTTTAAAACGAATATAAAGGCGGGTGAAAGAAGCGATGGATGAGCGGAGGTTCTGCAGACTAAAAGGGGACAGGAAGCCTGCGTTAACGGGGTGCAATTAGAAAAACTGTGTTGCATTATGGGCAATTGATTATGATTATAAGATCTGATAAAAAAACCCGACACACATGCAAACACTGAGCCGTTTGTTTAGCTTCCCAGAGGGGAGCGGCCTTCCTCCGGGTCGAGGCGCCACACTGCCAACATGTGGACGGGAGGAAGCGCTCATTGTGCGTTGATGTAAACACACGTCGCAACGCCTCTTTGAGATAAATTCATTAAAAAAAAAAAATGCCAGTGGAGGAGGGATCCGAAAGCGGATCATTGTGCAACTCTTGCACAACATTTCTCCATCAAAATCCCCATCTGAAATATTTTTGAAGCAATAAGCTCGGCGGTCAAGTGAAGACAGGCTCGTCTCATGTGCAGAACGTAAACAAAGCTGAATAGTTGGGTGGCGAGTGGCAGCGTGAGCAGCGTGAGCAGGCCCCGACTGGAGAAGGCCTAACCTAACCCCCCCCAATACCAACACCACCATTCAACAGCAGCATGGACTCAGACAAACAGAGCTCCTCATCCAGAACGCTGAAACTGACTGAAAGCACACAGAATGACAGCCGATGATGGACGCCGCTTTGTGTGTGCAACGCTTTTGTTGTCGTGTCATCTTTCCACAGCGGAGTATATTTCTGTATCAGGATTCACCGAGACCTGGTCACATCTCAACATGTCCCGACGGGAGAGTCCCACAATACGCATCTATTAGTCTCACATGATCTTAGAGGAGGAACCTTCACCACAAACCCATGAGATGAGGTCTAATTCTGAAGGATCAGGTGTGCAGTAAACAACTTAATACAAAGGAAGGAGGGCTCGGGCTGCAATGAATGGGCTTAAATTAATTTAAAAAAAACAATAAGGCATTAAAACTATTTTATAAATGCTTTTTTTGTCCAAACTAATAAAATGGTTTCATTTATTTGCTTAATAAGTTATTCCTTTTAACCATTTACACAGTTTTCAAAAAAAAAAAATATATATATATATATATCCATGATTTAAGAGAAAATTATAATCTGCAACAATTCTGATAATTAAATAATGACAAAAAAAAATGTGATTTTTTTTCTACTATAATAAATTGAATATTTTTGGGGATCTTGGATTATTGGTCGGAGAAAACAAACAATGAGGATTGTAACCTCGGGCTCCGTGAAATCATACTTCTTCCACTGTATTCAACAATGAAGATAATCCTCAGGTTGATTGAGAATCACATTACTAGCTGCAGCTTGAATGATGATGTGGTAAAGTATTCAAAATGACTCAATACAAAGAGCCGAACCTGTTCCAACATGCAAGAACCTCCATAACCAATAAAGTCAACTGTATTTGTGCTTCGGAGACGCCAGCCTGTTTGAAATCCTCTCTTTATCCCATTACTCCATCTCATCATCATCATCATCATCATCATCTCTCATCTCACGTGTGAGCATAAAGCGACTCCACACACACATTTAAAACCACAATCCCCAGAATAACCGGCCTAAATCACAGCCGTTACCATCATTATGACGACTATTAGTTGTGGAGAAACTCTCGTGACTCATCTACGCGTATTTTGACCTCCCACTTATTACCAAGAAGACAAACATTTTGTCACCAACCCTGAAATTAAAGTAAATGGAGACAATCGGACTTTCCCAACCTGTGTTGTGTGCAGCCGAGCACAAACACCAGGGAGTGCCTCGGCCAACAGACTGAGGCAACAGATTGCAGCAGTTCTGTCTCAAAAAATATCAAAAGTTCACTGAAAATATGGAAAACCTGGAGCTCTGCATCGCCTTAATATGACAAATCTGCAGGTGTTTCTTGACTTCTGACCTTTATAGCTCCACAGTGGCTGAACCGATTTTTACCATTCAAGTTGCATTTAAAGCCCTCATTTATTGATATTCCTCTCGTGTCTGTGCGGTAAATATAAAGTCAGCAGGTAGCACAAATTAAGCAAAAAACACAATATATAATGTGAAACGTAAGCAATAAGACGGCCACTTTCCACCAAACTGAGGAAGCTTTTAGCGACAACTTTGTGAGATTTCCATGTCTCATGTAAATGACAGAGAAGGACTAAAAGAGAAGCAAATCTGATAGGAAGCCTGTTGCTGCGTTTCCTTGTTCTTAGACAGCAGGCGTCGTCTGTATGAGCAAACACATCAATTAAGCAGAACGGAAACAGTTGGGAAAAAACGACACGGTCATCCAATTAGATATCGATTCAACTTGTTCACAAACAATAAAAAAACTAACTAAATAATTAATCCCTGTCGTTAAATGAGGGATGCTGCATGACTTTGGGATGGAGGTTTTTCTTTTCATGCCCATCAGGGTGAGTTTGAGGCTGATGAAATGGGAGACTTCCCTTTGAAGAATAATAAAAAAGCAAGATGAAAACAACACCTGAAGAATTTGTCTCCACATGTGCTCTCCCTTTCCTTCCCCCCTCTTTTTTTTTGTCTCCACCCCCCCTCCAGGTTGCACAATTGCACACAGGAGAGGCGAAAGGCCGCCTGTCTGCCCGCCGCGGGCTTCCATCGATCTGAGGCTGAACAACAGCACAAACGCATGGCGGGAGGCCAGCAGCCTTTGTAGCGCCGAGTGCAGGGACATCCATTTAAAAAGCCTCAATGTAAGCAAATGCACCGTGTACATTTTAGCGACTGCTAAATTTGATAAACAAAACATAAAGTGAGAGGTTTCTGCAGCAGCCGGGCCTTTTATCTGACCAGGATACAAGAACAATCACTCAGTCAGCCATGTAAGCAAGGTTTTTAATGGGACTGATAGCCGTGGCAACAATTTTGCATTTATATAGCGGCGTCAAAAGGGCAAAGCCCATCTAAACTTAAGTGCCAACTTGACAAGCCGGCAGTAAACACTGACATTTGCATGCTCATTGGCCATTCAAAAAGGGCAGAGCTGGGGGAGTGAGTCCAGCACAAAGCACCGGGAGCGGAGCCACAACACGGGAAGTTAGGTTTAATGAGGTGAGGGTCGGCCGGCGTATAGAGAGCACATTTAATTCAGAGTTTCTGACTTTAACGGGATGAAATGTCAATGTCTGAGTATTACCAGGCTTTAATATGGCAGCGTTAATCACAATAAATGTTTTATACAAAACAGGACACTTACAAGGTAGAACTAATCTATTAGTTGGTGCACAGAAAATTAACCTGCATCAGTTTTAATGGACTAAATCCTCATTATTATTATCCTAGCAATTCCCTTTATACAGAATAGGTGGTGGAGTATTATTATTTATTTTTAAGGGCTCAAACTTATTATTTTCACTATAGATCACCTGTTTTTTGTTTAGCATTTGATCATTTATGACAGTTTTCATACAAAATGATTAATAGAGGAAATAATGGATCAATAGGGAAAGCATGTTGAGTCCTTCAACACATTCCAAACTATTAATTAATTAAACATCCATGGCTTTTCATTAAAAAACAAACCAAAATGACAGTTTCCTCCCCGGCCAGCTTCCGTTTGCATCACTCCCACCCCCACGCTGCCCCGTATGTGGAACCGGCCTGCATGCATGTGAACAGCAGCAGCGTGACCCAGCGGGGGCAGAAGGTGGCCGGTCTGAACACAGAGTGTAGGGTTGCATGCACCTGTGCCAGATCTACCGGTCCTGAACCGTATCCACTTACACAACCAAGAAGCACACCGTGTTCACCCGACACAACATGTGGGTCAGGGCAAACACGTGTGGAGAGGAGGGCATCCTCAGACGGGACAGTGAGGTTCACACTTACACCCCCCCTATCACCAGCATCCTCCTGCATTCAGCATTATGCACGTGTCTGTTTGGGTGATGTTGCACTGGTTGCCATGGACACTTCTTTCAGAGATATCAAGGGAACATGTGAGTTGACAGGAAGCTGTCAAAAAAAAAGGGTTCCTAATCTCAAATCATCATATAAACGGATATAAAGTGGGATGTTGTGTAACCATGGAGACCTCCAGGATGTGCACATGGGAGTCGAACACTTTTGAGGAAGTGAGTCATAATAACTACTAAACCCCTCATCAAACACTCACCTTGAACACCTCGGAGAAGAAGCCGGCGCCGATCTTCTCGCAGGTGAAGTCGTCCAGGCGGGCCAGGCTGGACACGGCGCTGCGCAGGGCCCGGTACGAGGACGGTCTGACCCGGTTGGTCCCGTGGACGCTGTGCATGGGCGGCTCCGCCTCTCCCTCCCGCTCCGCCTCAACCCTTTCCGTCCCCATCTCCATCTCGGACGCCCCGCGAGTAGGAGTAGGAGGAGGAGGAGGAGGTGTGTGTAGTTTAAAATCCAGCCCGACTCCTGTTTACATTTCCCATGTCCGCTGCGAGGCGCTGGGCTCTCCTGGGGGGGGGATGCACGCTGTCAGGGAGGGGGGAGGAAACCAACAACGTCGCGGATGTAGTCGGGGACCGGTCCGGTCTAATCCCTCTGTCAAACTTGCACGTCCGGAGTGTGTGTCTTACAGCACGCAGCCGCAGCGCTGCATCCTGCGGAGTCGGTGCGCAGTTTGCGTGAAGTCCCCCATGCCTTGCAGCAGAGGAGTCTTTTTCTAAACTGCGCAGGTTGCTGCCGCCTCTCTCTCTCGGCTTCCTCAACTCTGCTCCTCCCGCAGTGGAAAAACGCTGGGCTCCCCTTACTGGTTCCACCAATTGAATCGCGGGTTTCCAGTGCGCACTTTAGCTGCCTCCGTGACGCTGCAGCCTATTGAACTGGGGAGAGAGGAGGAGGAGGAGGAGGAGGGGGGGCGGAAACAGGGACGTTACAGAAACATTAAAGTGCATCCGATGAGACCGACGTGACACAGAAACTCTTCCTGCAACAACGCGATGGGCTCGGTGCGGCGGATCATTACTACACGAAGAATTCAAGTTGCGTTTTTATCCGCATGCAGCGGGATCGCGTTACGAACAGCTGATGGGAAGGAAGCGGCGATGCCATTAAAAAGAGAGAGTTGGGTCTGTCTGACATGTGATCGGGCTCTGCAGAGATAACAGTCGTAAAACACTCTTTTTACATGCACTTTGCACACACACACACACACACACACACACACACACACACACACACACACACACACACACACACACACACACACACACACACACACACACACACACACACACACACACACACACACACACACACACACACACACACACACACACACACACACACCAAAAAAAAGGTGCGCTCCGCAGCTGATCCAATCACTCTGCATTAGCACTCAATGGTCGCTCGCTCACATTTTGGGGTATATCCTGACTGCAGCTCGTGAATTATGGATGCCGAACTGAGCCGAGTTTGTGTGCCACTCCAAACACACACGCGCACACACACATGCGCACGCACGCAGAGCGTAGATTCAAACTGAAAAACGCTGACGCACAACAGCGAGGACGCGTGTTCCCGTCTGCAGAGGCGAGGACCGGACTTACCTGGCCCCTCTCCCTGCCGAGTCCGGATCAGCTGCGGCGGCGTCCCGGGTTACTGGAGCTTTTACTCGTCTTACTAATTAATCATCTCGGCGCGAGCCGCCTCCACGCGCCCACACACACACACACACCGACACACACATACACGAGCCTCGCTGTGGTTTCGTTTTCTACGTCGCCGCCGACCGCCTCGCGCGAACGAAGGGGAGCGGTGACTTTTGCTGCGCTTTATTGGAGGCGGCAAGACGGGGCGGGTCCACACGTGACCAGCGGAAACGTGTACCTGTGGGGGCGTTTGGGTCTCACCTACAGGGTCTGAAGTGTGAATGGAGAGCCCGCATAGGCTACTGTATACATATGGTTATTGATTAGATCCATCCTGATTCATTCAGTGACTATTAGAGTCTGTCACATGGATGATTATTATGATTATTAAAACAACATGACATGGATGGGAACTATTGTTGGTTATCTGAAGGGTTGGAAAATAAATCACACGGTGATAAACACGAGGAAAAAGAAGAAAGTTGATTATTTTTCTTCAAAATGTGTCCTCAAGTGCTGGTTTGACCTCTCGAGTGACCTAAGGGTCCAAAAAAAGGTTTGTTTACATGATATCCTCCAAATAAACTGGTATTTATTAAATTAATTTAAAGACTGAGACAAAAAGCTCCTAACTGACACTTTTTCAGTTGATTTGCTGTAAATTAGCCTGAAGGGGAAACATTAAAGGAGTTATTAAAGAAGGGAAAATGTTCAGTTGGAACCTGTTGTTTGGAATTAGTCCAAATTGGCCTGTGAAAAAAAGCATAAATGATTAAAAATGTACTTCAGCAATATATTTTATACAGACACAAAGGAAGCCCCTTTAATTGCTCTTCTTTCTTTCTTATGTATTTGTGCAGCTGCTCTATGGAGTCCTTTTCAAAGTGCTTTACACAAAGAGGCAAATTAGAATAAGCTATAAAACTGATAGATGTATGCATCCAGAGACATGGACCAGAATGAAACAGGTGAAAAGATAAAAGAAATCAATGGGTTGGCTTCAGGAGAAAGCCTGCAGATGACTCAGCTGTGGATATTTATGCTCTTTACAGCTGATTGTGAATATGTGGGGAACCCAAAAGGAGCTGGATGACACAGAGCCATTAAAAGAAAAAAACGAGGTGTCGTACAGCACGAAGCCATCTCGCACCTCGCAGCCACATTCTGGAGGGATGACACGCCGCCAGCGCCTTCAGCTGGAGGTGTTTGATGAGGTTCGTGTCTGACTCGCTGCATTATTTACCAGTCCGCTTATTGGCCAAGAGGTAAAACACTGAAGTCACACCTCGGTCGCTGATAATAATATGTATTATATATTATTTATGTGCTGCTGATCACTTATTCATTGTGGTCCACGCTTGGCTTCAGTGTGTGTGTAAAAGCATTGGTGCATGTTTGTGTGACAGGAGATCATTTTGACCTTTCAGACCTGTTTCAGGGTTAATTTATCACCCAGAGGGGCTGTATAATCTAAGGGCAGGGACCCCCCCTTTCTGCTGTCTTTATTGACTCACTGCAATAACTTAACTATGTGTGTGTGAAGAACAAACAACGAGACAAACCCTCCTAACTTTATGGCCAACGCTAAACAATAGAGTAGATCCTATTAATGTGGACGTCTTAATTAGATTTATCCATTTTGCACATCAAAGTGTATTAAAGGTATTGGGGGGTAGGATGTGAAAAAACAAGAATTTCTGACCCAGCTGTCTGCAGTTGGATTGCATTATGGGTAATGTAGGCACCAGGTTTTGACAAAAATAAATGACAACATTTTCGACATCTTTTTCAGGATTCTCTGGAGAGTTTTATGCTAATTGATCGAAGTGCACCTTCATGTTAGTGAACACCTGATTCCATCGTGATTAATGGGTTGTGAAAACCCCAAATCAATATCTGCACACGTAGATGTATTTATCTACTAACTCAGTAGTTATCCTATCTTAACTTAAAAAACCTGCACACGTTTGGAATGTCCATTATAGTAACACTGGGCTTAAAATCAATGAGTCTATCTCACTGCTGGTGTCACAAGGGACAAAAAAAAAACAATGTGTTTTAATGAGACTGGCTCTCATTCAGACCCCCCGCTGAAAAGTTTGAACACCGGACCGGCAGGGAGGGAATCAATAGCACGCTCCTCTACCGCATCCAACACCTGAGCTGTTCAGATCCCCGATCAATCCCTGCAGAGCACCGGAGTAAATGTTTGACTAGAACTCATCCACAAGCTGTTTTGTTGCAGATTGAATGGAAGCTCGCCCATTAAATGATATCCTGACTGACACGGACAGAAACCTGCATGTATCAAACCCCCACATGACTGTATCTCACACCCCTAAATCTATACAGCAGTCTGGTCTGGTCTCTCTATACAATGTAAATAAAACATCAAGCCTCTCCTGCATCTGATATTCCCACCTATACATCCAAGCGTGGACAGTAAAATCTATATCCTGAGCCTGCGGTGTCCCCCGATGGGGGACCCCCCCCGTTAAGACTCATCTTGGGTGCTAACGACCACGCTCCTCCCCGGCCCTCACACGCAGCCAGGCGGGGGGCCAGGGGCCGTTATAATTGGTTTTTAAGGGACACCAGCTGTTTCATGTGGACGCACGCCTGTCCCCAAAGGAGGAGCAGAGGGGTGAGGGGCCCTCCCCCATCCACACTCCCCCCCAATTCTTCAACCTCCCCCTCCTCCCATGCTGGATGGAAAACTACTGCTGAGGAGACAAATGGAGGTGCTGCTGTATAATACAGTACATGTTCTTCACTTATCAATAATAATGTAAGTTATTTCTTGTTTGGATTTGATCAACTTATACTACTCATAAATTATAATTCACAATAATAAATTGTGATTTTAGGGGGGAATCCCATGAAGTTGGACCCTGCTTCTCCAATAATAATCTGGGTAAAACATTACATGCTAATGAAAGTGTCCACTTAGGTAAACAACGACAAAGCAGAGGCAGCTTGTCAACCTCAAGGGACGGACGTATCAGCCGGCATTGGTCTCCAGGGAAGCGTGGAGGCGCTGGAAAGTGGATCAGAGTGAAGTGCTGCTTTATTAAAAGAGCGCAAGTAAAGTAAATTACTGTCCACTCACTTGGAACCAGATGGTCGTTTGTGTGGGGGGGGGGACTCGTCTGTTATCTCATTAGAAAAAGTAAATGTCTGGGTAACACTATGTGCCAGTGTGATTGCTTTCTCAGACTCCAGACAGTCAAAATAGTGAGCTATGGGTCACATGACCGCGGAGACAGGAAGGAAGATGGAAATCAATACAAAGGAGCCCCGAGGCCATTCCCCTGTTGTTCACTGACCGCGTATCAGTTTACCCCGAAGGCCCGCATTCACAAAAGGCTTTACGGTTCCCATAAAACCTTCAGGAACACAGGCTGCAGACGCTACATTATCGCCAAATAATAGGCAGTTAAGTGCAGTAGCATTTTGTTTTATGCCCCCCCCCCAAACAGCAGCATTCGTCCTGCAGCTTCACACAGAGACACAAACACTGTGTGTTTTCTCTGGTTTCCCCTCTTGTCTCTACATGCCCAGTAGTTTTCTGAGCCTCAGGTTTCACCTTACAGGTAAGGAATGATCTGTTTTTCTCCACTCGGTTGAGACTGTGATATTTTTGGACTGGGCGTACCCCCTCATGGCGTTCTTATCTTTTATACCGTGACCATGGCTTCATTTTGTCAACAGAAAAACGATGTGTAAATGATAAAGATGTGTTTCATGGGTTATCAGGTTGCAGGTTAACGTCTCAGAGCAAAAGGTTGCAGTGAAATACATTAATTTCCTCCAGTTGACAGGATTTAAACGAACTCACCTCCTCCTGGTGAAAACGTCCTGCCCCCGAGCGTCGTCCCTTAATCTCATAACAGGCCATGAAATTAGGTCCCTCCTGGAAAAAAAAAAAGAAGATCAATACATTGCTCAGCAGGGTGTTATGTGGGGGTATTATTGATTTCACATGTGTTGTAATCACACAATAGTGCCAATGTAGCTGCTTTTTAGATAAAAATTTAAATAAAAGGCACAGGAACTATTGACATAAATGCCATCAAGCTGCAGATCAGGTATTAATAACGCTGACTCAACGTATTAAATATGCAGTTTCAGCCACCAAATCCCCTGAAAATGTAAAAAGAAGTATGCAAATTAGGCTGGTGCAGGTTCCATCAGTGGTTAAATATCGATATTATGAGACTATTGTATGGAATAGAGACATAAAGCAAGGATACCAACTAGATAAAAGGCAAGAACATGCAGAGACAAGATGTTATCAGACCCCTCACATGGTTAGATAACATAATATAACAGGAGGTCTGTGCAGCGTGCTGGTTGTGTTGGTGCTGCAGTGTAACACAGCAGACAGTATGGATTCTCCTCTAACCCACTGACCTGCATTGCAGAGGTTGATCTTTTCCCCCCCTTCTTTTTCCTACGTGCTCTGTTTGTGCAATCAGACATGAAAGTGGGAGCATTGCAGCCTGCAGCAATGCTGCCCTCTAGTGTTGACAGACCGGTCAGTGTGCAACAGGAAATACTCTTTCTGCTATAAATGGCCGGCGGAAAAGTAAAAATACAAATACCTCAAACTTGAGTAAATGTTTCTGCTGCTTGGTGTGAGTATATTTTAATATAAGTATTGTATAATGAATTTAGTGAGTATACATTTAAAGGACAAGCAGCTTGTATATTGTACCAAATGGATTTAGGTCACCAGAAGAAAACAAAACTGTACAGTGAAGTTCATATCTATTTTTTATTTTATGTATTTAATTAAATCCTGGAAATAACTGTTGTCTCTGGGTTTCTAGTGGGTTTTTGTGTCTGTTATATTTCATATAATTTGCATGCAAACACAATCTGAACTACAATTCCATACTTTCCTACTCTAGTCTTAAAAGCATGGTGGATATCTTATTGTATAGGGAGTCGTGTCCTTAACTGGACTATATGCTGACTTCAGGTCTGTCTGCGAGGGCAAAGGTCAACTTTTTCTTGGGAATTTGCTGTTCCATTATCAGCAATAAACGACAGACGTAACCAGGCGTTTGCACAATACACATTTATGGTACATCCACTAGTTAAACTTCACCTTTGATTTACCTTAGATAATCTCAGTGGCTGATGTAGTTCCGGTTTATTTCAAAATAAAACTCCTCTTACATTTACTTCATCAGGTACACTTTTAGATTCAGTTTGAAAATTCATTCTGGACCCTCGAAATAGTAGTATGATTAATAAATTAATATTTTTTGTTATTATTATTATTGAAAAAGGAGAAAAACATCTATTTCCGGTAACTGTGTGCGCGTAACTTGACGTAAACGTGTTCCGGCCACACGAGGCAGCGCGAGGAGTCACCGTCGTGTTGGTAACATAGCCGCCGTTAGCACGCAGCCGAGGAGCGACCCCGTCCAACGTCCGTCCTCTGGCCTCGGTGGAAACATGGCTCTGAGCCGTCTGGAAAAGGCTCAGGCGTGGCTCTACAAGGCGGCCATGGCCGTGTTCTTCACGCTGTTCCGGCTCTTGTCCCCTCGGACAGCCGCCCTGTCCGGGAAGAAGCTGCCGGCCGTCACCAACCCTCTCCTGGTCGCGTCCGCGACGCAGCTTGCTAAGAAGATCCGGAGAAGAGAGGTGTGTATCCGGTCACGTCAGGACAGAGTTAGCGTCTCTCAAAATGTACAAAAAGTTAGCGTTTTAGTCTCCAGATCTTTTTGTTTTTGTTTTTTTTGTTTACGTCACTACAGCCAAAGCCCGCTGGTCCACTCTTTAGGGATCTGTCTTTATTATAAACAGGAGGACTGTAACGTAAAGCACTGCAGCCCTACCACTCGTTATTACGTCACCACCGTGTGTAGTCGTGGTCTTGACCGTGTGTAGTCGTGGTCTTGACTGTGTGTTTCTGCAGGTGTCCAGTGTGGAGGTGGTGCAGGCTTACATCGACCGGATCCAGGAAGTGAACCCTTCTCTCAACGCTGTGGTAAAAGACAGGTAATAGAGTCATCCCTCCTCATCTTATTCTAAAGAGAAATAAACTGGGTGAATTACTTTTAACTAGCAACGTTAGTATCGACCAGGATGTATAATAGTAAAAATCAAACCTTCTTTAAGCAGGAATTGAATGGTCAAATGTGTCTCTCCGCAGGTTCGATGCTGCTCTCCAGGAGGCCAAGCAGGTGGACAAGCTGATTGAGGAGGAAACTGGAGGAGAGGAGGTGCTGGAGGACCGTCTGCCTTTACTGGGAGTGCCTCTGTCTGTGAAAGAGGCCTTCGCCCTCCAGGGTAACTTCCAGAAACCTAACCTCCTGTTGATCTTCCATACGTCAAACAACCAGCATTTACTCCTGATGAGTATTTGAACGCACCTCCGTCCTGCAGGTATGCCCCACACTACAGGTCTGATCTCCAGGCGAGGGGTCGTCGCCACCGTGGACGCTCCTTCGGTGGCCCTGCTGAAGAGAGCGGGCGCCATCCCGATCGGCGTCACCAACACCAGCGAGCTGTGCATGTGGTCCGAGTCCCACAACCACCTCTACGGCATCGCCAAAAACCCGTACGACCTGGAGAGGACACCGGGCGGCAGCTCAGGTTAGAAACCGCCGCTCTGACTAACCGAATGATGGGAATCCACCGCTCCTTTAGGCAGCCAGTCCAGTTCCTTTAGCTGGTTGCCTGTCAGCAGGACAGTGAACAGTTTGTACTGGGGGGTTCAGCTGTGTCTCCTGCCTGCCGTCTCTTACATACAGGTCCAACTGTCCGCATGTCTTTCTGCGTCCAGGAATAGCTCTGGTGTTGCCTGATCATCATATTACAGTACACTGTTGACATCTGATTACAGGTTTAGTGTAGTACTACTACATGCTGCATGAAAAAGTTACCATGTGAAGTTTTTGACCGCCAAGGTGTCTCCTCTGTCCTCTTCCTGGCTCAGGTGGGGAGGGAAGTATACTGGGAGCAGCCGGCGCCGTCATCGGCGTGGGCTCGGACATCGGCGGCAGCATCCGCATGCCCAGTTTCTACAACGGGATATTCGGACACAAAACCACTCCTGGTAAGAGAAACGCAACGTGTAATTAATGCAGCCGGTCCTCATGCAGACTGACTGGTGTTGTGTTCCTGCAGGGGTCGTGTCGCTGGAGAACCACTACCCTCCCTGCTCCGGCCGGCACGCAGAGTACGGCTGCAACGGTCCGATGTGCCGCTACGCCGAGGACCTGCTGCCCATGCTCCGGATCATGGCGGGACCCAACGCTGACATGTACTAGCACACACTCATAGCTGTTGAGCACTTATAAGATATCTATAGACGGAGGAAGCTGGCATTGTGATAGCTTGTATAATCAAATAGTTATGCAATGACTAGCAGGGAAGCTAACATCTCCTTATAAGGCCAACCTGTTCCCAGGGATGCACCGTGATTGGTTTGCAATTAAATTTGATTGCAACTGAACTGATCATAATTCTCTCAACGTTAATCTTTTTCTGGAAAAGCCTGTTCTTGCATGAGGCTCAATGTTTCCAACACAAACTGTTTTCCTCGGGGAAACGTGAGGTTTTGAGAGGGAATTAGATGCAAATGTGACATTTTAGGGATGTACATAATGTCAACACAATCCTAAAGTGACTCACAACAAGTTGGGTTTAAACACAGAATCCACACTGTGTGTGTAACCTTCAGTATTTTTTTTTACACGTGCGATACTCAAGGTTGTCGTTGAACAAGAAGGTCGACCTCAAGAAGTTGCGGTTCTTCACCATCCCTCACGATGGCGGTTCTACGTTCACGTATCCCGTCTCCAAGGAGCTCATGGAGATTCAGAGGAAGGTGGTGGAGCGTCTGGAGGCCGACCTCGGAGTGGAAGTCCAAGAAGTGCGTTTCCCTGAGCTCCGCTACGGCTTCCAGATCTGGGACACCTACATGGGTCTTCCTGCCAAGGACGGCAAGGTTAGTCCACCTTTACTTGGACATTTGACTACTTTTCTGCATTTATCTGACAACTATAGTTCTTGGCCATCTAGAAATAAAATGAGAAGACTATAAAAATGCATTGAACTGTTAAACAGGCCCAGATTTGTTGGGTCTTGTGCACAAACAGGAGCAAAACCCAAAATGAGGATAATACCACAGGGGCATTCCACGTAGATTGGTATTACTGCAATGGAGAAAACACTGAGGTTTAACAGAGGACTGATTACAGTTATACAATAACTCCTTTATTCTTGCTGCTTTTTTGACCCGAGTGGATTTAAAATATTTCAGGGATTAGATTTTGCAGAATATTTCATTAAGAGATTACACGTTTGTCTAATATTTCTGGTGTATTACGTGATTACTGTTTTACGGTTCTCAACATAACACTGTTGGTCAACGGGAGCATCATGTGACCGTATAAAGGAAAACATAATGGTGTTTATAATGTTTCCTTCCCTTCAGCCTCCGACGCCTTTCGCTGAGCTGATGGGGGAACCAGGACGACCCGTGCCGCCTCTGTGGGAGCTGCTGAAATGGATGATGGGGAAATCGGATCATACCATGGCTGCTATCGGTAAGAGGGGGGTGAAAATATGGTTTGTTTCCACCTTTTTGAATCAGAGTTCCTCTCTCACACCAAAGTAAGATAGACATAATTGTGAACTCAAAGTGAAACGCACATGGTTCAAACTGTACAGAAACAAATTGAAAGTCACTATTCTAATAAATGCTATTGAACCCCAAAGTGTTCAGTATTAAAGAAAAAAGACATTAAGAAAAAAATGTGTGAAATGCATAAATGATCCAATAATTAGAAGAAGTTATAAAATTAATAAAAAACTGTCATTGATTTTTATAAATACATTATTAAACAGACTTTTGGTAAAAAAAAAAAGGGTATTTTGAAATTTAAAAAATTCTCAAATGTTTGAATCATTTTACTCAATTGTTTCATTTATATAAATATTTTCATTAATATAATGGTCCATTTGATAAATGCTTATTGATTAAATACTGAACACTTATTTTAAAATAATCATATTTGCAGTCATGAATTCTGAAACCGCTTGAATCAATAGTGACCCTGTGAACACCTGTAGCTGTACAAGTTTCCCTCAACAGTGTGTGTGTGTGTGTGTGTTCAGTTCTGGGCCTGACGGAGATGTGCCGAGCATCCAAACCCTCCACCTTCATCATCCAGCAGAAGGAGAAGCTGCAGAAGGAGTTGGACGAGCTGCTGGGCACCGACGGTGTTTTCCTTTACCCCTCACATCCCAGAGTGGCTCCCAGACATCACCACCCGCTCTTCAGACCGTTCGACTTCGCCTACACAGGTCGGCCATTAGATCTCTAAAATGATCAAACACAATTTGCCAGTCCCTTTTGTTTTTTTACTTCCACACACTCATCTCTCGTTCCCTACCTGCAGGTATCATCAACATCCTCGGGCTGCCGGCCACCCAGTGCCCTCTGGGTCTGGGGGAGGAAGGTCTTCCCCTTGGCGTGCAGGTCGTTGCTGGGAAGCTGCAGGACCGTCTGACACTCCGGGTGGCGCTCTACCTGGAGGAGGCGTTCGGAGGCTGGAGGGACCCCGGGGCCAGCTAAAAACACTCACTCCCACACTGACAGCCGAGACCAAATCTCCAGACTGGAGCCGGTTGGACTGAGGATTGTGGTAGTCCGTTATCGACCTCGCTGCTCGCTGTAACGCACGAAGAGATGCTATCAGATCTCTGAGCGCTCAAATGGAAGAGATCTTTCTCCGAGTTGCTCCGATAGGCGTCAGTCAGTCATGATTTTTATTTTTAAATGTATCCTGTTCAGAAACAACATGAGCACAAGCTTTAAAAAATAAAAATGGATATTAGTGGAATTTAAGCATTGCCATCAACACACAAAACAAGCAGGTGGGTCCCAGGAGATTTTATTAAGGTCATCATAAATCTGCAGAATTTCTTCCAGACTTTTATATCTGCAGTTCACCTTTGAGCCACATGAGGGAGCCTGAATGTTGGTACTTGTAACCTGCTTGAACCTATAAGGCTGACATCTTCTGTTTTACTGATGTGGGGAGAGAGAGAACCTGTTAACATTTCATTTATATGATCTAATTTATATAGTATATGCTGTCAATTAACATGCATAAAACAAAGTTGTGATTTATCAAACATACATCTCTTAGATAAAACAGTTCAACAGGTATCTAATCAACATATGTGTTTATTCTTTCCACTATTTTAAATGGTACAGCACATATAAAAGGTATACAATTAACTAAAAGTCAGTTTGAGCTGCAGGATTCATATTAAACATGTCAGCAGATCAAGGAACAAAGTGTCTAATATTTCTCTTGGCCCTTATTAATTTCATGAATAGGAAACCCATAATAAGATCCAGGGAATAAATCAATGAAAAGTGTGAGAATTGGCATTGTCTCTCTTTTAATGAGGCCACTTAGTCAACAATTATAGAAACCAAGGTGAGAGAAAACCTCTTTGCAAATGTGACACAACAGGTCGAGCTGCTGTGCAGAACAATGGGAAACTCCAGTGCGACTGCCACCTCCAGGCACATCAGCAATCAGGATTTACTCTTGAAGTTTGACATCCGTTTAATGACTACAAGGGGGGAAATGTGGTGAAAAGTTCAGCCGCATCGGCAAAAGTGTTCATGTCTGTAGACCTCTATCCCTAATTCAGAGCTGCTGATTACAGAGTGGCAGAAAATACCGTGGCAATATTTCTTCTGTGATGGCAGGAGACTACAAGGCTGCATCAAAAAGGATCTGCAGGGTATTGACTCGTCATAGTGACGAGATACATTTGGTGTACTTGGACGTTTTTGTTTATGACGATCAGCCAGCTAGTAAGATTCCTACCTGTACCTCTGGATCCAGCCATGAAGCCCAGGATCAGGGCCTTCTCCGGTCTGGTGACCTTGTTGGCCGTGTTGAACCTCTCCTGGGCGGCGTACATCTGATCTCTCTGGGGAGCACAAACAGCATATAGTAGTTAATTAAGCTGGCTGAAGAGATAACCGAGAGTTCATATACACAGACCAGCCTGTTGCTGAGGGACGTGGGCTTGCATTACTCTGGAATATCATTACAAGCTTCCAGTTGTCTGAGGATGGGATTTTGACAAATTACATATTTAAAACATAGAACAATAGATTATTTTCGAACCTGGCATGTTAGTGCAATCAACTTGCGACTCACTAGCGAGTCTTCAGGGGGGGCGGGGTCACATATAGGGGCGGGATCACATATGAAAACAGACTGGAAGACCAGTTTGACATGTAGAGAAACCAGCGAGGATCAGGCAGAGAAGTTTATTCCTCCATCTAATAAGTTAACTATTTAGTCAGATGAGCTATTTGTTGTGGGGGGAAAAGTGCAGATAAAATTTCAAGCATTTTCAAACCTTGAAAACGCAACATCATTATTAGTCGAGCGTCCGTCCTCTGGCCTCGGTGGAAACATGGCTCTGAGCCGTCTGGAAAAGGCTCAGGTGTGGCTCTACAAGGCGGTCATGGCCGTGTTCTTCATGCTGTTCCGGCTCTTGTCCCCTCGGAGAGCTGCCCTCTCCGGGAAGAAGCTGCCGGCCGTCAGCAACCCTCTCCTGGTCACGTCGGCAACGCAGCTCGCCAAGAAGATCCGGAGAAGAGAGGTGCGTACGCGGTCACGTCAGGACACTGCTGGGAGAGATTTGCTCAGTGTTTTTATTGGCTTCAGTCTAATGCATAATAGCTGATTCTTAGTTAAATATTAAAGTTAGGTCTGGGCGATAAGGAAAAAAAATATTTATTTAGTTATTTATTTAGACTGGCGTCCTGTCCAGGGTGTACCCTGCCCTCGCCCAATGACAGCTGGGATCGGCTCCAGCCCCCCCCCCCCCCCCCCCCCGCGACCCTGAATACAGGATAAGCAGTAGACAATGGATGGATGGATGGATAGTTATTTATTTAGTAATATAGTTTTTGACCAAATATTTCAATAGTGTGAGGATTTAGTAGTTTGCAGTCTATCTTTTTAGAAAATATTTACACAATGAGATTATTGATAAATAATCATCAGTAATGTAGATGGAATGAATAAGTGGGTAATGGCAATTACAAAACAGATAAAACAGAAAAAGACATCACTTCACTACTAGGGTTGGGTTGATTTCCGGGTTTCACTGGTTCGGTTTGGTGTACAGGCTAAACCGGTTTAATTAATGCACAAATAATGTGGAGCTGGTGGTCCCTCTATAGGTTGTTTTTTTTAAAGCGATGCCATCTAGTGGACAAACACAGCAATGCCCTTGATTTGGTTTATTCCATAATCCATAATTTAACATTTGTGGTTGATAAAATCTCCATGACATGATCCGTGTGCAAAATCAGTAGTAGTTTACTACCTTTCCAGCAATAAAAGTCATAAAAAAAGCACTGAGATTATGTAACAACTGTTATTTTTAGACCGTTAGGTATCTCGCTGATAGACCTCAGCAGCTTTTGAGCGTTATGAAACCTACTTAACTGAAGACCTTTTTATGTTATTTTTGGCAAAACACATTTCACAACTCTTCCACTGGCGATAAAAGCAGGGCTGAATTTACCAGAAATCACCAAGAGCACAGATGCTGTTTAGTAATACAATTGGATGCTGGTTCGGGGTCACTGGGTCACATGATATGAATAAAAATCATAATTTAAGCATATTAATATTCATATAAAATAGAGGAAGCTCTAAAATACCATTAAAAAAGGTGTGTCTTATATTTCCAGTTTAGGAAACCCAATTTGATACTGGTTTGACGTCACAGGGTCACATGACATGGAAGCTATTGATGCCCAAATATCCAACTTTAAACCTAACTTCACCCCAGTGAAAAACGAAATGGATATCATGTCTATGGTGATGAAATTATCTGTAATAACCGTAGAAAATTAACTTACATTTGCCATCACTTATTTTCATATAAAAACTATAAAGAAACTAGCTAACTTACATCCCGCGTCATGGACGAGAGGCTAGGCTAAGCTAATAGCCGAAATGTAGCTAGCGCTAGCATAGCATTTTACGACAGATACACGGGAAACATAGAAAACAACAGTCAAACCTTGTTCACTTTGCAGCAAAGGCAAAATGGTTTCACATTAAACCAAGACGTTTCCACAACATAGCACTTTTTGGTAAGTTTTCTCGTGTCCCGTCTTGCGTAGTGGTACAGGAAGGGCGCGAAGCGGAGAAACCGCTTTCAAAATAAAAGCCAGACCGTTGGAAAAAAATAAAAGATGATTCAACCTAAAATAATGCCACTTCTAAATTAACCTTCGCAATTAAACAGCCATTTTAAAACCGTTTTTACCTTCTGAGGATTTTTCCCCCTAATGTGTTTCTGCAGGTGTCAAGTGTGGAGGTGGTGCAGGCTTACATCGACAGGATCCAGGAAGTGAACCCTTTTCTGAAAGCTGTGGTAAAAGACAGGTAACAATCATCCCTCCATATCTGACGGTTTAACTTCAGTTTATGCTCATGTGGTTGTGCTCGCAATTTGTTGATGGGCAGCTATTTTGCAAATCTTTTTAGTCATATTTTTAGCAAATATTTACAAACAGTGGGATTTAAAGAGTTTCATTGGAAGTTATAACTGGCATTTCGCACTATTTAAGAGCATTTTATGGACAAAAGAAAATTAAACAATCGAGAAAACATTCTTCAGATGTATTGCTAGTAAAAAATAATAGTCCTTTTGCACTCTCATTTCCCATAATAACTTTACTACTGCACAAAATGTCATATTTGCACCGAAAATCAGAAATTTGTACTGTACTAAAACATATATTAAAGTTATGGTAGTAACTGTCATGGCAAAACTCAAAATTCTATAGCTTTTCTATCACTAAATAGAATTGGGTCAAATGTGTCTCTCCGCAGGTTCGATGCTGCGCTCCAGGAGGCCAAGCAGGCGGACAAGATGATTGAGGAGGAAACTGGAGGAGAGGAGGTGCTGGAGGATCGACTGCCTTTACTGGGAGTGCCTCTGTCTGTGAAAGAGGCCTACGCCCTCCAGGGTAACTTCCAGAAACATAACCTCCTGTCTACCTCTTTCTGTTGATCTTACATTCCTCAAACAACCAGCATTTACTCCTGATGAGTATTTGAACGCACCTCCGTCCTGCAGGTATGCCCCACACTACAGGTGTGGTGTCCAGGCGAGAGGTCGTCGCCGCCGTGGACGCTCCTCCGGTGGCCCTGCTGAAGAAAGCGGGGGCCATCCCGATAGGCGTCACCAACACCAGCGAGCTGTGCATGTGGCATGAGTCCCACAACCATCTCTACGGCGTCACCAACAACCCGTACGACCTGGAGAGGATAGCGGGAGGCAGCTCAGGTTAGGGATCAAACTTTTAATGACAAGGAGCCAAGAACTCCTAAAACACAGGAGCACAGCAGTCAAAGAACTGTTACAGCTACATGGTTAAAACTATAAACCAACACAAATGTTTGCATTATGGAAGATAAATGAGCAAACTACCCACCAAGGTGTCTCTGTCCTCTTCCTGGCTCAGGTGGGGAGGGAAGTATACTGGGAGCAGCCGGCTCTGTCATTGGCGTGGGCTCGGACATCGGCGGCAGCATCCGCATGCCCAGTTTCTTCAACGGGATATTCGGCCACAAAACCACTTCTGGTAAGAGAAACAAGCAACTATTAGCTCTGAAGTTCACCCTACAAACTCAAAAGGCCGTTAAACATGTCAATGTTGTGTCTCTGCTGCCCCCAAGTGGTCAAAAAGCAGTTGTTGCAAAGAGCACATCCATGTATCAGATCAGTTGATGTGTTCCTGCAGGTGTCGTGTCCCCAGAGAACCACCACCCTCCCTGCTCCGGCCGGCATGCAGAGTACGCCAGCAACGGTCCGATGTGCCGCTACGCCGAGGACCTGCTGCCCATGCTCCAGATCATGGCGGGACCCAACGCTGACATGTACGTTTGCATGAGGCTCATATGTCTTTATTTTACTCAAACCCTCATCAAGGGAATTCAAATAACGTCATAACTGCTGTGATACAAGGTTGTTGTTGAACAAGAAGGTCGACCTCAAGAAGCTGCGGTTCTTCACAATCCCTCACGATGGCGGTTCTCTGTTCACGTACCCCGTCACCAAGGAGCTCATGGAGATTCAGAGGAAGGTGGTGGAGCGTCTGGAGGCTGACCTCGGAGTGGAAGTCCAAGAAGTGCGTTTCCCTGAGCTCCGCTACAGCGTCCAGATCTGGGACACCTACACGGCTCTCCCTGACAAGGAGGGCAAGGTTAGTCAAGGGCAGCCTGTCCTCGTATGCATGTCTGTATCGAGCAGTGATCAGTTTTTCTGGTAGTAGAATGAACAGCAGACCAGTGACTGCAGTATAATACACACTATGTTTCCTTCCCTCAGCCTCCTCTGAAGTGGGCTGAGCTGATGGGGGAACCAGGACGACCCGTGTCGCCTCTGTGGGAGCTGCTGAAATGGATGATGGGAAAATCAGAACATACCACATTTGCTATCGGTTAGACAAATAAAAAAAACCCGAATGAGATGATAATCATATTTGCAGTTGTGAATTCTCTCAGCGGTACGTGTGTGTGTGTGTTCAGGTCTGGCCCTGCTGGAGATGTGCCGAGCATCCAAACCCTCCACCTTCATCATCCAGCAGAAGGAGAAGCTGCAGAAGGAGTTGGACGAGCTGCTGGGCACCGACGGTGTTTTCCTTTACCCCTCACATCCCAGAGTGGCTCCCAGACATCACCACACACTCTTCAGACCGTGCGAGTTCGCCTACACAGGTCTGTATGACAAAAACCAAGACTGTAAAAAGAAATGAACTCATTCTTTAAATATTATCTACCAACCTGTTTCATCTGTAAGGTTTTACAGTGGATCTCTCGTTCCCTACCTGCAGGTATCATCAACATCCTCGGGCTGCCGGCCACCCAGTGCCCTCTGGGTCTGGGGGAGGAAGGTCTGCCCCTTGGCGTGCAGGTCATTGCTGGGAAGCTGCAGGACCGTCTGACCCTCCAGGTGGCGCTCTACCTGGAGGAGGCGTTCGGAGGCTGGAGGGACCCCGGGGCCAGCTAAAAACACTCACTCCCACACTGACAGCCGAGACCAAATCTCCAGACTGGAGCCGGTTGGACTGAGGATTGTGGTAGTCCGTTATCGACCTCGCTGCTCGCTGTAACGCACATAGAGATGCTATCAGATCTCTGAGCGCTCAAATGGAAGAGCTTTTTCTCCGAGTTGCTCCGATAGGTGTCAGTCAGTCATGATTTTTTTTTTTAAATGTATCCTGTTCAGAAACAACATGAGCACAAGCTTTAAAAAATAAAAATGGATATAAGTGGAATTTAAGCATTGCCATCAACGCACAATCAACAAGGAGGTGGGTCCCAGGAGATTTTATTAAGGTCACCATAAATCTGCAGAATTTCTTCCAGACTTTTATATCTGCAGTTCACATTTGAGCCACATGAGGGAGCCTGAATGTTGGTACTTGTAACCTGCTTGAACCTATAAGGCTGACATCTTCTGTTTTACTGATGTGGGGAGAGAGAGAACCTGTTAACATTTCATTTATATGATCTAATTTATATAGTATATGCTTTCAATTAACATGCATAAAACAAAGTTGTGATTTATCAAACATACATCTTTTAGATAAAACAATTCAACAGGCATCTGTGGTGGAAATCAGTTTATGATCACCTGATGAGAAATAAGAATACAACTCCTAACAGCGCTTTTAGTAATTTATTCTATAAAGAGTCCAAAACAGGCTAGCAGTCGCTACAGACAGACTGTAAACAGACAAAGTCTAATAAGTCAAAGCCCTCGCAAACAGGGTGTCCAAGCGGACCGCATCACCGACATACAGCTTCAGAGCAAACTATCTGGCCAGATAGGGGCAGACTCCTTAAGAGTCTGACCAATTCTTCAGTCTTGAGAAGGGCTTTTTATACAGTTGTTTGTGATGTGTCATCAGAGAAGCATTGTTCCGTTGTTTGTGTAGACGGAGAACTTTGTCCAGAATGTGGTGTTTGAACCACTCATCAGTGTCCATAGATCCATATTGACTTGCCAGCTGTGCTGGTGTCACAAGATGCATTTTACAACTCATGTAACACATGACATGACATAAGTGCAGAATACAGGTTACCTCATGACACACATGGAATAGTATGAGTTAAAACTACTCAAACTACTAATTATACTATAATGAACTACAAAATTCCCATCACATTTCTCCCTTTTTGTCATTCTCTGACAAACACAAAAGACAGTCGAACACCTTCCACTTCCCTCACTACACCCACATGGACCACTGCAGTAGGGATGCTGAACTAGATGTGGCGGACCTGTACCACCGAGAGCGGCAGATGTACAGCCCAGAAACCCAGCTAGCCCACCTACGGTATCCAGAAAGGGACTCCAGAGAGAAGACGCAAGACCTACCTTCACGGCCCCACGTGACCCAAGAAACCCCCTTGAGACAGGAACTCAGGGCGAGGCAGCCAGGCTACGACAGCCACCGCACCCCATGCCGGCTGAGGCGGAGGGACTCCGTGAAGTCCAGGCTGCGGTTAAAGGGCTAAACAACTTAATCGCCAGTCTTCCACAAGCTCAGCCAAAACCCATCAATCAAGGCAACGCCATGCCTCTCCACATTGAGGATGAAGAGGACTGGCCTGAACCCCCGCCACCGATGGACATTGAGGCCTACGATGAACAGTCAGAGCAACGGATGATGGACAGATTGGATCAGCTAATGGTGGAGTTACAACTGATAAAGAACCAAACCACGGCCAGGCACCGCAAACCGCTACCCAAGAAGGCTGGTAGTTATCCTACTATGGGTCGTGAACTCTGGCAGCCGAGCAGGGAACCAGATAACCACCGAAGGGAACCGCATCCTTCCTATCAAGCGTCCACCTGCCCCGCGCCTTGGGTCCAACCAGGTGGCTTTCCCTCCCTGTCACATTCACCTAGGGCTCCGACCTACAGAGCATGCCCCACAACCACTTCCACCCCACGCCCTGTCTAAGTCACATTATCCAACCCAGACGGTGACGCCCTACGCTGCAGCTTGGCCACCTCAAAAGGCCTATGTACCAGTCCCAGCCTGCGATTCGGCATTCACCCTTCCAAGCTACACCCCAGGCCTCAGCATATGCACCAGTGCAGTCTCCAGACCCCTACCAGTCTATCTACTCACAGTCTTTACCTTCTGGAGCACCAGCCTATGCAGCGAACTACATGCAGCAGCCACCTGCAAACCTTCCAGTCTCCACCCAGCAAGCCGCATGGACGTTGAGACAGAACCAACGGTCTCTCGCTTCACCACACCATGATCTGGCAACTGCAACCGAACAGACATACAGGGGCCCACGCCCAACCATACCCAACTTCAGCCACCGGGACCCATGTGAGTGGGCATGTATAAAGATAGCCCTGGAAAACCTCCTGCCAGTTGATGGGACGGAACTGTTCAAGTATCAGATTCTGGTAGACCACCTAAAGTTTGAAGAGGCAAGGTTGATAGCACATTCCTACCTCAACTCCCCGACACCCTATACTGACACAATGTCAGCTCTCAATGAGAAATTTGGGCAGCCACACCAACTAGCCCTCAAGAAAATAGCCAGCGTCCTAGACTCACCTGATGTTCGCCGTGGTGACGCTGCAGCCTTCGAGAGGTTCGCTCTCCACGTGCAGTCGTTGGTGGGCCTCCTAAAGACCCTAGGCCCAGCGGGGGATGTTGAACTTCGCTGTGGCTCCCATGTGGTAAGATTACTGGACAAACTACCCCCAGAGCAAAGGCTCTGTTTCCACTCTCATCGACCTTGCTCAGTGGCTCCAGTATGAATCCTGGTGTCAAGGCTTCGATGGGCAAACATCAGCTCGAGGGTCGAAAGAGAAGCCAGGGTTCAGGTCAGAAGGTCATCAAGGACGAAGGTCTGTCAATGTCCTCCATGGCGCTGGGGAGACAACGGTGGACAATGCTCCTTTAGGAGGTGTCATGATCTGTGTTTTGTCATGTTCTGTTTCATTAGCTTTGATTTCCTGTTTTATTTTGCCCTCAGTGTCATTTCCTGTCTCGTACTTCCTGGTCCTCGTTGTTTCCACTAGGCTTGTTTGGAATCAAGCATGCGCATGCATTTGCCTCGCAAAACAAGGCATTCTGGGAAAAAAACGTCACAAATGCTGGTGATAACTTCCCTTTGCGACATGTCACATGACTTTAAAAACTTGCGGTATCTCCAGGGTACCTCCCTTCGCATGCTTTTCTCTGCAGATGGTCTGAAATAAGTGCGGACATAAGACACTCCCCTCAACGTTGCCCTAGTTGGTTAGAATTATCACGTGGTATTTCCCACGTGAGAAAATTCCTCAGCCTCCGTCAACAACGGGACTTCAAATGCCTCGGCTCGAGTTCGTCAGCGACGAAGAAAGCCAGCGCCACTGGGCAGGCCATATTCTTTGTGCAAAGTCCGTGAAGTTTCCCCTGGCGTGATAGTTTTTGTTATGTATACAATTATTAATAAAGTTTAAATAAAAAAAATAAATAAATAAATAAAAAAAGTCCGTGAAGTGCACCTGTGTCCGACTTGACGTGGTGATAACTTGGCGTGTTTATGACGAGTTCCGGCGGATCCTCTCAAGTCTTGTGCATGCATCGGCGCAAATGCATGCGATCCCAAACGCGCCCACCGTCTTGACTCCCCCACCCTCTCGTGTTGATTACCATGCCTGCCCTGATGTGTTTCACCTGTCCCTCATCAGCTCCCTGCCTCCCTGTGTATATAGTCTGTGTGTTTCCCCTGTCTCTTGTTGGTTCATTGTCATTGTCGTTTGTCGCTGTCGCTGTCATGCACCCCGTCATGTCCCTGGATTTGTCTCTGTACCTGCGTCCTGCCCTCCGTGTCCCTTTGTGTTCTGGTTCTCTTTCGTAAGTGTTTCTTTGACTGATTTTTGCCCCTGAGGTCTTTCTGGTTTGATACTTTGGTTTTTGTGGTCTTCCTGGGTTGATACTTTGTTCCTGTCTTAGTTATTGTTTTTGTATTTAGTTAAGAATTTAAATAAATCCTTCCCTTTTTAACTGCATTTGGGTCCTCACCTCCTGTTTTCAAGTCCACGTCTTGTCCAGAACCTGACAGAATGAACCAACCACAAGAGGACCCAGCAGTCGATGGACTTAAAACCATACAATGGTATGTGGACTTTATGACAAATCCTGCTAGCAGGGCTCGCCAAATTGCTGCAAGCAAACTTTTTTTTGAAGCCGCAGCTAAACCACCAGCCCATGTCTCACCCACAACCATGCTAGCAGCTCATGCGACAGTCACAGCCATGCCACCAGTTCATGTCTCAACCACCGCACAGCTTCCCAGCTCCTGCCCGAACCCGTTTTGGGGTACTCGCCTGGCCCTGGGAGGGCCAAGGAGCTTCCAGCTGGCTAACCGGCAGTTGGCTCGTCGGTTGCCAGCCTCGAGGAGGGGCGGCACGAGGAAGCGAGCCTCCCCGATGCTGCTCACATCGGTTCTGACGGGGGTCCGTCCGTCACCAGTTCCAGCGGAGGCCCACCCGTCCAAGCAACCAGCCCACGCCTCGGTCACAGCCAAGCAACCAGCCCTCGCCTCAGTCACTGGCCTTCAGTCGGCGGCCCGGTCGACACCTGCCAGTGGTCTTCAGTCGGCGGTCCGGTCGACACCTGCCAGTGGTCTTCAGTCGGCGGTCCGGTCGACACCTGCCAGTGGTCTTCAGTCAGCGGTCCGGTCGACACCTGCCAGTGGTCTTCAGTCGGCGGTCCGTTCGACACCTGCCAGTGGTCTTCAGTCGGCGGTCCGGTCAACACTCTCCAGTGGTCTTCAGTCGGCGGCCCGGTCGACACTCTCTAGTGGTCTTCAGTCGGCGGCCCGTCCGTCACCAGTCCCGGCGGAGGATCGTCCGGCACCAGCCCAGACAGGGGACCATCCCACACCTGCTCCTCGCAGCCTATTGGGGGTTCGCCTGTCACCTGTTCTTGTTCCGACGGGGGACCGTCCCGCGCCTGCTCCACGCAGCCTTCGGGAGGTCCGCTCGTCACCAGTTCCTGTTCCGACGGGGGGCCGTCCCACGCCTGCTCCACGCAGCCTTCGGGAGGTCCGCTCGTCACCCGTTCCTGTTCCGACGGGGGGCCGTCCCACGCCTGCTCCACGCAGCCTTCGGGAGGTCCGCTCGTCACCCGTTCCTGTTCCGACGGGGGGCTGTCCCACGCCTGCTCCACGCAGCCTTCGGGAGGTCCGCTCGTCACCCGTTCCTGTTCCGACGGGGGGCCGTCCCACGCCTGCTCCGCGCAGCCTTCGGGAGGTCCGCTCGTCACCAGTTCCTGTTCTGACGGGGGGCCGTCCCACGCCTGCTCCGCGCAGCCTTTCGGGAGGTCCGCTCGTCACCCGTTTGTGTTCCGACGGGGGGCCGTCCTACGCCTGCTCCGCGCAGCCTTCGGGAGGTCCGCTCGTCACCCGTTCCTGTTCCGACGGGGGGCCGTCCTACGCCTGCTCCACGCAGCCTTCGGGAGGTCCGCTCGTCACCCGTTCGTGTTCCGACGGGGGGCCGTCCTACGCCTGCTCCGCGCAGCCTTCGGGAGGTCCGCTCGTCACCCGTTCCTGTTCCGACGGGGGGCCGTCCTACGCCTGCTCCACGCAGCCTTCGGGAGGTCCGCTCGTCACCCGTTCATGTTCTGACGGGGGGTCGTCCTACGCCTGCTCCACGTCGCCTTCCTGAGCGGCTCCGTCGGCTAGGTCGCCCTCATGCCCGGCCTCCTGAGCGGCCCCGCCCGCTAGGTCGCCCTCATGCCCGGCCTCCTGAGCGGCCCCGCCCGCTAGGTCGCCCTCATGCCCGGCCTCCTGAGCGGCCCCGCCCGCTAGGTCGCCCTCATGTCCGGCCTCCTGAGCGGCCCCGCCCGCTAGGTCGCCCTCATGCCCGGCCTCCTGAGCGGCGCCGCCCGCTGGGGCGCCCTCATGCCCGGCCTCCTGAGCAGCCCCGTCCGCTGGGGCGCCTTCATGCCCGGCCTCCTGAGCGGCCCCGTCCGCTGGGTCGCCCTCATGCCCGGCCTCCTGAGCCCTGCCCCCAGACCCCCTTCACCCACCCTACGTATCTTGAATCCCTCCTCCTGGCCCCCTCCACCCGCCCTACGTATCATGAACCTTGGGGACGTCTTGGATCCGTCCCTTGAGGGGGGGGTACTGTCATGATCTGTGTTTTGTCATGTTCTGTTTCATTAGCTTTGATTTCCTGTTTTATTTTGCCCTCAGTGTCATTTCCTGTCTCGTACTTGCTGGTCCTCGTTGTTTCCACTGTCTTGACTCCCCCACCCTCTCGTGTTGATTACCATGCCTGCCCTGATGTGTTTCACCTGTCCCTCATCAGCTCCCTGCCTCCCTGTGTATATAGTCTGTGTGTTTCCCCTGTCTCTTGTTGGTTCATTGTCATTGTCGTTTGTCGCTGTCGCTGTCATGCACCCCGTCATGTCCCTGGATTTGTCTCTGTACCTGCGTCCTGCCCTCCGTGTCCCTTTGTGTTCTGGTTTTCTTTCGTAAGTGTTTCTTTGACTGATGTTTTTTGCCCCTGAGGTCTTTCTGGTTTGATACTTTGGTTTTTGTGGTCTTTCTGGTTTGATACTTTGTTCCTGTCTTAGTTATTGTTTTTGTATTTAGTTAAGAATTTAAATAAATCCTTCCCTTTTTAACTGCATTTGGGTCCTCACCTCCTGTTTTCAAGTCCACGTCTTGTCCAGAACCTGACAGGAGGCCCTAAACCAAAGAAGGGGAGAGCCAAGCCCTACTGCCCTTTCTGCGAGAACGGGGAACACTTCCTCAGCCAGTGCACACAAGTAACAAAGCTGTCCAGAGCACAACTCACTGAATGGATAAAGGCAAACAAGAGGTGCTGGCGCTGTGCGAGGCCCCACCAAGCCGCCCAGTGTGACCTAAAGAAGCCCTGCGGTCTGTGCCAAGGGAAACATCTACAGGTTCTACACGACGTCAACGACAGATCATCAAACCTGCCGAAGAAGGAGGAGAGTTGCTTGGTGAGCTCGACCACTGAAATCCTTTATGTCGACAGACCAGCAGAGGCCAAACGGGTCCTACTCAAGGTCGTCAAAGTGCTCCTTCGTCATGGAAATCGCACTATAACCACCTATGCCCTCCTGGACGACGGGTCCGAGAGGACTATGCTACTGTCATCAGCAGCAAAGGAGCTTGGCCTCCAAGGCACCCCTGAAGACCTGACCCTGAGGACCATCTGGCGGGACGTCCAAACCCTCTGTGGCTCCACAGTATCTTTCCACATCTCTCCTGCTGATCAACCAAAGACCAGCTTCCTGGTATCAAGAGCTTTCACGTCAACTCGCCTTGGTCTGGCCGAACAGTCTTACCCAGTGGACCGACTCCAGAAGCGATACACCCACTTGGTCGGCTTACCCATCGAGTCCTTTCAGAACGTCAGACCGTTAGTACTTATTGGCTCGGACCATCCACACCTGATCACCTCCATAGAGCCAGCAAGACTTGGTCCTCCAGATGGGCCTGCGGCTGTCCGGACCCGACTGGGCTGGACACTTCAGGGCCCGGCAAGATTCGTCCAGTGGCCTCTACGGTCCCAGCAGTGTCTGGTGACGTCAGTTTCCCCACAAGCTTCAGAACTCTTCAAGCACGTGGAAAGGCTCTGGCAGGTCGACACCCTCCCATATCGGAGCGAGAAGGTCGTAACCAGTTCCAAACAAGATCAGGCGGCCATCGTCTTGCTTCAAGAAAAGACCATCCGGGTGGAGGTATCGGGAGTCCTGCGATATGCTATGCCCCTGCTGCGCAAGGGAGACATGCCTCTCCTTCATGCCACCAAAGAAGCCGTCATGCCAAGTCTGCGGGGCACAGAACGACGGCTAGCTAAAGATCCAAAGCCTACAGCACCGAGATTCAGAAACTAGTGGATGCAGGTTCGGTTTCAAAGTTGAGCCCTGACGATGTCAGTCAAGAGGGTGAAGAGTGGTACATTCCTCACCACATGGTGAGTCACAATAACAAGAATCGAATCGTTTTCAATTGCTCCTATCAGCACCAAGGTCAGAACCTGAATGATTCCCTGCTGCCTGGGCCGACTCTTGGGGCTTCACTACTGGGAGTGCTACTGCGCTTCAGGGAACACCCCATTGCCCTAAGTGCAGACATAAAGGCGATGTTTCACCAAGTCCGCCTTCTCCCTGAGGACCGTCCCCTTCTACAGTTCGTGTGGCGCGACTTGACCAGAGAGGACCCTCCGGCAGTGTTTGAGTGGCAGGTTCTACCATTCGGCACTACCTGCAGTCCCTGCTGCGCCACTTACGCCCTGCAGCGCCATGTCGAGGACCATAGTCAGCCAGGAGATGACGTGAGGTTCTCTGTCGAGAGATGCTTCTATGTAGACAACCTCCTGCAAAGCCTGCCTACTCTCGAGGATGCCAGGCAGTTGGTGGGCAGACTTTGAACACTCCTAGCATCTGGCGGGTTCGATTTACGAACCCGCCCAGTGGGCCAGCAACATGCCAAGCGTCATCGAACATCTACCCAAGGAGGCCAGGTCAGACAGTCTCGAGCTCTGGCTCGCCCAAGACAGGACTGACTCCCCAGAATCCACCCTGGGACTGAGCTGGCATTGTCAAACTGACACCATAGGTTACAAGCATCGACCCCTAGAGTGCGGTGTCCCCACTATGCGGAACATCTATCGGGTCTTAGCCAGTCAGTACGACCCTTTGGGTTTCATCTTACCCTACACCACTCGAGCCAAAGTGCTAGTCCGACGCCTCTGGGAGAAACACAGAGATTGGGATGATCCTCTTCTCCCCCAAGACCTTCTACAAGCCTGGAACGGATGGATGGATGAACTACAGCTCCTGCCGCAAGTCACACTGCCACGAGCATACGTGCCAGCAAGTGTGGACCAGTCCAGCGTCACCCGTGAAATCCATGGGTTCACCGATGCATCTGAGAAAGCTTATGGTTCGGAGGCGTACTTGAGAACAGAAGTCAACAGTCAAGGCCAAGTCCAACTGTCTTTCTTCGTCCAGGGTCGCACCCAAACGACTCCTCTCCATGCCCAGACTTGAGCTGTGTGGAGCAGTCACTGGAGCTCAACTGGCTAAGCTCCTGGAGAAAGAGCTTACACTGAAGATCAACCAGACCATCCTGTGGACAGACTCCACAACGGTGCTGACGTGGCTGCAGTCAGAGTCCTGCCGATTTAAGATCTTCGTCGGAACCAGAGTGGCTGAAATACAGGAACTGACCAGTCCACATTCCTGGCGTTATGTGGATTCCGCAAGGAACCCCGCCGATGACATCACCAGGGGCAAGACCCTGCAAGATCTTGTGAAGCCCAACAGGTGGAGCCAAGGGCCTTCATTCCTCCTTCAGCCCTCAGAGGAATGGCCTGTTAAGCCCAACAGCGAGCCAGCAGAAGACGTCTCGGAGTGCCGGAAGTCTACCTTCTGTGGTGTCACCTCCACCACCCCCAGCTCGACAGACACGGCGCCAAAGCAATATGCCACCTGGAAGGAGCTACTAGATGCCACAGTACAGGAGATTCATGGGGCGGCAGAGCAGACCAGCAGCTGTACAGCGGAAGATTATCGCAATGCAGAGGTACTCATACTTCAACAAGCCCAGCTTGAGAGCTTCCCTGATGAGTTCCGGCTTCTGAAAGCCGGCAAACCAGTCCCTTCCAGTAGCAGATTGCTCACCTTATCGCCTGAGATGGAGGACGAGGAGGGCCTCATCCGAGTCGGAGGCAGACTACGTCGGGCAGTAGACCTGGAACAAGCAGCAGTGCATCCCATTGTGTTAGATCCAGGTCACTCGTCTACCAGGCTCCTGATTCAGGACTTTGACAGTCGCCTGCACCATCCAGGAACAGAGAGAGTGTTTGCTGAGATCCGCCGCTCATACTGGATCTTGCGGGGCCGTGAAGCAGTGCGCCGCTACCAACATGCCTGCACAGAATGTCGGCGATGGAAGGCCAGACCTTCGTGCCCCAAAATGGCGGACCTGCCGCCTGCCCGCTTGCGCCTCTTCAAGCCGGCCTTCTTCTCTACCGGGATGGATTGCTTTGGGCCGTTGCTGGTGAAGTTGGGAAGGCGCACAGTGGGGGATCATATTTAAGTGCCTTACCAGCAGAGGGGTCCACTTAGATCTCCTGAACACAATTGACACCGACTCATTCTTGATGGCCCTCCGTCGATTTATTGCCCGCAGAGGGACCCCAGCTGAGCTATACTCCGACCAAGGAACACATTTCCGTGGAGGAGAAAGGGAGCTGAGAGACGTTTGCCGCACTTTCCCCAGAACTGCAACGGCAACTTGCCCAACAAAAGATCAGCTTTCACTTCAATCCCCCTGCATCACCCCACTTCGGAGGAGTCTGGGAACGGGAGATTCGCTCCGTAAAGTCAGCCCTGTACACTACAGTGGGAGCTCAACCAGTCCCAGAAGAGGTACTCCGGACAGTGCTGCTTGAGGTGGAGGGGATACTCAATTCCAAGCCATTGGGGTACGTCTCATCCAACCTGGCTGACCCAGATCCCGTGACACCCAATGTCTTGCTGATGGGGCGGCCAGATGGATCCCTACCCCAGACTGTGTATCCAGAGACCAAACTTCTGAGCCGCCGTCGCTGGAGGCACTCCCAAGTTCTAGCAGATCGCTTCTGGTCCAGCTTCTTGCGGAACTATCTTCCCAGCCTGCAGACGCACCAGAAGTGGCACTCTACACCAGCCGACCTTGTACATGGCTCAGTCGTGATGCTGGTGGACCCTCAATTTTCTCGGGCCCAGTGGCCAATAGGTCATGTCGTCAGAGTCCACCCCAGCGCTGATGGTCACATCCGGTCAGCGGACGTGAGAATCAGCGATCGTGACTACACTAGACCAGTGGCTAGGCTGGTTGTTCTACCGGCTGTTCCAACCAGCGAGGAGGAGGACAGCGCCACCGCTCACACCAACCCGCAGTGAGACATCGGAAGACTATGTCACCTTTCTATGGGGCGAATATACTTCATACATTCGGGGCGGCTGTTAGAAAGGCTCCAGAAGTTATGTTATGTTTATTGTGGATGGTTATGTGCCTTAATAATTCCTTTGGGGAGCGCTTGTACTACTTTAAGAGCGCAAAGCATTATGGGGAGTGTAGTACGAGCAGCGACGCGATCTCCCGGCTAGTTTATCTCCCGTCAGTCACTCGCTAGACTTTGCGGTGCGGTACTGAAGTGCCAGTGTGCGTCATTGCAGAATGTAAGTGATTGTTTCTGTTCGTTCATTGAGTTTATTAAGTACTTCCATGTTATAGTTCAGGGAGCAGCTAAATGGGGGAAAGTTGTACTGCGTCTGTCGGCGGTCTGTTTATGTGTCGGGAGCCGCAACACGGGTGTTCATGAGAGCCGCCACGACATGCTTGTCGGCTTATTGCGGCATCCTATCGATATCCTGTGATAGCCTGTGTCTGCTAAATGAATACTGATTCAGTATAAGGTTATTTAGTCATGTGATGCATAATAGATTACTGTATGTGCTTCCCTGTATGCTTATTATTGTTTCTTTCTGTATTTGCAGAAACCACACACACACACACAAACTCAGGCTCATGTACCCACACTCACTCTCATGTTCACACACGCTCATGCCAACACACGTGTTGTGACTGTACGCCCTTGAATGCCTGTAACTCACCTGTGCCTGCAACCCTTCAGTAAAGTGCCTGAACGAACTTCCGATCTCCATTCATTGTGTTCTGAACGATGCCCCGGGGCGAATGGAGCTTTAATCACAGAACCATCACCATACAGTCCTTTCAACCGTAGTCTCCACAATACTCCCCTTACAACAACGGTTGCCCATCCCTAGTTATCTGTCTGATTATTACCCGCTGTGCACGTCAATGAATTACCAGGATTCACTGGAATAAATACAGGTTTAACTATGACACGTCTGTCAACAACTCTCAGTGGTTGTGAGAAATACGTATTCAACATTCTTTCGCTCTGACTCTGTAGGCTGTTTTAGACAATTAAAATTTCTCGGCGCGTTTCCTGTTGTCCTTTCAACTGGATTGGATCGGCAATCGGGGCTCCGCTGGAGGGCAGCTTCTCACCCCTTGGGGAGGAATACGGCCTCCTGTCCATCCGACGGAGTCCAGATCACACGTCCAATCCCATCCTCGTCGCCAAGTTTGTGGTGGAAATCAGTTTATGATCACCTGATGAGAAATAAGAATACAACTCCTAACAGCGCTTTTAGTAATTTATTCTATAAAGAGTCCAAAACAGGCTAGCAGTCCTTACAGACAGACTGTAAACAGACAAAGTCTAATAAGTCAAAGCCCTCGCAAACAGGGTGTCCAAGCGGACCGCATCACCGACATACAGCTTCAGAGCAAACTATCTGGCCAGATAGGGGCAGACTCCTTAAGAGTCTGACCAATTCTTCAGTCTTGAGAAGGGCTTTTTATACAGTTGTTTGTGACGTGTCATCAGAGAAGCATTGTTCCGTTGTTTGTGTAGACGGAGAACTTTGTCCAGAATGTGGTGTTTGAACCACTCATCAGTGTCCATAGATCCATATTGACTTGCCAGCTGTGCTGGTGTCCCAAGATGCATTTCACAACTCATGTAACGCATGACATGACATAAGTGCAGAATACAGGTTACCTCATGACACACATGGAATAGTATGAGTTAAAACTACTCAAACTACTAATTATACTATTAATTTCATGAATAGGAAACCTATAATAAGTTCCAGGGAATAAATGATTAATGTGAGAATTGGCATTGTCTCTCTTTTAACGAGGCCACTTAGTCAACAATTATAGAAACCAAGATGAGAGAAAACCTCTTTGCAAATGTGACACAACAGGTTGAGCTGCTGTGCAGAACAATGGGAAACTCTAGTGTGACTGTCACTTCCGGGCACATCAGCAATCAAGATTTACTCTTTAAATTTGACATCCGTTTAATGACTACAAGAGGGGGGGGGGGAAATGTGCTGAAAAGTTCAGCCGCATCGGCAAAAATGTTCGTGTCTGTAGACCTCTATCCCTAATTCAGAGCTGCTGATTAGAGAGTGGCAGAAAATACCGTGGCAATATTTCTTCTGTGATGGCAGGAGACTACAAGGCTACGCATCAAAAAGGATCTGCAGGGTATTGACTCGTCATAGTGACGAGATACATTTGGTGTACTTGGACGTTTTTGTTTATGACGATCAGCCAGCTAGTAAGATTCCTACCTGTACCTCTGGATCCAGCCATGAAGCCCAGGATCAGGGCCTTCTCCGGTCTGGTGACTTGTTGGCCGTGTTGAACCTCTCCTGGGCGGCTCTGATCTCTCTGAGGAGCACAAACAGCATGTAGCAGAGAATTAAGCTGGCTGAAGAGATAACCGAGAGTTCAAATACACAGACCAGCCTGTTGCTGAGGGACGTGGGCTTTCATTACTCTGGAATATCATAACAAGCTTCACAGATGTTGCATTTATTGTAGGGCTACAGTATTGGATTGCAGATGGAGTGTTCAAAAGCACAAATGGACAACAAATGTTGTCCAGTTGTCTTAGTTTTCCACCACAGAAAACACTCTGAGGATGGGATTTTGACAAATTACATATTTAAAACATAGAACAATAGATTATTTTAGAACCTGGCATGTTAGTGCAATCAACTTGTGAGTCACTAGTGTGTCTTCAGGGGGGGCAGGGTCACACCTGGGGGCGGGGTCACGTATAAAAACAGACTGGAAGACATGCCAGTTTGACATGTAGAGAAACCAGCGAGGATCAGACAGAGAAGTTTATTCCTCCATCTAATAAAACTATTCAGTCAGATGAGCTATTTGTTGTGGGGGGAAAAGTGCAGATAAAATTTCAAGCATTTTCAAACCTTGAAAACGCAACATCATTATTAGTCGAGCCTCTGGCCTCGGTGGAAACATGGCTCTGAGCCGTCTGGAAAAGGCTCAGGTGTGCCTCTACAAGGTGGTCATGGCCGTGTTGTTCACGCTGTTCCGGCTCTTGTCCCCTCGGAGAGCTGCCCTGTCCGGGAAGAAGCTGCCGGCCGTCAGCAACCCTCTCCTGGTCGCGTCGGCGACGCAGCTCGCCAAGAAGATCCGGAGAAGAGAGGTGCGTACCCGGTCACGTCAGGACAGAGTTAGCGTTTTATTGGCTTCAGTCTAATGAATAGCCGATTCTCAGTTAAATATTAAAGTTACGTCTGGGCAATAGGGAAAAAAAAAATATTTACGTTTTTGACCAAATATTTCAATAGTGTGAGGATTTTGTAGTCAATCTTTTTCGAAAATATTTACACAATGAGATTATTGATGAATAATCATCAGTAATGTAGATGGAATGAATAAGTGGGTAATGGCAATTACAAATACAGATAAAACAGAAAAAGACATCACTTCACGACTAGGGTTGGGTTGATTTCCGGGTTTAACTGGTTCGGTTTGGTGTACAGGTTAAACCGGTTTAATTAATGCACAAATTATGTGCCAATCCACAATATAATGTGGAGCTGGTGGTCACTCTATAGGTTTTTTTTTTTTTTAAAGCGATGCCATCTAGTGGACGAACAGCAATGCCCTTGATTTGGTTTATTCCATAATCCATAATTTAACATTTGTGGTTGATAAAATCTCCATGACATCATCCGTGTGCAAAATCAGTAGTAGTTTACTACCTTTCCAGCAATAAAAGTCATAAAAAAAGCACTGAGATTATGTAACAACTGTTATTTTTAGACCGTTAAGCATCGCTGATAGACCTCAGCAGCTTTTGAGGGTTATGAAACCTACTTAACTGAAGACCTTTTTATGTTATTTCTGGCAAAACACATTTAACAACTCTTCCACTGGCGATAAAAGCAGGGCTGAATTTACCAGAAATCACCAAGACCACAGATGCTGTTTAGTAATACAATTGGATGCTGGTTCGGGGTCACTGGGTCACATGATATGAATAAAAATAATAATTTAAGCATATTAATATTATTATAAAATAGAGGAAGCTCTAAAATACCATTAAAAAAGGTGTGTCTTATATTTCCAGTTTAGGAAACCCAATTTGATACTGGTTTAACGTCACAGGGTCACATGACATGGAAGCTATTGATGCCAAATATCCAACTTAAACCTAACTTCACCCCAGTGAAAAACGAAATGGATATCATGTCTATGGTGATGAAATTATCTGTAATAACCGTAGAAAATTAACTTACATTTGCCATCACTTATTTTCATATAAAAATCTATAAAGAAACTAGCTAACTTACATCCCGCGTCATGGACGAGAGGCTAGGCTAAGCTAGTAGCCGAAATGTAGCTAGCGCTAGCATAGCATTTTACGACAGATACACGGGAAACATAGAAAACAACACTCAAACCTTGTTCACTTTGCAGCAAAGGCGAAATGGTTTCACATTAAACCAAGACGTTTCCACAACATAGCACTTTTTGGTAAGTTTTCTCGCGTCCCGTCTTGCGTAGTGGTACAGGAAGGGCGCGAAGCGGAGAAACCGCTTTCAAAATAAAAGCCCGACCGTTGGAAAAAAATAAAAGATGATTCAACCTAAAATAATGCCACTTCTAAATTAACCCTCGCAATTAAACAGCCATTTTAAAAGCGTTGTTACCTTCTGAGGATTTTTTCCCTAATGTGTTTCTGCAGGTGTCAAGTGTGGAGGTGGTGCAGGCTTACATCGACAGGATCCAGGAAGTGAACCCTTTTCTGAACGCTGTGGTAAAAGACAGGTAATAGAATCATCCCTCCATATCTGACAGTTTTACCTAAGTTTATGTTCATGTGGTTATGTGCTCTAGAGCTGCTGCGATTAATCAATTTGTTGATGGGCAGCTATTTAGCTAATTTTTTTAGTCATATTTTTAGCAAATATTTACAAACAGTGGGATTTAAAGAGTTTCATTGGAAGTTATAACTGGCATTTTACACTATTTAAGAGCATTTTATGGACAAAAGAAAATAAAACAATCAAGAAAACATTTTTCAGATTTATTGCTAGTAAAAACAATAGTTATTTTGCACTCATTTCCCATAATAACTTTACTACTGCACAAAATGTCATATTTGCACGGAAAATCAGAAATTTGTATTTGTACTGTACTAAAAAGTATATTAAAGTCATGGTAGTAACTGTCATGGCAAAACTCAAAATTCTATAGCTTTTCTATCACTAAATAGAATTGGGTCAAATATGTCTCTCTGCAGGTTCGATGCTGCTCTCCAGGAGGCCAAGCAGGCGGACAAGCTGATTGAGGAGGAAACTGGAGGAGAGGAGGTGCTGGAGGACCAACTGCCTTTACTGGGAGTGCCTCTGTCTGTGAAAGAGGCCTACGCCCTCCAGGGTAACTTCCAGAAACATAACCTCCTGTCTACCTCTTTCTGTTGATCTTACATTCCTCAAACAACCAATTTACTCCTGATGACCATTAAATTATGTCATATTTTGCAGCAGCTTTGTTGTCACTCTTGAGTTCTGATTTCATGTTGCAGCTGAGTATTTGAACGCACCTCCGTCCTGCAGGTATGCCCCACACTACAGGTGTGGTGTCCAGGCGAGGGGTCGTCGCTGCCGTGGACGCTCCTCCGGTGGCCCTGCTGAAGAGAGCGGGCGCCATCCCGATTGGCGTCACCAACACCAGCGAGCTGTGCATGTGGTACGAGTCCCACAACCACCTCTACGGCGTCACCAACAACCCGTACGACCTGGAGAGGATAGCGGGAGGCAGCTCAGGTTAGAAACCGCCACTGACTTTTAACTGAATGATGGGATCAGACTTTTAATAGTTAGGGGCCAAGAATTCCTGAAACACAGGAGCACAGGAGTCAAAGAACTGTTACAGCTACATGGTTAAAACTATAAACCAACACAAATGTTTGCATTATGGAAGATAAAAGAGAAAACTACCCACCAAGGTGTCTCTGTCCTCTTCCTGGCTCAGGTGGGGAGGGAAGTATACTGGGAGCAGCTGGCTCTGTCATCGGCGTGGGCTCGGACATCGGCGGCAGCATCCGCATGCCCAGTTTCTTCAACGGGATATTCGGCCACAAAACCACTCCTGGTAAGAGAAACGCAACATTAAATATATATTAATTTAAAATCGAGTGATTATCAGCCTTATATTAATCAAAAGAAAAAGAAACACATGAATCATAATGTTGCTGGATGTGAAAACAAGCAACTGTTTGCTCTCAAGTTCACCCTACAAACTCAAAAGGCCGTTAAACATGTCAATGTTGTGTCTCTGCTGCCCCCAAGTGGTCAAAAAGCAGTTGTTGCAAAGAGCACATCCATGTTTCAGAGTTGATGTGTTCCTGCAGGTGTCGTGTCCCCAGAGAACCACCACCCTCCCTGCTCCGGCCGGCACGCAGAGTACGCCAGCAACGGTCCGATGTGCCGCTACGCCGAGGACCTGCTGCCCATGCTCCGGATCATGGCGGGACCCAACGCTGACATGTACGTTTGCATGAGGCTCATATGTCTTTATTTTACTCAAACCCTCATCAAGGGAATTCAAATAACGTCATAACTGCTGTGTTACACAAGGTTGTCGTTGAACAAGAAGGTGGACCTCAAGAAGCTGCGGTTCTTCACAATCCCTCACGATGGCGGTTCTCTGTTCACGTACCCCGTCACCAAGGAGCTCATGGAGATTCAGAGGAAGGTGGTGGAGCGTCTGGAGGCCGACCTCGGAGTGGAAGTCCAAGAAGTGCGTTTCCCTGAGCTCCGCTACGGCATCCAGATCTGGGACACCTACATGGGTCTTCCTGCCAAGGAGGGCAAGGTTAGTCCACCTGATCCAGGGCAGCCTGTCCTCGTATAATACACACACTATGCTACAACATAACTGTGTTTAAAATGTTTCCTTCCCTCAGCCTCCTCTGAAGTGGGCTGAGCTGATGGGGGAACCAGGACGACCCGTGTCGCCTCTGTGGGAGCTGCTGAAATGGATGATGAGAAAATCAGAACATACCACATTTGCTATCGGTAAGACAAATAAAACAAAAACGAATGAGATGATAATCATATTTGCAGTTGTGAATTCTCTCAGCGGTACGTGTGTGTGTGTGTGTTCAGGTCTGGCCCTGCTGGAGATGTGCCGAGCATCCAAACCCTCCACCTTCATCATCCAGCAGAAGGAGAAGCTGCAGAAGGAGTTGGACGAGCTGCTGGGCACCGACGGTGTTTTCCTTTACCCCTCACATCCCAGAGCGGCTCCCAGACATCACCACACACCCTTCAGACCGTGCGAGTTCGCCTACACAGGTCTGTATGACAAACACCAAGACTCTCTGACATCTTCTACCAGCCTGTTTCATCTGTAAGGTTTTACAGTGGATCTCTCGTTCCCTACCTGCAGGCGTCATCAACATCCTCGGGCTGCCGGCCACCCAGTGCCCTCTGGGTCTGGGGGAGGAAGGTCTGCCCCTCGGCGTGCAGGTCGTTGCTGGGAAGCTGCAGGACCGTCTGACCCTCCAGGTGGCGCTCTACCTGGAGGAGACGTTCGGAGGCTGGAGGGACCCCGGGGCCAGCTAAAAACACTCACTCCCACACTGACAGCCGAGACCAACGCATCATTTTCAATACTCCAGATATTTAACAGGCCCCTCCTATTTCTTAGATTTTTATATAATTATTTGTGCCAACTGACTGAACAAAAGTGAATAAAAAGACATAATAAATGTTCATGTTCGTGCTAATGAGTTGTTACAATAAAGCTCACTCATGACTTATAATTCACCCTGTGCAGAATTCTGTTACGTCATGAGAAAAAGCTGCAACCAAACTAGACATCATCACCAAAAACACAGCTTTTTGTACAGTTTGGGAATGAATATCTAATATGCTTTCATGTTTTAATGTTGTGCTCGTGTTTGCCTAATGTAAAAGTCCTGTGTGGAGTGCAGAACTGGGACCTGACTCCATATACATTAAACATAAAGTGTAGTTTGTCCTGTGGGAATATGTACATCTAAACTACAGAGATGGTAGTCAAGTGTGGTAATGATGTGTTCATACAAGCCTGAGGTCGGAATAATGAAACACTAACTGTCTAAGAACATAAACTGTATACATGAAGATTTTTTACAACCACTGGAACAAAGAAGTGACCATATATGGACTGAGGTAATGCAGATGTTGCATAATGCTGCAACTCATTTCATAAAATAAAAAAAGGGAATTATTTCTCTGATTTATAACGTCACCATTTCTTATAACAACATTACACTTTTTTTCTTGCAGCAGGTCAGATGGTTGATGTTCTGTTTTGTTGTGAATTTAACACAAAAAGGTAATCTGGTATGTGTGGGACCATTTTTGTACGTAAACAAGAGTGACAGCACTGAAGTTTCCTGTTTTAGTTAAACGTCTACAGTAAATCCAAGAGAGCCAGAGCTTTAAGAAACCCTCCTAAATACATTGAGAACCGTTTGAATATCTCCTAATAGTGTGATTCTATGGAGGGGAGGGACGGGTGCACACAAACCACAAACAGGAAACCCCTTATACATTCACAAAAAGTCAAAAGTGTCTAAAAAAGATGAGATACGCCTCCCTGGAGTCTGTTTTTCACTTTATTTTCTTCCCTTCTTTGGAAAAAAAGGATGAAAAATGTATAACATCTACCAGAAGGCTCCAAAAAAAAAAGAAAAAGAACTTGACAGCATTGAGAACTAATTTTCTCCGCTCTTTTTTTTTTTTGGTCACCCCGACAGTGACTTGTCATCATAGTTCTTTTCTTTCCGTCACAAACCATGATTCGGTTCTGAAAGGTAGAAGATAAGCTGCAAATGTGACATTCATACAAAAAAATACAGACAGCTCGTCTTTTCTCCTCTCTAGACACGTGACATGCTTGTACCTCGGAGTACAATTCCTCTGATCAGACTGGTGGAAATCTCCTCTCGCCCCTCCTGACCACAGCATCATTCAGCAATCGGAGGGGGACTTAAAAACTGAAACAATAAAAGTGAAAGGGAAACAGGCAAACGAAAAGTACAGAAATATTCTTCAAAGAGTCCTGCATTTTGGCGGTGCAGGAAAAAGGGAGGACCTCTCTCTCCTTGACGACCTCTCACCCGCCCAGTGCTCCATTTGGCCCAAAAATGTGTATACAAATACTTGGATGTGTGTAAACATGTTTTCTTTGAAGTGGATTAAGAAATTTGGGTTGCGTGACTTCCGGGGAAGCAAGAAGCACTTCAGGAGGTGTTGGTGATGGGTTTGTATTTCTTGAGGCGGGTCCACTGTCCTGTGGAGTAGTTCATTTCGAAGACCGTGTCCACCAGCATGGTGGTGCTGCCGGTGCCGTCGGCTTTGGGCAGGACCTCCGTGTGTTCGCTCAGCTTGATCTGGATGATGTCCCCCTGCTCCGGGCACGGGTTCTCTACAAGGACAGGAGGAAGACGGCTGGTTAGCATGGACCCGAGCAGATGGATGCACACGGGGAGGCTTCATGAATTTATACGCTTCATTTACGCTTCCATGCAACTCGGCCTGATGAAGAGCCAATATTTATGTTTGTTTTGTTTTGTGATGACAAGGTTAAAAGCAAATGCATCCAAAGGGATCTGAAAGGAAATATTTCTTATAGTGACAGAATGTATTTGTTGTGCTTGCAGATTTTAACAATGTGTGTCAGACGATCAATAAGGGAAGGGCACACATTTAAACAACTTAGAAAAGGATAAGATTCCTCCTGTACCTCTGGATCCAGCCATGAAGCCCAGGATCAGGGCCTTCTCTGGTCTGGTGACCTTGTTGGCCGTCTTGAACATCTCCTGGGCGGCGTACATCTGGTCCCTCTGAGGAGCACAAACAGCATGTAGCAGAGAGTTTAGCTGGCTGAGGAGAACACCGAGCAGATTCAATACTCCTGAAGTCTTAATAACCGCTCTCTTACCGTGAGTGACAGATTCTTCTTGGGCTGGGGCTGTGGTGGCGTCGGGGTCGGTGTTGGGGTGGGGGTCTGGGGTGTGCTGGGAGGCTGGGTGGGGGTCTCCGGCTGGCTGGCGGTGGCAGCTGCTGGGGGCCCGTTGCTGGCGGGGGTGGAGACCGGCGTGCTGGGGGACGTGGGGGTTGCGGGGTTCGCCGTGTTGCTTGCGTTGTACATGGGCGTTCTCTGTTTGTACTGGCCTGGTAAGGTGGCGGTGGCGGTGGCGCCGGCGCCCGCTGTCGCTGACTCCTCTGGTTGGCGAGCCGACTGCAACGTGTCCCGTCCAGAACCACCAGCATTCGCTTCATGGGGAGGTTGGTGAAGAAAAGACATTGTGAGATTGACACCTTCTGATGCCTGCAGGGAGGAATTCTCTGCCTCTTTGAACGAATAAGTGCATGAAAGCAACGACCCTGGAGGCAAGAGATGTTTTTACAAACAACGCTCTCGTCTAACCTGGCTGGGCCTCGGAGCTGGGAATGTAAGAGGACGAGGGAACCATGCTGGGAGTGGCTGGTAGGTAGCTGGTCGACGGCAGAGGGTTCTCGTTCAACGCCCCGAGTTTCTGAAAAACAAAACAGCTTCTGTTACGATGGAGCCAAAGTCAAACTTGGAGATGAAACAAGAGAAATCCATGTGTAAGTGATGTGAAGGTCAGGAGTGGAGCACCTGTGCAGAGACGAGGCCGGCAGCATAGTCCGGTGTTGTGTTTTCCACCACCGCGGCTGCTGCTGCTTCTTCTTTGGCTGCTTTCTCTCCGGCCTCCGTTTCTGAAGCGGAAGAAAACATTAATACCGACGAGTACATTCATGGTGAAGCTTTAAAACTTGGGCCAATGGAGGACTGGAAATATAATTACCCAAAGTCTTTCTTCTCCTCTTCGCTTCTCTTCCAGCTCCAACCATATCCAGCTCTGAAATATCCAACAGCTGAAAAGGAAGGGGAAAAAAAATGTGAGAAGGATTCAAACAACAGTGAAATGAAAACACAACAGACACCATGCATACCGGTATGTGCAGGATTTGTTTACATTTTCTGGCGGCAGTTCTGGAAATCTGATATTACCTTGACCCCCCTCTCCTTACGCAGGGGCGTCCGTGCTGGGGCGATAGGTGTGCGGTTACTGGGGGGGCTGAATATACTGGGGGCAGTAGGACTGCGGAATGGGGCCTTGGGAATCCCCTTGAGAGGAGCTAAATAGTCAGAATAAAAAGTTAACATTTTGACAGATAAAAATCAAAGTTTAAAGCACTGAAAGAAGTTGTGTGCGTTGCATTTATAGATCCACAACTTACTCGTAGTGTCAATCTTTTTAACCATTCCTCTCCCTTTGGCGTGAAAAGGCACTCCGGCTGTCTTTTTTAACTGTTGGGCTGTTTCTGTGGCTGGAAGGTAAAAGAAAAGAATACGCAATAGAGTAAAAATACTGGAAATTCTTTGATTGTAACTCAAAGAAAACTCAACCACTTCTCTGGAACAGTTATACAGTGAACATAAATAATCATCAAACAGGCACTCTTTTTCCCTTGTACACAATTATAACCAAAACTATCAAATAAACATGAAGTTTCAAGTAACTTACATTTCTGTAGCAGCTCTGCTCTGAGGGTGGCACTCTTGGGCTTCCTCTTCAGCTGGAAATGTTTGACAGGGGGTGTAAGCGGTCCCACCAGAGTGGTTAACGCACTCTTGTTCAGGTACTGGCACTCCAGGGGGAGCATGGCAGACGCCTCGCACTCGCTCACTGGGGAGAAGAGGAGGGGAAGCGATTAACCACTAAAATTACCACAGTGCAGATACTCAACTGTATGTACTTAAGTATGCACAGTGGCATCTAACACTCCCATCACATTTGACTTGTCCAGGTTCAGCAGATGTCTCATTTTGGGAAGAATTGGGGCACTTTGGTGGTTCTTTTCCCTTAATACTAGTGTAAATACTACTGTGTAAAAACAGTGAAATATATGCTCACCTGGTCTACAAATTCCCACCTTTCACAAAGCTTTATGACTATATTGACAAGTAAAATACAAGACACCGTCGTCACACATTCCCTACCTTTCTCTCTGAGCTCTCCGAGAATATCCTGCACATTGGGATTCTGTTCCTCCAAGTCCAGATTCAGAGAGCCGGTCTCCGGGAAGGACTTGAGGATGTCTGCAACCATCAGCACCCATGGCTCTGAATCCACCGTAGCCAGCTGGATGATCTCCGACAGGGCCTCCTTCATCTGGTGAGAGGGAGACGGTGTTATTGAAAAACTTTAAGGAAAAAAACAGAGACGCCTTATGCTGCCTAAGAAGTTCATGATCTGTTAATTACCGTTAATAACCATTTTTCCGGATTCATCTTTACAGTTTTTTTTTAAATAAATTATTTATTTATTTTGTCTGACCAACAGACAGAAAATCCTCACTGCATCTAGCAGCAATCAAATCATGTCACAATTCATCTGATATCCTTCTACGACCTGCAACGGCACAAAAGAGCCACCTGATGACTGTACAACAAACAATGCACTCTTTAGAGTTTACAGGTGAGCACATTTCTATTACTTATGATTGTAAAACAAAACAAGAACCAGGGCTGAGAAGTAATTATGTATATTTACTAAAGTTATAAACTTAAATACAATTCTGAGGTAATTTACTTTAATGTTTCTCCTATATATATATATATATATATATTTCAACACTTTGTATCTGCTGGAAATTACAGTTACTTTGACCATCATCATTTCTCATAGCAGAATGCACTTAATCAGCATAAAAAATATCCATCGTTATTGATGAAACTACTCAACAGTGTAGGAAGACATGATTAATCGATCAACGGGAAATTAACTGGCAACCATTTGGCTGATTTAATAATTTCTTAAGCACCAATTTGCTGATTTATTTGACTATATTTGGAGTATGATTACATTGAGGTACTGCTTTTATTTAGGTATAATAACACATCAATACTTCTCCTACCACAGTATATTTAAGCGATTGGAGCCTAAGGAGCTCTCAGATCAGATACCGCATCTGTTTTGTCAACAAACTGCGTGAATATGCATGAAAACGATGACGGGTATGAAGCGTTTAAGACACAACAAGTCATATGTGGGAGAGATGAAGTACCGCCCTCCAGTCGGTTACCTCGCTTTCTTGCGCCCATCCCACCATAATGTCTGCGCGAGTCCCGCTAGGCTAATGTCTCCCGCAGTCGCTGCTGAACCACCGCGGAGAAAACGCAGTTATTAGTGAAAGTCGCGTAGCTACCTAACGTGAATCCGCATAGATGATGCTCTCCAGACACTGAGGTAACAAAAAAAATAAGTCAGCTCACAGGAATGATAGCTGCTTTCAGGCGTTTACGTTAGCTAAAGGTATTAACCGTCGACAGCGGTTACGAGCTAACGCTAACTAAATAAATACAATCCCGAGTTCAGAGGTTTCACCGGCGACACAAAACACTCACAGGAGCAGCACTGTTTTTTTTTGTTCTGTAGAGGTTAGCGAGCTCAATTCTCCGCCTTTGTATTTAAGTTGTTAGCTTAGTTTATCCGTGAGGCTAACAGCCAGCTAACCCACCTCGTCAACGGTCCGCCTGGGGAGATGCAGCATCCCGAGCAGGAGTTTCAGCTTCACCGGCGGCGACAAGCTGGAGAAGCACAGCCGTATGTTGTCGATGACCGACACGGTGAGGAGCGAGGCGATGCTCGGGGGCGTCCACAGCTCGTCCGTGGATCCCAATTTGTTGTGAAGCCACAGGCCGGTGTCGCTGTCCTTCATCGACGCCATCTTGGAAAAAGAAGTGTTTTGAGTTCGGGCATTTTAACGGGCTACCTAAGAAAACAGTCAGGACCCCGCCCACACCGACGTCCGGGTCATTTGACAGCAACACACCATAACACAATCTTAAATAAATATAGGTGTAATTCATCTTTAAAACTATGGCCACATCCCTGGTTTGATCAACTTTGTTTGTCCATATGTATTTTTATTTTATTTTATTTTTTTGCTAATAAAGTTTTTAAAAATACTGTCTTTCACCTTACAAATGTCTGGCACAAAGGTGCATGTTATTCCATTTTTTCTAACTTAATTATTCTTATAAAACAGTTATTCCACATGTATTATTTGCACTGCACAGTACAAAATAACTGAAACAAATATGAGTTTATGAAGCAGTTTAGCTTAAAGAGGTGGAGGTTTTATTTAATATAACTTCATATAGATGGGATACTTTAATCTATAGCATATATTATACAAACCGATCCTAAATTTGGTGTTTTATCTTAATCTGATGGATTGACTCGTAACAAAATGAGCTGTAAAACAAATGCATTTAAATAAAGTACAATATTCCCTCTGAAATGTTGAGTAGTAGCAGTAAATATATATATACAAATCATGTACAGCACTTGATTAAATGTACTTCTTTACTTCCGACTGTTGATGATAAACTAAAGTCAAGTGCCTTTTATTTTGAATGTTTTCACCGGAAGTCTCGAGTCTGGTCGCCAAAGCAAATCTTGACGAATCACGCGCATGCGCGCTCCCTTAATCTACATTAAACAATCCTAGGTGGGCATTTTGCGCAAATCTGGCGTTGAGCAAATTATCATCGACTGATTGACGGTAGGTCGACATGCGGTTCGTTAAATAATCAATAATTATTCACCTGTAATCTGTATTTTGTTTCCTAATAAATATATATTTACCGATGAAAACGGGACTATTTTCTAAACAAAGGTGATTCTGTCGTTTGACCGACTGCTGGTCGAGAACGCTGGGACATTCTCGGTATATTGCATTTAAACACATTTAATGTCTTATTCCAAAAAAGGAACCCGAGCCCATCATCCCCACCATGGCGTCCAGCGGATATCTGCAGGCGGCGGTGCTCCTTCTAGCGGTCCAGCTCCTGTGTGTCGGTGCGGCGGACGCGGACCAGGAGACCGGGACCGTCATCCCTGCCGAAAGTAGGTGCATTTTAAAATATGAGGTTTGGATTTTTATGTTATTTAGAAAAAAAAAATGACTGTCAGGGAGGACATTTGTGATGTTTTCACAGCAGGTCCCTCAGAGGTTGCTAGGTGGGGATTGTAGGTCATCCTAATTGGTGTCACATATATGTGATATATATATATATATATATCTTCTTTAAGACCCATTTTATCATCTGGGGGTTCAAACTGTGCACACATAAAAACAAAAACCTATTTTGCATTGAAGCCACCATTGGTGATTATTGTTGATTTGACCCCTTTGTTGTGTAAACAAAATAGATGTAGCCCCTCCCACTGAACCCAAATTTAAAAAGTCAACATAAACAACCCCCTCCTCCCATTCAGCCCTACCACTAACTAATATTTCAGCTGACATCTCTGAGACTCGGATGTGAGAGACTCACTTCATCTGTCCTGTTTGACCTGTTGACCTTTGCAGGTCGCCCGTGTGTGGACTGCCACGCGTTTGAGTTCATGCAGAGGGCCCTGCAGGATCTAAAGAAGACCGCGTTCAACCTGGACGCCCGGGTAGGTGACATTTAGTTTTTAGTTTGAGGGATTCTTCATCTCCCATGCCTGAAGTGTTAAACCCTCGTGATTCACCCGCTGATGAGACAACGATGACTTTGTCCGTGAGTTGCTTATTATCGGGTTGGATATCGGAAGTGTTATGATACGTAATTTAAACGCCACACATGCATTGTGTTTAATGGCATCATATGTGGCAGGATTCACAATAAAGTCATACAATAAGTATGTCTTTATATACATGTATATGATTTAGCTAATTACAGTGACAAAACAAAATGTAAGAAACTATTTCCAATGTCAATAATGATTCAATTAAATTCATTTTAATGCATTATCTTGGGTTTCGTGTCTTCAGGAGAATTATCTTCAAATAAAAGCAGGGAAATTAATATTTTACCTCAAAATCTGTGACAAAAAAGAAGCAAATTTAATCTTTTTGATCAACTCAGAGCTCCTCCCATCTGGAAAACAGCGCCTGATTTTTAAAAATACAAATGAAGCTGATGTTTACGTGTTATTGTGTTGCAGACGGAGACGCTGGTGCTGAGGGCCGAGAGGAGGGCTCTGTGCGACTGCATGCCCACCAACTCACTGCGCTGACCGCACCCCCGAGGACACGCCCACCCCTGTCACCACGCCGACAACAAGCCCCGCCCTGAACCTCACCAAACAGCGGTTTTCATCTTTAACTCATCCATGCGATAGGCACTTTATTTTCTTTGGTCTCATCTCAGCGTCGAGTGAAGCTTTGATGCATCAGAAGGTTGTTTTTGCCTTATTGGGGGACGACTTTTCTACCACTGATGGGTTTTTTTGCATCGTGAAACACACGCCTGTGTAATTAGTTTGTTTCCATCGTCGTGGGATTTCGGGTTCAGTTCTCATTCTATGAAACATAACTATTCTTTTGTACTTTTTTGAGTATTTGACTGTATGGCGTAGATACAGTAGAATGCATCCATACATCTCCTCGTTGAATGTGTTGTACGAGATTAATGTTTACAACGATTATACACATCAAACTGTAGCATCACGTGGAGTTTATTTAACCGCTCAACAATATTTCAATGACAATAATTTAGGAATCGGTCAAATTTCACTGATTCATAAGAATTGATTTGCAGCCTGGCTTCTTTTGCTAAAAAACAAAGTAAGTTGGGTTTTTTTTTTGTGATAACCATGAAGATTTTTTTTATAAAGAAATTTTAACCGGAAGTTCAAACAATATTTTAAGAGGTTTTTTTAGGAGAAAAAAAGCGTACTTGTCTTGATTTAGCACAGCACTGTAGCATGAATTCACAGCACTTTTTGTTAACCTACTGTTAATGTAGATTGTATGTAGAGATTCTGTACACGTACACGGGTTTTATCTGTCTGACAGAGTCGTATGCAAGAGTAGCGACGGAGAATATATGGAGCGAGCTGCGTTACGGGAGGACGGATGGAGGAAGGCCGGCTGCAGCCGGGGACATGGAGATAGAAATGATAATCGTCTTGTTGTTGCTCGTTCATGAACAGTGTACTTTGTTAACATTATGTCACAAGACACCCGATTTCTTGTCTTAATGTATCAATAAAAACAACGAATGATCTCTACTGCTTTTGTGATTTTTGTTGTATGTTCATTTATTGTGTGTAGAAAGTTCTTCAACTAACAATCATTTTCATTACAAATTAATCCACCCATTATTTTTCTTCCTTCCTTCATTAATTGCTAGTTTCATAAAATAAAGATATTTAGTTTTATTGTCACAGAAGCATATTTGCTAATATCACATACACTAAGAATTGATTATGAAAATAGGTTTCAGCTTCATTTCCTGTTGATTGACTACAGTTTTACTGCCATGAATCTGATTTTCTCAATCGTTGTCAAGATGTCGCATTGAGCTCTATTTTTCCTCTTTCTTTGACATTCTAGAATAAATTATTCATCCATTAATACGATTTTCCAGATTAATTGACAGCAGGTTATGTATTTGGGTGGTGCCAGTCACAGAAAGTGATGCTTCAAGGTCTTGCTGTTTTCGCTGACCTCATCCCCACCCACACCCTCACACAGCTCTTCACTTATTTACAACAGGGATTACAGCATGGGGGGGGGGGGACCTTAGCCTGCAGTACCCCGTCTACACCAGCAGGAGGAGCCCACGGTAAAGGCATGCGGCCAGCTGTGTCGCAGCGATGCAGCACTCTTCTCTCTCTGCTCTCTGCCTCCCCCCCACGGCTGTGAATGCAGATGGGGGTGAGACACTGTAAATAGATGCAGGAGGAGGGAAGTGAGGCAGCACGCTGCCCGCAGTGACCTGGCAGGAATCTCAGCCCGGAGGCAAAACACAGGCGAGTCCCCCCTTTGTACTGCACCACAGCAGCCTCGTTCCTCAGGGTAGTCCCGGTTGTGTTGCTGAGGCAGCTTTATAACCCGGCAGACTTTTATAGGAAGGAGCAACTGAGAGGGACGCCAAGTATACGCTGAATCACTGTGAAGCATCCCTGTTGTCAAGCAGCCTCCACTCTCTCTCTCTCTCCCACTCCTTCACTGGCTCCTTCTCTCCACACTTTCAACTTTTCTTTCATCTGCTGCTGGAAAAGCTGACTGGATGGTTCCAGCACTTTCAGATTCTCTGGCGGGGCCAAGCAAGCAAAAATCCTCGATATTTCCCTCCCCTGTTATCTCACGTTGGCATTGCTTTGTCCTTGCCGCAAAAGTTTGCTCACCTCGCCCGAAATGTGGGAGTTGCTGAGCAGAACGGAAGGCGATCCCCGGCCTGGGTGACAACGCCAGCCTCTGTGCTTTATGTGGGAAGGTCAGAGGTCACGTTACAACTCTTTATCGATGTGCATCAACCTGCATTTTCTCGACATCTTCAACGTGTCTGATACTGGAACCTCAGATCCCGTTCTGGTAAATGCTCTCCATCCAGAGAGTCAGATTTTGCTTCTTCAGTCTTTTTGGAGAAATCTGTGAGGGGAAAACAAAAACAAACTTAAAGTAGCAAAAAAATGCAAATTGCAGCAGAGATGAGTGTTAACATGTTGGTCATCACAGAACGATCAATGAGATGCTAGAATCAAAGACCGGCAGCTGGTGTGAAATGGAACTGCGAGGGAAAATAAAGCTGCTCACCATCTGGTGACGCCTCTTTGTGACGAGGAACCAAAACAACAATAAAAACAACACAAAGAAAACAACCTCATGAGTCACCACTGGATTGATAAGAAGACCAACATGACATCCCCTCCCACAAGTAATGCATAATGTCCATTATCTGCAATAAATGAGTGCAGGGAGGACAGATCTGTGTTTATTTATCCACTTACCCGTAAAAAATGATATTAAATCATCCAAACATCATTTCCCTGCTGATATAACTTATGGTTTCAGAGTTTGAGGAAGGTGAGCTGAATCTGTGAACATCCTCAGTCATCATGGTGGATTTATAGACAAAGAATCCAAGATATATTCAGTGTAAATATTTGGTTATTTGCCCTTTGACCTTGTTTTAAACGTGCCCAGAAAGTCTTCCTCGGAGCTGAAGTATATTGTGCTTTTAAAAGATTCAGTGTGAGATTTATTCGGTGCTTCTTGGTGTCTCCGCCCTGCAGGCCACGGCAACAAGAAGACGCCGGGGAATTTGCCAACGCTAGCAGGGCCTCATGAATAAGTCATCCGCGCGATTATGCATTAATTATATGAATATTTTTTGCCGGCCCACCAATAGATTAGTCGTTACATGACCACCTCAGAAAACGCATGACCTGCTGGAGAGACGGACAGGAAGTGACAGAGGGAGAGCAGTTTTTTTTAAAAAGGAGGAATAATTTGAATTTCAAGACACGTTTGAAATGTTGAGGTAAGCAGAGAGCACCAGCAAACTACAACACAGATGTGCCTCAGCTGGTTGCCAAGGCAACCTGAGCAGCAACCTCCACTATAAAGCATGTTTATACCCTAATAGACTATAGGCTTCAGTAGATCCAGTTCAGGATAACAAAGCCAGTATTTATGATATTCAATTTAAATTAAAACTCTCAAATCCTGTTTATTTGGCCGTCATATTGCACTGGCTTGAATTTAATACATGACCGTTTATGCACTTAATAATACCAGTTGAGAAAAGGCTCAGTGTGTAATATAAAAACAAGCTTCCTGTGGACTGCATTGGATCGTGCAGGTGAACTTAACACTCCAATAACAGTGTGGATATTGCAGTGAGGAGCACAACAGCAGTCTTCAGCGTGGAAGGGGTTAACTGTGTGAACGCGCTCTCTTTTGGTCTTTTGCTGACTAATGCAGCCAGAAGTGCTACTTCTAATGACACCCATGCTGCCACTTCATTTAGTGCATCTATAACTGGTTGTAAATAGCTGTTCACGAAGCTGCTAACTGGCTGGATTGCTTCGTGATTATAATCACTGGAACGTCATTCAGCTACGTTTCAGTTTTCTCTTAAGTTAAAGGGGATTTAGAGCATATTTAATCATCTTCTTGAAGATCTTTCTCCATGTTTGCATCCGCCTTTTTGTTTCCTTTAATAATATGATATTAAAGGAAATCCACTGTAGTGTTGCCTAAAAAAACTCTTCCACATTTGGTTTATTCCTGTTTAAACTGAGTAACAGCTCCAGATTCCAGTATGGCTTCATGTCTCTGACCTGTGACCACAAGAGGGCGACAGGCCTCTGGTAGGAAGTCACACATGAACACACACACACACAATCACACACAGATAACACATATGAAACCGTGTCTAAATGTAAAGGACTCATTAGCTTATTTCTTGACTTCACAAACCAATTTCATGATGAATAAACACCATAAAACATGCAAAATATTTGCTTGCATGCATTATATGTCCAGGGCTTTTATTGTGAAAGGTAAGAATGGAAGGAGTGGGTCTGGTCTGTTGCCTGTGTCATGGTTGGAAGGAGAAATAAAGTTTGCAAATTTGAGTGCTGTAGTGTTTTGTGTCGTATCTTTAGAGGAATATGAGGACTGTGGATGAATCTGGAGCAGGTAGCTCTCAGATAGATCCTGACTCGTTTTCTTCTCCTGCAGCAACAACAATGTGGGATCTCTTTTCCACCGACGGCACAACTTTAGAGGTCATGTTGACCGGCAAAACACAAAAGGACGAGAGGCAACATGATGATGTGTGGATGTGGTGGGGATGGCAAGAAGGGAGGGGGGGCTCTTCACATGTGCTCAGAAGTGTTTCATAATTTATCCATGTAATCATATCATAACATCACCAGTTAGAATATCTCAAGGACATGTGGGGGCTCTTTTTAAATGATTTGAACAATTTAATTATGATGAAACTTAAACTTTCTTCAGAGCTGCTAAAACAGAGGAGAGGAGACAAAAACCTGCCGTAGCCGAGCTTCTGGAGAGCAGAGTCTCGTCGGGCTCCCTGTCGCTGAAATAGGTCAAGAGGTCACGGCTGGAGACTCAGCAGTGGCACGATGACCTTTAGAGGGGGGTTTCCTCAGCTGCAGGAAAACACAGAGTGTCAGAGGTCATATTCAACATTATTAGAACAATATGTGGGGTTCAACGGGTTTCCTCACGTAGAGAAGAGTGTTCAGTGTTGGTGGACATGTTAGTTTGTTACTTTATGACCACATGGGGCCAAAAAACTTTATGTCAAACACATCGTGCAGTTTGAACATACAGAAAAATGTTTGGGTGGAGGTTTTCAAAATTGTGGCACAGACTTGCTGATGAAGAATGATAATATAATTATAATATAATAAAATATAATTATTATTATGTATGTCTTATTTATTTATTTAATCTTGGGTATCTTTAATGGTTTCCCATCATTTGCTTATTCATCCTCAAAAATCAGATGTTTTCACAACTCGATTATTTCCTGGTTGCGACATTACCGACAGCACTTGAAGGTTGCACCGCCAGGAGTCGAACAGCAGCACTGCGCATGCTCGGAGCATCTTCCAACCGGTCGGCGTGGTGAGTCGCGCTGCAGAGCTGATGCGTAGAAAAGCATCTTCCGATGCATTTTTTTTTAAAGAGCAAACGTCCGGGCTGAGCAGAGCATGTGATGACTTTTAAACTGCAGGTTCTCACCTGACTGACCCCCCCCCCCCCCCCCCCCCCCCCCCCCCATGGTGAAGGAAGAGGAGGAAGAGGAGGAGGAGGAGGGGGATACCTCGAGCAGGAGGGAGTGGGGGTGGATGCAGTCTTATCAATAGCAGGTTGCCTCTGATAATCCGGTTCAAACTAGTTCTGCTACACAGGCTCGAGCTCCCAGCATGTTCTACACACTTTATATGAAAACTGAGTTCAGAGGGAGATTTTGGATGAAAATCCAAAATTTAAAAATCTGAAAAATTAAAAAAACACATAAATACAAATACAAAATATTTATCGAATTCAACATTTCTTAGTGCAGGGGTGCTTCGTGGAAGATTGTGTGTGTGTGTGTGTGTGTGTGTATGAGGAATACTAGGTGTGGCGTGTGAACAGGTTGCAATGCGTGAGAGTGATTGTATAATATATTTATATATATCAGCCTCGGTGGACCACAGGGAGTGTCGGGGGACAACAAAGGGTCGAGCATCATCACCATCATCATCACCATCCGTGCGTAAAGTCGGTGGTTCGTCCCCGGAGCTTATTATACATTATATATATGTGTTTGTTGTTTGTATGACATGGGGCATGGGTGACGAAGCGAAGGGGAAGCCGGAGAGGGATCACTGCAGTGCAGCAGAGACTGTCAGTCAACGGGGCGGAGGAGGACCGCCGGTGCGCCCAGACACCGGGGCGACGACCAGCTGGATCCGGTGCTTCACAGTGAATGTCGGGAGATAAATGTGTCTTACACGCCCACCCAGTCCCGGTCTAACGCAGCTCTGACGCCATATCTCCACCTCATATGTCATTCTAACCCTACATCATAAACTATAGGTTTCCTCCTGGTTTGACGCACCGCCCCCCCGCGTTACCTCGCGCCTTTGTGCCCGATGAGCTTAACGCAAACCGGGGATCCTCCTCACCGACACACACCGGTCCAGAAACAACCCATGAACGCGATCGCACCCCCTTCAAACGGGCCAGCATCCTCAAAAGACGAGCCTGATCAGATGCGGAGAGACAGAGAGACAGAGAGAGGCTGTGCGTATCTCCCTCCTCCCTCTCCATCAGCATTTAACGGCGCACTGCTTCCACCAATCTGTGCAGTGAGAGGTCCACCCCAACCCCTGAACCTGAATCTACCCGCCCTGCGTGCTTATAAATACTGCTTGGATCACACCGGCGAGTCTTGGTCGTCAGAAACGCTCAGGGTTGCAGCAGAACATCCCCCTCCGTCTTACCCCCCTTCATCGTTTCTCTGTTTTTTAAGACAATCTCACGCATCAACCATTTTTCCCCCACTCTCACTCTCCCCCCCCTCTTCTTTTTTTTTAAATCTCTCTCTCCCCCACCCGAAACTGTAGTGGTTTTTGCGGCCAGTTGCATGCATTTTTCGTCTCCCAAAATGGTTTGCGAGACTAAAATTGTTGCGGACGAACACGATGCTATACCCGGGACCAAAAAAGAGTCGATGATGTGGAGCTCTCCTCCGTCCAGCGCGGCTCTCAACCCCGCCGAGGCGAGGGATGCGAGGAAGGACGCGGTCTTTATCCGCGAGTTCGAGTGCGGGGACCAGGAGGAGGTGCGGCGCATCTTTTACGAGGGTATCATGGAGAGGATACCCAACACGGCGTTCCGGGGGCTCAGGCAGCAGCCCAAGACCCAGTTTTTATACGCTCTTCTGACAGGTAAGTACCCGCGTTACGTGCATCGCATCGGCTTGTTTACCCCCCGACATGAAGACTTATTCCTGAACACATTGTAGCCTCGAGTCTTTTTTATTAATGTGATTCATGTGAGGAACTTCAAATCCCGCACAAAGCCACCGTCTATCCGCCCCCCCTCCCCTGTTGAAACCCCGCCGACACACACCGGCATGTTGCCCATCACGCAACAAAAGGCATGGCCAGACGCATGGTGCACGTGTGTAACCGGCCCCCGCTGATGATGTGATGACATGCCGGTGAATGAATGAATGAATTTAAGAGAGGATTGGCTACGCCGGTGGTGCGCGCGCACGAGCGGTCTGCGCCAGTCGCGCGCTGATCTCAGTTGGCTTTTTGTTGACGTTGCCGGCGCGGATCGATGCATCGTGACAAAATATCAAATACAGTTTGTCATAATTAGACTGTATACGTCACAAGACATGGTAGTCCTGCCTGACCCCCCCTCCTCCCTCCTCCTCCCCCCAACCAATCAGATTGGAGCGGTCTCATTGATCTGATAGAGATTCTCCATCCCTCCACATCTCAGATGCTCCACACACGCTGGAGTAAACTAACTACTAGGTGATTGCATGCCACGCAACAACATGCTATGCAGCATCCAGCCTGCTTGTTTTTGAGGTTTCACTGTGCGCCCCCTAGCGTTACATCCGACTAATTACTTCGGCGTGGACTCCACTGGTTTGATGAATTCAACTAACCATGTACTCTCTACTGAACTTGTCACATGCTTCACTAATGTGCTTCACTTTCACAGTTTGGTTAAATTTATTTGCCGCCTTCAGTGAAAGTAATCTCTCTTTATGAAAAATGTTCAAAACAGTTTTTCTCTGTTGATGCTTCTGTCTGTGTTTGGGGTCAAATTCCGCCAAAATCAAACATGTGATTCTCTTTTCTGACAGGTTTCGTTTATTTTTCTTCCATTTCTCCATAGTAATGTGCTTTTTCGTGACCAAATCCGTCACGCTGACCTGCTGTGCACCGTTCATTCTCATGGGCGCGCGCTACTTCTACAGCAGGAAAGTTATCCACAGTTATCTGGACTGTGCTCTGCACACGGACATGGCTGACATAGAGGCTTATTACATGACACCCACAGGTAAGACCAGGGGAGAAAACGCCACTCTTCTCACTGTACATGACATGAACATGCTTTGTCGGCCAGCAATGCTCCACCACCGGGGTAAAGGTATAAAAACACGACCGTGCTGCTTGAGAGATAACAGGCCAGAACAACTTACACATACTTGAAACTAAGCTAGTCAAGAGTCTTCAGCCAATCCAGAGGAAACTCATCAAATATGCAGGTTTTTCCTTCTCCTCCACCCTTCTTTCCCACCCCTCCTCCTCCTCTTTCTGCGCTCCTTCCCCCACCCGCTTCCTCTCTGAGCTCCACTTGGTCACGGGCCTGAAGGGGGGGGGGATGGGGGGGTTGCATCACAGGGCTAATGATCGCCACGGAGGGAAACTGCTGATACACTCACTGCATTACGCTCGGGTGTCGGCAAAGCTCGTTTCCTCCGCTAATGCTTCTAATTGGAAAAAATCAATCCACCTCCAGTGTGATCTCAAACTATTCATTCTCTCCAGGAGGGAGGTTTTTAGGCGTGTGAGCGATGGCCAGCCACACATAACACACTGCCCTGGAACTCCTTGGACACATTTATCCACTGTTAACCCAAACCATGTGGCCAATGCAAAAAGCAGGTGTTAGTTAAGCCAGTCAATTGCCCCCCCATTGTCTCTTTCTCTCCGACATTGTGCCCTCTGGCCTGGTAATCCACAGCATACACAATTGCAATTTAGCATTCCCATTATTGCTGCAGGGCCGAGATGGTTTAGTGGGGGGCAGGCACCACTGCTCTTGGACAATGCTAATGATTATGTCCATGCAAACTGAATGGGCCCAGGGGGACGAACACCTGGGCACCAACATGCAGTCCTGATGGAGAGGCACCTCTGTCATTGGTTATGTGTGAAGTACAGGATGAACACACTTAAAGGCCCTGAAACTGATTCATATTCATAGGATTTGGATTTTCAGCCACGGGGACGCGTTTATTTTCCATAAAAGTTATTTTTCACGAGGTGTTCTTCTCACTGGTTTAAAGTGGGTGGAGCTTAGTTGGAGAAAGGTGATGTCACATTGAAATCTCAGGACAATTGCGGCGGCTGTTTGCTTATTCTCATAACTAAAACCAGATCTATCTGTCTGGCTCAACACATTCCCTTTAAAGGTGCTTAATATGACATGGGGAGCGTTTCCCATCATGGCTAACTGCTATGTTGAGAGAGGTGCCTGTGTTTACCTGAGGTTTGGTGCTGCTCTTCGACGTTATCAGCTGTAAGCGGCGTATGACAACAGAGCAGAGTGGCAGCTGTGAGTGAGCCAGAGGTGCTCACATGCACTTAAAGCCAGCGTGGTGGTTCGCCCGGCTTCACAGAAGCTCAGACTTTAAACACACACGGTGTCTTCGTTCTCTGCTCGGGGAGACGTCGCTCCACGTTTGACTATAGATATGCACTCATTTTAATTGAAGATTGCTCCTTCTGTGTGTCACGTAAATTGAAGGGTTCATACATGCTAAAAGTCTATCTTTTTTTTACAACACGTGCATAAATGTCAAATAAAAATGCATATTTTGCAACCAGAGGAGCAGAGGGCCCTGTAGAGATACATGAGTCAGGGTTTATTTTAATACACAACCACTTGAGGACAAAACATGCAAAATACCAACTTATTGAGTGCTCTTCTTCTTCACTGCTCACATTAGTGAGAAAATATAGACTAAAATAATGATGAATTTTGACAAAATAGTAGCTTTAAGTGTATAGGTCTAAGCACGCTCTCTAAATGCACAGCATACTATTTCCCATCATGTAGTTTTGTGTAAAGTGCTGCTTTTTCTTCAAAAATGCAAATGTTATTTTGTTTATTGGTGGTAGTTATTAATGTTTATGGTAGTTTGTATTGATTATTGTCATATTTTGTGCTGGTTTTTAGGTAGATGTAACATTTCTGGAGCTTCTTTTATAGTTATTTTCCTACATAACAAATAGTTGTTTCTGTGATATTGATGCTCTGAATTCTGTATTCTGTACAGTTGTTGGATTAGGTTAGCTTGCTAGCAGTAGAAAAAAACACCAATTAGGGAAATTATCCAGCATCACTGAGTCTTTCAAACGGCACTGAAATGCTAGATTGAGTTTACTCATCTTCATTCCACATGTTGCCACGCTTCTGGTCCGGACATCTCAGGTCCACAATGAACTCTGGGTAGGAGGAGCTGTAAGAAAGAGTCAAAAGTTGGAAATTGACTTGAAATGGATATTATCTTTGCAATACTGGAAATAAATAGGATCATATTTCAGATGAATATAACGACCACATTAATCAGCGTGTGTGAGAGGTCATCTGAGGCTGATGTCGTGGTGTGACGATAAATAAGAGCATCACAATATGAATGTTGTTTTGCTGCAACCCGGCATGAATCAACTTGAGGGAGAAATGCTCCTTTAAATGCAGAGAGGAGGTGAGATTTAAAGACGGGTGGACAGGAGAGGAACATTCCCTCAGTTATCCACATTTTTTGACAATTAAAGAAAATGTGTATTGAATAAAACTAGTGGACACCGACCACAGACTGCTTTGGTAATAGAGGGAAATGAACTGGGCTGACTGGAGCCACGTCTCCTTGTACACATGGAGCGACTACACCAATCAATATTCTTATCTCCTCCGTGTGTGTGTGTGTGTGTGTTGTGATCACTCACTCTGCTGCCATTTACGGCCAGCTGTCGCCTCTTTCATTTGCCACACAATAAAGTGTGTGTGTGTGTGTGTGTGTGTGTGTAGAGAGAGGCTGTAAAGAAAACTGAATGAACATCGGCTGGGAGTATAAATGTATATGGCTGTACAAAAAAAAAAGGATAAAAGCTTGTGTCCTTAACAAGAAGAGGTGCTGAGATGGTTTATATGCAATTTGAGACATATTAAATTGAATTTTCAAATCTTAGAAATACATTTTTTTTAGTTTAAATGGTTTAAAGTCCATCATTGAGACTCAACAGTTAAATAAGAGCTTGACAAATTCAAACACAACATCTGCTCTTCGTACACTCCAGGCTCCTCCCCTTTCTCTCCTTCCTTGGAGGCAATAAACCAATAGTGGCTCAATTTGCCAGTCAATATGTCCACAGCTGGTGTGTTAACAACTACAGGGTGTGGGCTGGAAGAAACTAGAATTAAAGATACTTTAACTCAAGTATTTTCACGCAGAAAACTAGCAAAATGCCATTAAACGTATTGGAAATTGGAACAAACACATGGACTTATTTGGTGCATGGCAGTTTAATTGTGTGCTCTTTTCTGGAAAAATGGAATTTGAATATGTTGGTATTATATAGAGAACAAGCTAGGCTAGATTAGCAACATCCCCTTTAAGACGTCTTGTGCTAATGAGTTTACAGGAAGTAAGAAGCTAGATTATTTAAGTCTACCTCCTGTAGAACAAACCAGCGTTCCTCATTGTATCGCTGCTTCATGTCGGCACCAATCTCAGTCACGTTAAAGGGGGTTGTTGGCTCCCCTCGTAAGGAAAGCGTTACTACCTCTCTCCATCACTTAATCCCACCGGGCCAGGAGGAACCATCTAAGAAGGGAGGTTTCCCGTCGTGTTCAGGCAGTAGGCGGATAACGTCCCTCCCCCCTCCCTCACACCTCGCCTTGTCACCGCGGGTCACGCTGAAGCAGCTTAGTGCCTGGAGAAAAAGAAGTGAATATGATTTAATGAGGTCCACACTAGACACTGAGCCAAATCCTCCCCGGCTGGAAGTGATACCCACTCGGTAATACTGGCTGTTTAATGAGGCGCCATGACCACTGCAGGGTCTCGTCTACCGAGGCGACGTCATGGAACCTCGCCGGTCACTCTCGCTGTGGCCGACATCGGTACCCGCTGTGCTTATTTGAGATGGACAGAGAGGGGAAATGTGAGAGGGAGAGGGGGCATCCGGGGGAGGGGTGGTCTCCTCACCCCTGATGTACTGCATGTGCTGGTTAGCACACAGACAAAGGGGTCTCCTGGGTATATGTCCGACTCCTCACCTTCGATTGTAAGGCATCGTTCTCTCCATCTTTCTATCCCCCACTCTCCCTCCCTCCTCCTCTGTCTTCTCTCTCTCTCCCACCTGTATCGCTCCTCCTCCTCCTCCTGTCCTGTGCAGAAGGAGCAGAGGAGGTGCTGCAGTGGCAAACAGAGGAAGTGATGCTTTCCTCCCCAGCAAAGGATACAACCTTTAGTCTCTTTTTAAAACAGAAAGAAATAAGAGAAAAATGGTATTTACTTCTCATTCAAACAGATTACTGCTATGCTACTCATGCTGGAGGTTCAAAGGTTAAAGTACACATTCACAGACAAATAGGAATAATAAGTCAATTAGATTCAGAACATCAATCAGCAGCTTTTTTGATCATCAATTGTGTCAAGAAGGAAAAAAGCTAAATATTAGTTCAGCTTTTGAAATGTGAGGATTTTGTTTTTTTTCTCCCTTTCATATGATTCTAAATTGTTGACTGTTGGTAGAACAAATCAATTAATCATTATATCATCAACATAGTAATCAACATTAACAGTAAGATGCAGGCTCGTAGAAACACGCTTTTCTATATATTGTTGTTTCCCGGTGGAGAATGTGAGATGAGAATTTGATACCACCGTTATGTTTGAAGTAAGCTGGTTAGCTTAGCATAAAGACTGGAAACGGGGGGGGAACAGCTAGCCTGGCTCCATTCTTCTCCATTAAATGTCCAGCCTGTCACTCTGCGGTTCCCAGCTTGTATCAGAAACTGGAGATCTCGCCGGTACATCCCTTTAGCTCTACGCTGCAAGTACATGAACACGTTTCTCTTGACACAACACCAGGACCCAATATGGAACAAAGACACTCATTGGAACTCTTGATCGTGACAGATGAGTGATTTTACGGCCCGTTGTGTGAAAAGCTTGGTCCTGATTCTTACAGAAGAGCCGTATAAGAGGGTCTACAGGTCATTGGTTGAGTCACATTTTTGTATGTCGGTGTGAAGCCCAGCTGATGGCCTTGAGGGTGGGCTGAGGCTGCAGCGGTAGCAGCCACATGAACAATGGCATGCACACAGTTAAGTGTAGCATGTGTGTAAAATGTGGCATGTCGCCGCATGCTTGCATACAAACAGGCGGCGACGCGTTGATGGGCAGGAAGGCAGTAAAACTAGTAAACGGCCGGCTAATGAGTTCCTCCCAGCTAATGGAAACAGCGGAGGGTGCAGCCGTGTGAGTGAGGTCGACACACCGGTCAAAGCGTTGGATTCAGCTTGTTGGTAAAGGCTTCAGCCACCAGTTTAATGTTAATACATATTGATTATTCATTTTCTGTAAGTAGCATCTGGAAGGTGACGGTCACCTCTCCTCTCATCTGTCCGTGACGGGGGAAGAAACCGCTGATGAACCAGTAACTAATGAATAATCCATCCTGCTATCACTCAAGGCTTTTGGGTCATGCATGTATTATAACAAATATGTACATATACATGTATAGATATGATGAAGTAGATGCTTTGAGAACAACATACTTGTCTTTTTGTGGTCCAAATTGATGGCAGAGATAGAAAATGATGTTTTACCACATGTATGCTAGAAAATATCATCAGTGGCAGCATCACTCCATGCAGAGCAGGGTCAGGTGATGACGCAACAGTTGCACATAATATCGCACATAAAAGTGACTATAAATCCACTGTTTAATTATTAGAACACAATGGAAACAGAGACAAAAACACAGAGGATGGAGTCAAGCCACTTATGAGCTTTCATCAGGACTTAAACCCACAGACAGCGAGGCGGCGTCTAGACTTAACGCTTATCGGGTGAATTATCCCTCTAGGTTTCATCCGAAGGAAGAGCGAATAATCTCGTTAGACGCCATAAAAACTATTCCTCTATGGATGCAGGCGTGCGGTTTCGGGTTCATATCACAACGCGCGCACGAAGGTAGATCAATATCCTTTGGATGTCATTATCTGTTGCATTCAGAATACCGTCATCAGATATGTGCTTGTGTGTGAGAGTCGCTATGATTTCCAGAGCTCTTCTTTTTTTCACGCTTTGATTTATTTCTCCAGATCATCCGTATTCTTCAGGTCCCCTCCCCCTCCGCGATGATAGTAGATTTGCTGTCCTCCCTCCCCCCGTTGTTGGTATGCCACGGCAGCAATAATGGATCCTTTCAGGCTCATTGCTATTACTGTTAACACAGATGCCTCCCTCCCTCCTCCTCCTCCGCTCGCTCACTCTTTCTTTCCGAGAGGAAGGATGAATGACTTCTTCTTCATTGTCCCTCTTTCGCCTCTTTTTCTGAGTGAGTGAGCTCATTCATACGGCCCTTCCAGATGCAGTTACACGCACCGAAACACGGGCGGCGCACTGTATATTAACACTATATTAAGCTCTGCTCTTCAGCAATGAGCTGCTGTGTTGGAGCCAGCGGGGCGGTTAGTGACTTGCTCAAAAGCACAAGAGAAACAGTGTCTTATTCATTCCTCTTTGTCCAATCAACCTTGTTGTGATATCGATCCATATTCCAGAGTATCACAGCTTGAAATCTTCAGAATCTCATCATGAGAGTCTAGAGCATCTTAAAATCAACATAAACTGTCTTTTGGAGCATTCCTTCTTTTCTACCTTCCCCTTCTCTCTGTGTCCGTCTTCTACCCCGTCTCCAGGAAGTGCCGTTTCCCAGCAGACATGATGATAGCTCTCTAAATCCACAGTTTAATAGTTTAACAGTGTCAGATCCAGCAGATGTGACGCTCCTTGGGCAGCGATGTCAAGAGGCTTAGAGGTCAATACACCCTGCTTAGCTTTCACAAGGGGAAGCAGTGTCAGAGGAGGGAGATGTAATATTCCAGTGTAGTTCATCGCCCCATGTGATGTGAGACACATTGTCAAGTAATACACACAGTGTGATGGGTCGGTCGGCTTTCCTGCGCTGTCCTCGATCCTGGCAGAGGCTCAGTTCAGACAGATGGTCAGGAGGGCTTTATGGAACATTTCTCCCCTCCTACGCCACCACACACACACACACACACACACACAATCATAATAATGCCAGCAGAGTGCCACTGCAGCTTTAGCATCTGCTTATAATGAAACATCATTCTACAGTACGGGCGAGGGCTGCGTGACATTTACAACTTTGGGGAATCTCGGCCGTACGGACGAGCTCTTTAACGGCCGTCCATCAAAGCGCCGTGTAATCGGCTTCACGCTCTGTCCGCCCCCGGATGGCAGCAGGAAATGACTGACTGCCCTTTTTTTTTTTTAATGGGGGAGGGAATTTTATGATCCAGCGATGTAATGTCAGAAAACTGCACAGTCATCTGACCTATATTTCTTCAGAGACGGAGAACGGGGCAAAACTTTGGCTTGGTTTCCTCCACCAGTGTCTCATTTAATCCGGCCAGACAGAGGGAATCTATAACTGGGATGCTCTTATGGGCTGTTTTTGGGGTTATTCAAGATGTTGCTCTAATAGATTAGTGAAAGGACGCTTGCAGACAGTCTCCCGGCGATGCCATCAGGGTGGTGAGTCCGCAGGTTTTCCTGTTGACGCGGCAGCTTACATATGACAGTTGTTTGATTCGGGAACAGAAGCCTGTGGATCAGCTTAACGCAGGCCTGCAGGGGCATCAAATCCCTCCCAACACACGGGAAGCATCATGTTAATGTCACTGCCTGTCGGAGGGTTCTTCATAATGTGAGTGGGAGATCGGGCAGAAATAAAGGAGAGAAGAAGTGATGTGTAAAGGTCAGAGGAAGGAAACGGAGGGAGCATTAGGGTCAAGAGCTCACCAACACACGGACAGAGATTTACTTTATCTATAACAAACAGATGGCATTGAAGCACACGACCATGTAACCACTGCCAGCATCCTGTAAAAACGACGACATGGTGACGTCATTAAAAACAGAAGGTTGAGGAGATTTTCCTTGAGAGATTATGATCGGGAAGGAAGTGAAGCAAGCCCATGTTTTTATAAACTGCCTGATTAAGATTCAAAGGGGAATGATTTAAAAAGCAACACGTGAGATGGGTTTAACAGTTATTTCAGAGTAAGGTAGGAATACTGAATAATAGAAGGTTTCAAATGTGTTTGTGTGAAGCTAAACAAAAAAATTCACATTGGTTTGGCCCAAAAGACCTGAAGCATTATCACTGAAAATGCCATTCAAAGGCGAACACAATCACTCAGCTTAGAACCTGCAGCACAGATAAAGACTGACATTATTCTGGGTTGTCGGTACTCTGGTGGAGGAGCGTTGCATGCTGACATTTTTAACCTTACTAACCTTGCTTCTGACTATCTAATCTAATTATCTGTCTGTTTGAATGTCTGATAAATCAACCTTGGGATTCAGGGTTAAGACTGAAACAGTGAAATGACGAAACTACTAGCTTAAAGGAATAGTTTGACATTTTGGGAAATAAGCCTGTTTGCTTTCTTGCTGAGAGTTACATGAGATGATTAATATGGTAAAAATGTAGTCCATTAGCTTAGCTTAGCATAAAAACTGGAAACAGGGGGAAACTGCTAGCCTGCTTTGGCTACAATCACCTCTAAAGCTCCTTAATGACCACATAAGATGTTAAACTTTAACCACAACTGGCTGCTTTACACTTTTGTGGAGATTTAAAAATATACAGGTCGATTTTGTTAGCGTTAGCCGTGTACTCTCATGCTAAGCTATGCTAAGCTACTCTGCCTTTTTTAGTGGTCTGCCCTTATAAACCAACTGAATCTCATCAAACCTATCGTCTCGTTCCTGTCAGGCTCCTGTTTCTGGGTGGCGGTGCTCGACGGACGCGTGGTGGGGATCGTGGCGGCGCAAGGCCGCGAGGACGACAACGCGGTGGAGCTGCGGCGCATGTCGGTGGACTCTCGTTACCGCGGCAAAGGCATCGCAAAGGCACTGGGTCGTCGCGTCCTGGAGTTCGCCGTGCGCAACAACTACGCCGCCGTGGTCCTCGGCACGACGGCCGTCAAGTTGGCCGCCCACAAGCTGTACGAGTCGCTGGGCTTCCGTCGAACGGGCCAGAGCGAGGATTACAGGCTCCCCGGGATGAGCCGCACGCCGCTGGAGAGGCTCTTCTTCCAGATCCGCTACAGCCGCTACCGCCTGCAGCTCCGTGAGGAGTGATAGGTGACAGGGAGGCAGAGGGAGAGAGAGTTGGAGAGGGGGAGATGGAGAAAGAGAGGGACAGAGAGAGAGAGAGAGAGACGACCCTCCTTCACCCAAGAGCCCCGACTGCATCCTCTCCTCCGACAGCTTTTATTTAATTTGTGTCATTAGAGATCACTTCGAGTACAACTTAACACTTTTACTATTTCATCTTTAAAGTCACTAACGTTTTCATTACTATTACGCTTTTGTTGCTGTTGTTTTTGTATTATACTTTTACATTTTAAATAAGAGTTTGTTTCTTTTCCTCTATTTTATTAAGCTATTTTTTTGTACCTTTACCCCTCCCCTTTTCATTGTGGGAGAGAGAAAAAAAAAGAGGCTTTTATAGAAGACATCTAACTGGCACCCCAACTAGGCACCCTCCCCTGACCCTTCGGTTGAAAGATCACGTGACTGATCAATACTTCCCTTCATTACGACTCCACAATGCCCTGTTTACCCCTCCCCCCATCACCTCAAGCCTCCCCCGCATTCTCCGATCTTCCAAAAATCCAACAGATGTGTTTAGACAGCGGGAGAGTGCAAACAGACGTGCACTCCGTGTCATTGGCAGTGGCCGGAGCAGTGAATGGACTGGGAGGGGCAGATATGGCTTCCTTGAGAGCAAAACACACAAAAAAGTGGTGGCTCTTTTACAAAAAGCTCTTCAATGTTAGGTTTGTGTGTGCACTGTGGACAGGAGAAGGTCACGCACACACAAACCAAGTGATCTGGCGTTTAGCCAGTCTCTCAAGACACCATATTGAAGCCCAGCGAGTGTGTTACTGACCCCCACAGTGAGAGAGAAGGACGGCAGGATGGTTACCGGAATACGCACTGTGTGTCCAGCGTCCCAGAATCAACGCAGTGCATCTTCCTCACACCTCCCCCCCCCTCTTCATTCTCCTCACTGATCATTTGATGGAATCGCTCCTTCCTTTCTATTGTTTTTTTTGTTGTTTTTTTAAATCACTGGAACTGTGGAGAGGGTCTCTGATTGGTTGAGGTGACAGGAGGGTGGAACTTTCTCGCGGGCAGATCCCATGATACAATATAGCTGCATGTCAGAGCTTGTGTGTGTGATTGTTGAGTGTGTGTGTGTGTGTGTGTGTGAGGCTATGGTCAGACATTACACCATGCCCCGACAGTGTATGGTGAATTTTATTTGGCGTGAACAGACGCGCACCTTTCTTGCTACGAGTCAAGTATTATCTAAGTTAACAATGACTTTCTATGTGTTCTTATGAATTGTTTACTAATTGAAGAGGTATAACATTTTGAAAGGGTTTAATATTTGACTGATAATTAGTAATTTTATAACTTTAATCACATATTACCATACTGTAATATGCAAATTTTACCTTCAAAACTATGACAATTTACAACGTAGCTGCAGACTACACTCCATATACTTAATCCAGGTTATTGGGGAACAACTTGGGTAAGACATGACTACTAGCAATACTTGCAAACCAACAGTGAATAACTGAGCACAAACAGCAAATAATTATCTAAACCATTATATTGGCATTAGTATCCCCCCTTGCCCATGTATTTATATTGTGTATACGGTTGAAAACTCATGTAGCGAGCAAAACATCAAGGTTTCACCCATAACGCCTCTCTCCATCTCCATCCTCTGACCGTACAACCAGCAGTAGATTCAGCCATGCACGACTCTGAGCTTAAGTTATCATCGTACCATTTGTAAAAAAGTTAAATATAAAGCAAAATGCAACAAAAAAAATACACATATGATGAAAAAAAAGAAAGAAAAAAATTGAATACAAATGTAATCCTCATGAAGTTAGCGATCACCCTCCTTGCCTTGCCACCCTCCCCCTCCCCCCAAACTCTCCCATTCATGAATCTGTCTGCAACCCTGGGCTAGACCCCACACCTGCCATCTGAACCCTCCACTGACCTTTGACCTCCCCTGTCCCAGGCCACAGCCATTTCCCCTCCCATCTCTGCATGCGCCACAGAGCCTTGCTGCACTGCTTTAATTATTCCATTTGAAGCTTGTTGGACCAACCCCAGACCCCGCCCCCCCTACTCTGATGTCATCGAGGCAGTGTGGCGCCCTGGGACAGGCTGGTGCCAGGTTGAAAGGGTGGTGTATGCTTGTATTAGTATGGGTGCCATGCAGAAGACACAGACAGAGAGAGAAAATGCATTTGTGTGTGTGTGTTCAGAGTTGGTGCAGATACACTCACCAACAGCAGCACTGTCTGGATGACATCATGCCTGCCAGCCAACCAACTGTAGAATGCAAAAAGCAATGCAAGTGTGGCATGCCTCTGTACCCGGTGTGTGTACGGTGCCTGCCCTGGAAAAGTGTAGGAAAAAAATAGCAACTAATTTATATACAATACACTATACATATATATATGTATGTATATATATATATATATATATATACACATACATATATTTATACATATATATGTATATATATACATATATATATATATGCTTCTTTTTTAAATGAACATATAAAAGAAATGTGTGTTTCTTTCTTGAAAAAAAAAACAACCTAAAATTGTATCATTTGCATGAAATGTGTCTTTGAATGCAAAAATAAGTTTTAGGGGAGAAACTCCTTGCACATGGCATACAGTGGAACCATAGACCTGTAATTTTCTATCGTAGTTTATATTATTTTAGAAGATCTTAATTCTCTCGGAGGGGAAATTAATACCAGCCACGAGCCAGTGCTCTTGTATCCCATTCTAAAAGCCTTTGCGAAAGTTAAAACGCGGCTCTTGATATTCAGATTTATCCATCACTGGCTCTTTTTATTAAACCAGCTTGTGTTAAGGGTCCCGAAGACTTTGCAGGACTAAGATCATCAATGGGCATTGGACAAATGACGCAAGAGATACAGATATATTCCCATGCAGTACATACAGCGACATCCTTTATCATATGCAGATGAAGGAAACACAGGCAGCAGGACAGGGTGATGGTTTGCAGTTGTTTTGACTTTACTGGTGACACGGGCAATAGCTGTTTCCTGTCCAAAGTGTCCTCAAACGCCTCACTGAACCTCCACCTGTGTTGGCTGAAAATATACGGTACATATCAGTTTCTTATGCATCTAAATTTGGATTAAACTTCCCACAGCATTTTTTTTTAACATACATAATCCCCACAAAGGACACAAATTGAACTTAGCAACTTTAAGCTTATGTATGTCAGGTCCCACGGTACGAAGGCTTCTTCCCTTTCCTTTGTGCAAGCCGAGACACGTCTAGAGGAGGTTTAGCTACAGACAAGTCTTTTAATTGGAGCCAACCTAAGATCTCTCAATTAAATTTAAAAAGAAGAAGAAGAAGCGAGGCACAGATGCTCTGCAAGCATCAAACGGTATTGTTTTCTAAAACGTGTCAGATGTTTTCATCGGGCGGAGGATACCTCGCACCACCTCGATGCATCCGCTTTGAACTCGCTTGTTGTCTGAGAGTCAAACGAGGATCGTGTTATGTGACGTTTCTGGAGCAACAGCTACCACCGGCCCTCAGACTGTATTTACAAAAACATCCTTCTAGGCTAAACAGGAAATGAGGTGAAAAGACACAACAGGCAGTTTCTCTATAGAGCAGATATCAGAGTCGGTGAAATGCAGGTGTCAGTGGTGCTGAGGTGTGTTAAATAAGGTATAGCTGTGTTTACATCCTCTCTGTATGACTCAACCTGCCCTTTATAAGACTTGGGTGTGGTCTAAAGGTTGAGAGGTGGATTGTAAAATAAAGCACGGTCTTCGTTGGGTGGAAGAATGTGATGCGAAGTGATCATCCATACTGGTACATATTCTGAACAAAGGTTATATCATTCAAAAGCCAAGGCCTTATGCACAGGAATGAAACGCTGGAGGTCCAATATCTTGTGGACTGCATGGCTTAAGGTAGTTGAGGGGTGGTTTTGAATTGTAAAGCGGAAGTGCACTGACTATAATGCATTTATTTCAAGTCTGAGCAACGTCTGTTTTCTACTTCATGTGAATGCCCTGTGAAGTCTCACCTTCCATTATAAAAACCGGTGACGCGTAGTCAATGTTAGAATGTAGTAATTAAACCTGTATGCAACTTCTACCAGAGTGTACATTTAGTTACAAACCATTCCTCAGAAATGTCCTGCTGATGTACAATCCAAATCAATCTCATTTTTATTATTTTTTATTTGGTTTTCTGTGATTTTGTTTGAGTGCGAGTGTGCCGTCCTATTGGTTGAGGTTTGAGAAGGTATGCTGCATAAAAGGCCTCTCCTGCAGGAGGCGGCTCTTTTAGTTTCGAGTGCTTTAGAACCCAAAAAACATCCGATGCTCACTCTGATGGCAGACACAGAGGCACAAGCTGAGGCTATTAAAGCTCCAATTCAGCAGTTTTTAAAAAAAATCCTTCAGTTCTGGCCGTTAAACTAACCGAATGGCAAAAGTAAAATATATGTCACGACCGATATTTAATTCAGTTTATCTACGGGTGAAACTGCACAAATGTACAGATCCTGTGGGTGTGTGGCGTTACTCTGGTGGTGTGTGTCCACGCTCGGCAGCCTCGGGAGGCGAACACTCACAGGCATGAATGTAAACTGCCAACATTTAACGTCTTAGAAAGACTTTTAGGTTATAAATCTTTCCTGGTTGCTTTTTTTTTTTTACTTTAAAACTGAGAAGAACGAAGGGAGCGGTGGGGGTGGAGAAGCAGCTATTCTTTAATTCTTTAATTAAGCGACTAAACCACTACATTAGATGTTAGACATTTTGTGTGATTGTAAATAGCCGCATCTGTTGTTAACGTATTATTTTCAGCAACCTGTCATCTCTGCTGGTTTTAGCGAATCCTGACGGAGTTCATTTTTGTCTCAGAAGATGGCTGTCGCCAGGAATGTTCCACGTAACGAGGAGGGCGAGGGGTGAGGGAGGAATGTGCCACATTGGCAGATAAACGGGGGTGTGCGGTGGGGCAGCGGGAGGAGGTCTGCAACAACAGAGCTCCGCAGCATGGACTCCCTCTCTCTCTCTACCTTTGCTCCACTGTGGCAAATACAGAAGGACTCACTCTGGACTGAGGCCACAGGTGCCAAGAACACATAAGCACTTGTAGCACAACTGTGTCTTGTTTTGCTATTACAGTACAGATAGTTTTGATTTTTTTACATTTCCTATGAAGAATATGGATAAAGTTTCTCTTTCTCCTGTATTACCGACTGTATGTATCATAAGCATAGATACAAGACATGATACTACGATGTAGAATTCGTACCAAGACCCGTGGCTAATTTTATGAGGTGGAAATTTGCCAAAGGTGACAGTAATTGCTGCATTTTTATTCCTTATGTGGCTATATTTTGTTCAACACAATCCTGTACTTTTGTTTTATTTGGAAAAAAAAAAAAAAAAAGAAATCCTGCCCACGTGCCATCCAATCAAGCAATAAATACAAACAAACAGAAACCACAAAATAATGGCATACTATCCACAGTGATTTTATTAAAGACATGAAATGCTGCATTAATGTTTTATCCCTTATACTGTACCAGTATGTGGCAGCGATGCCATCACAGTATTGGCATTGCAACATTACCACTCATTACATTGGAGCCGGAAGGGGTGTTTGATTGTAAAATGTTTCTTTTTTGTATTTTTCTTTACAAAGAGGTGTCAAAGATGTGTGTTTTTTTTTTTTTAAACTCAAAGTTGAAGTACACAGGTGTACCTCTGCATATTGTACAGATGTCAATAGGAAATGGGGGAACTGACACGAGAGGGATAATGGATGCTAAAGAATGAGCAGTTCAAGCAGACAGGGAAAAGATGGCGTAGTGCAATCCGAGCTTTTAATTAACCACAAAGACTTCCGGTGATCTTGTACCACCGAGACATGCACTCTGTCAGTACAAATTGAAAATACTAATTTATTTTTCTGCAGCTGCCAGGACGGCGACTCTCAATCACGTTTTTTCTCGCAAAGAGAGATTCAAAAGTCTTTCTTTGAATCTGCAAGTTAGTTATTGTAAAGTTGTAAAGTATATTTTACTGTAAATAGCATCCGGGGGTCATTTTTACTCCTTTTGTAACAGAAACTGTGGATTTAAACTATTTAAAAATGCTATATTTTAAAGCTATTTACTGCACTAATAAAGGGATTCTACAGTAGTGCAGGTATCTTCATCTGTATCGCCTCCCATACTGACTAACGGCTGCCACTCTGGGGGGCTACAGTGTCTCTGTCCCACACTGTAACATAGCCTTCCTTGTCCTGCCTGTCTGCTTGAACTCTCAAGTCACCAGAGAGAACCTGAAAACACTGTCTCTGTTAGCTTCTAGCACACACCAGCCATGGCCCAGAATATCAGTGGCTCTGGACTGAGCTGTCTAGCGTAGCAAGCTGCTTTAATGCAAGGGGCTCTCTCTGCCCTGGAGCCCCGTCATGGCTGTTGTCTGTTGCCAGGAAACCGACCCGCACAAAGCACAGCAGGGGATTGATATGCAGCCACACTGCGGGGAGGCAGGCAGGTCACGATAGAGGAATGGAAGGAGGGATTGATAGAGAGATGGATGAGATGGATGGACTTAGGGGGGGGGGATGGGAGTCAGGAGAAGGGCACTTTGGGTACGAAGAGGAATTTGAGAAAAGAGGCCCTTAGGCATGTAAAGTAGAGCAGTGACAAAATAGTGCAAGGGGCCCAGTGGGTGAGAGAGGTTACAGGGAACCAAAGAGAGGAGAGGCAGGGTCAGAATTAAAGACAGGTATGATGAGAAGAGTCTCATGTTGCATCATAAGGTCAAGCATTAGCAAACGTAGTGATTCCCAGGGAGATGTGCTCAAGGTTCAACCAGTCTGCCCGACCTCAGTGAGACTGCAGAGACCACCTGGTTTTTTATTGGGGTCCATTAGCATTCAGTTCCCTTTCTGCCAGTCCTCTGGAAGACTGCTGTATTACCACCAACGGGATTACTATTATTATTGTGATTATTAACCCTTTATTTTATACTGACAAACACCTGGAACACTGTATAGATGTAAAGATGGGATTTCCTGCATTATGACGACGATTGAAACATGGATGTACATATATTGTATCAATTAAAATGATGATGCATTAAGCTTTTATACGTCGCAACAGTAAGCTGATTTGTTTCGTGCTCGCCAGCAGAGAAGGGAAGGGGGGACGACACACGCTGAAGGATTTCAGATGAATATTAGATTTGAGGAGATGTTTAGTGTCGGCAATCACAGCCGTGAAGATATGTGCCGCGGAGTCTACTTACACATCTCATGGTTGCCATGGCAGCTAGGGGAAGCACATGCTGTTGCCCTTGACAACTTGAGTCTTCAGAGGGACCCTTGGGCCTTGGGCTCCTGCTAATGGCACAGGTCATTAAAGTGAAGGCATCGCTCAAGGCAAATTAATACGATCATAACCTCATTCATCTTTACAATGATATTAATATTCAAGGGATTAAATGGAGGCAAACAAAAAGTCATGTGACCTGTTGCCAGATGATTTTATCAGGTGAAATTAACAAAAATAAAAGTGCTGATTTAGCCAGCACTGAAAAACAGCTTTATTCGTTTTTGTTTTACCTCCATACTCACTTTGAACACTACTCCAAAATCGCACAGTGCCGTCTAGGATTTGCACATACCAGTCTCACGCTCCCCTCTCAAAGGGGGAAGGCCGTGCACCCTTAAACCACGGAACAATGAGAGAATAGAGGGGCAGATTTCCATAACACTGTCCACTGCTTTGGCTCTGAACTGCTCGTACTGACCTGGTGAGAAAAGCGTCCCTCACACGAGCCCTTGGAGAACACATTCCTGCCAGTCGGTTCAACAGGCAAAGTGAAGGGTTGTTCCACCGACAAAGAAAGGAAACTAGAGGAATGTAAATACATGACAAGACAGAACTGTCGGCGGATCTGGCTGGGTATCCCACATGCCGCCTTTGTACCCCACCTAAAACGTGACAACTCCTATAATTAGCAGCCAACATGAGGTGACGTTTTAAATAGGTAATGGGGCTCAGGCTTTGTTCAAAATGTCACAAGGTGTATGGATCTGCCCAGACCCCTTTTTTGTAGGCTTAAAGGCTCTCAATTGAAGGACAGTATAAAAGGGGAGTCTCGGTGTGGCTGCCAGAGACCAGGAAACTCGGTCAGTGTGCCTGGAAGCCAGTGGCTGTGTGTGTGATCGCATTCATGGTGGCTGCGTGATGGGTGTGTGAGCTTCTTTAGTGTGTGTATGCTTTTGTAAGAGTATTTGTGGAATGTGTGTGTGTGTGCTTGACAGAGGCATGGACAAGACAAAGGGGAGAGTGGGCTAGAGCCAAGAGAGTGGATAAAAGATGGAGAGAGCGAAGCAAAATTAGATCATCTGCTTTGAATCAGCTGAACGCAAAAAAAAGGTGGCACTTCTTTGAGAAAACGTCCCTGAAAATCATGACTTTATGGCATTAAAATACTCGAATATCCGCCAAATAAAACTGACTTATTTATAAAGTCAATTAAGGCTGACTATTTTTCAAGCTTATTATGCAAATAAGCTTGAAGTATTAATTAGGGATTAGTGCCTTGTGTACAAAGAAAAATAGCTGCATGAGGAAATAAAACCGGCTGAGAAATGTAATTGGGTTCATCGAGTGGGAACCTCGCACCACAGACGATTTATTCAGCACGAACAAATCATAACCAGAATACAAAGATGGAACACAGGTATACACTAGCTCAACGCCTTTTATAAAAATAAATCATACGAGCAACTTCTATGAACAAATAAATATCATAGACTCTCTAAAATGTCAAGAGTCACCTTGGAAACAAGGCAGAGAAATAACAAGAGAGCGTGAAAACGGAGGAGGACAAGGAATCTTTTTTTTTTTTTTTTTTTTTGCAGGATGGAGGAGAGCTATCCAGTCTGTGGCTCCTGCCGTTGCCCCCGGATACGGATAGAGTGAAAGCAAGAAGCTGGAAGGAGCTGCAGCTGCCTGGTTTCCATAGCAATGTGGATGCAAGCGAAGAGAGAGCAGGAGGGACGGAGTGAAGGAAACGGGGAGAATACGAAAGGGAACAAGAAACTAAAAAACGAGGCAGAGAGATGAGGACACACCAAGAAAGAGAGAGGGGGAGCAGAGCAAGAACAGTATGTTTGATATGAAGGCGAGGTCGTAGAAGAGAGAGGGGGAGAAAGAGAGAGAGAAAAGAAGGGAGGGAGGAGGAAGGAAGGACTCAAAGAGAAGGAGAGGGAGACATTGGAGGGATTTTAAGCTCAGACATGGATCCCCAAGACTTGCCACTGGAGACCGCCACCTTCAGGGGGACCTGGAAAACACACACACACACACACACACACACACACACACACACACACACACACACACACACACACACACACACACACACACACACACACACACACACACACACACACACACACACACATTGATTTTCACTCACCTAACTCATCGACAATAAGAGCATCCACAAAACCGATGATGATTTCAAATCACAAATGTAAATTAAAGCTATTATTTGAAAATCTTACAAAAAAAAGAAGAAGTATTTCTTAAGAAAAAGAAATACAAAAGCCTAATACAGTCCAGATGTTATTGTGTACATCTCCACTGAACGATTCTCATCTCAGGTTCTAGTTCCTAACCTTAAGATGGACTCCTAGATGGTGGATGTGCTGGAGGGACTCCATGGTGCTCCTCACCAGACCTGCACACAGACCAGACCCATTGCATTGTGGTTCATGTAGGCGCAGTTTACAAGACTGTTTACAAGACAGTGTCTTTAATAAAAGTTGAATCTTTGGTAACTAATACTGGAAGTTGTAAATTCACCTGCAAACTGTTCCACCTGGGAGTCCTCCACTTCGTACAGAAGCTCATCATGGAGCTGTGCTATCAGCCTACAAACACAAAATGCACATTATCTGCTACTAGACTATTACTCCAGCTACTAATAATGCAGCATATTCATCAACATGCCCGTACTTTGCATCCTGCTGTCCCTACAAACCCATTTCATTCTCGCTCTTGGCTTGAAGTGTGTTCACTCTTGCTGAATGTTTGGCATGTAACAGCAGTCGTTGGAGAAAACTCAGCTCTACAAACGGAGTCGTCGCAGTGAAGCTTGTTTGTGTGCTTTGGCACGGCAGGCTCAGTCAGTTCCTGTTCATTAATATAGCACTCTGCCGTGTACATTCAGATGGGAGGACAGTGTGAAGAGCTAATGTGTGCTTTGTTGCTGCAGAGAAGGACACGGTGTTTGCAGTATGAGCATCTCAGGACAGTAGAGGCAGGATGAGTGGTCGTACCTGGCAGAGAGCGAGCTGGAGGAGGAGACCAGGTTGAAGATTTTGATCATGGCCATCTTACAGAGATCAGCAGCAGAACCTGCATTACAATGATTGTCTTCAACCGCAAACAATTCTGAGCCACATCCTGATCATCAGAAGTATAGTCATAGTGTTGAAGACTAGTTCATCAGTCATCCTACCTTGGACCACAAAGTTGACTGCCTGCCTCTCAGCCTGCATGCGGACGCCCCAATCGGGTGAGTTGATGTTAGGGAGGGTCCGCCGACGACCCATGATGGAGAGCACATAACCTTAACAGAAGCAAAAACACCAGATATTTTAAATAATTAGTAGTCATCATTCTGAGCACCGTCTCAAGACTGAAAGAAATGTTGGCCCATGAATCCGTGTGCACTACTTTTCCTGTTCCTTTGTCGGAACCATCTCACTCCTTCCAGACAAGCGAGTCGTCCACAACGACGCGCTGATCCGGATTAAAGCTACGTAGTGTGATTCATTCAAGAGATTCATGAAAAGTCATTTGTTGATACAGCATTATAGGTGATTATGTTAACAGCAGGTTTACAATGACCCCCCGGTATCGACATGAATCACAGAGAAAAGCAAATAGAAACACCCACACATTCCCAGTACAGTCACACAAACACACATCGGAGGGCCACAAAAGAATGTGCAGTGACGTGCTACGCACATTATACACAAACTCACACATTATCAAATGCAGGTATGCAACAAACACGCACGCAAACACACGCACACACACTGGACCAGTACATTCCACCAGCTGGACAATGGAGCGGGCTTTACGGCTTAATCCCTCTAGTATCCCTTACTATGAGGAAAGTCAGCCAGAGCATGAAACCTGAATGACCCTCTTCCCAGAACACACATACGATCAAACACACACGCATAAACGCAGAGGAAACGAGCGCACAAGTAGTACCGAACACAAAAAAACCCCGTCTGCTCACTGTGAACTGACCCATGACACATGCGTGTGACCTTTTCACCAGGAATGTGACCTTTGTCCTGGGGCCCAGTGACAGGGATGTGAAGTCTACAATGTGCTTTCTAACTATGGACAGGTATGTGAATCACGCTGGAATGTGTGTGTTTTTCAAACCCAATCGTGTGCTCTTTAAGCCAGTGACACAGTGGTGTGACGGCCGGCGCTTTTCAAGTTCAGGCGGGGAGAAAGAGGTCCTACGTCTGTGATGGTCAACGGTACAATGAAATGTACTGGATGAGTGAACGGGTCAGCTCAGCTTCAACAAACATTAGGCGTAAAGAGAGCACTCGTCATATAAAGGAAATAAATATAGCACTATATACATATATAAAAGAGGACTGTGTGTATCAAGCATCAAATTATAATAAGAAACTAACAAAAGGAACCATGACAACCTATTTTCATCCTATGCACCAATTGGGATTTAGCAATATCTGATCAAAATTTGATCTAAATCTGATTTAAAAGTTCAAAAAGTAAGGTTGTGGCCGGATAGTGAAACAGTGAACTGACAAAAAAAAATCTTAAGATTAAAAACCAAGGGGCTGATGTAATGCAAAACGGCAGAACATCACATGAAACATCAACGTGGTTATTTTCTACGTAGTTTTTAAAGTTGAATCGTATGCATGTGTATGTGCGTGAGAAATGTGTGTTCAACAGAGCAAAGATTTGTGAGTGTTTGCCCGTCTGTGTGGATCGAGGCTTCCCTGTGTCTGCTGTGGCCTTCAGAAGCAGATTTCCATCTTTGAGATTCCCCTGTTGTTAAAGAAAACCCTCCGTCTCTCCACATCTTTTTTATCTCAGCTACTTTCAAGTGAATGTACAGCATTCATCCAGAGCGCATTGATGAAATGTGCATGATATGAGGACGGGTTTACTCAGGGGACGTTTACACAACAAAGTTTTCAACATACAAAAGTAGTTTTTACGTTCTGGCCTCTTCGATTTATGTTCTTCATCCTCCCTTAAATTCACAATCTTTCCTTCCCTCTCTGTTACACTGACCTCACCTTCAAATTCCCCTTTCCAATCCATTTCCAATAAATATGAGAAAAGCTGAGTCTGCACTGTTCACCTCATCCTTTCTCCGCCTGCCAGCCTCCAGCGATTCCGTACAAAATATCGCCGTATCAGATACCAATCAACTACAAATTCAGGGAGGTGCAGAGTGGACGAGGAGCCCAGGCACAAATTAATCTCTGCTCTCTGAGTCACAGTACAGCTGAAACAGCCAGTGCGTCATGTGTGTCATACTGAACGTCTCCTCCCAGCCGGCACAAGTTACAGGGGACTATTTTATCGGTCAGAGGCTGTGAATTGCTGCTGTGGAATGATGGGCCTGAGGAAAGGAAAAGAGATATGAAAACGGTGACTGGATAAGTGAGGATAATAGACCAGGTATTGGTTAAATGGCTATAAATGTGTAGAATATATGGAACATGCAACCTATACGGGGTCAGCAGAGTGAATTGTATTTATTTTTATTGTTCTTGTGTGCGTTTGTATACTTACATAGTTAAATATAGATATATATACCTAATAAAGAAAGCGTTAAAAAAAAAGGGAGACAGGCAAATGGATAGAATGAGGGGAAAGACTGGAGAGAGACAGACAGACTGAAGGACAGCAAGACAAAGAGAGAGTGGGACGAGCGGGGCAGATGAATCCTGGCACAGTCTCCGATGGGAGGATCACCATGGTGATGAGCTGAATTAAAGCAGACCGCCAGGCGCAACATCACTTCCACGGCGATCTGTGCGCAGCATTTTGGAAGAATGAGTTCCATTACGCCGCTTCGATTAGGAAGCTGACACCGGAGAAAGGAGAAGCGATGAGCGGCGAGCGGGGCGTGTCAGCGCTGATAGGTTGCTGGGGGTGATGGAGGATCTGTCTGCGTGTAGGGTCAGGGTTTGTGACGGAGGTGTACGCCATCCCCGCTCACATAAATAACATCAACTGCCCGGTCCTAATTCGTTTTCCACTGAACAAGGTTATTTTTGATCCACTTTGTTATACAAGAGAAAATGACTAAGGAGCTACTTTTCAAATGGCTCTTCCTCACACACTTCAGAGAGACTACACACAGATTCATTTGTTTGGGATGTAATTGGTTTATACTTAAACTGTTGACTCGTTAAGTGCTTTAATTAGGTTAAGAAAAGCCGATACAGCTCATATAAGATACAGATAAGGGCTAAACCGGCCTCAGTGTTGAAGGTTGGATGATCCGTTTTGGTGCAGACTGACCTCATCCCTGCATCTCATGTAGTGCAATGGGTTAAAGTGCAGACTTCACACTATTTTGTGTGAGCGTGTTTAAGTCTCAGGTGTGCTGTGTTGGCAGTTCGGTCCGAATATAAATAGAGTGTCCCGTCTGAACCATCAGCCCATCCCCCCCACCCCCCACCCATCCACCTCGTCGCCCTCAAGTATTGACCCACGGCAGTTTGTCTCATTCCTGCCAATGCAAGCACATCTTCTTCTTCCACAGCCAAACACACACACAAATCCATAGAGAGAGTGTGTGTATGTGTGTATGCCGAAAAAATTGTTGTGAGTGTCAAAAGTGCAGTCCCTAGCCCAGACATGCACACACACATTAAATGTGTTTTAGGGACACAATTTGCTGACTTTTCCTGTGTGAAATCCTTATTATTAACCCCTGATTTTGACTCTGACCCCAATCTATAATCCTATAAATAAACGTATCGAATTCTGGGTTCAGTTCCTGTACAGTATGCAACACATTTCCTCCAATATCTTTATCTTTAGGAGCATTAAGACGCTAGATAACCTTGAGGTAATGTCTCCCTCAGAGGAAAACAGAATGGAAATGTGAATGAAGGCAGACCTTGCGTGTGACACTGATGGATGGTCCTCTGGATGAAGGCCTGAACTTCTCTGTAGGTCCGCAGGAAGCTGTTCTGGAACTGGCTGGCCTGCTCAGCGCTCACCCCGAGGATCCCCGACAGACGCTCACGACCTGCAAGGAGCATACATATTATAACTCGTATTTAAATATGGAAGCCGATACAACATAAAAAAGTGGTACACTTTGGGAAATACACGTATTGCCTTCTTGCAGAGAGTACTAGGAAGGTACTGCAGTTGGCATAAAACCCTGGATAACTGGTCATTCTTACACTTCAGTATAAATGCGACACAAAAACGATAAAGCATATTTTCTAACATTTTGAACTATTCTTTTTATATCAACGTTCCGTGATGATCTGCATTTCAAATGGGATTTCTGCTCAAGACCTTGAGCTGACAAATGAACAACCAGTGAATTCAAACGCGGCCAAATAACTTTAATCACTATTGACTCAATAGTATGAAAAGAGCTGAGAGAGAGAGCAGGGAAAGAGAAGTTGAAAGGGGACGTGTCGGAGGACAGACTGGACCAGAGGATAAAAGAAAGGAGGAGAATAAAGAAAAGCCAAATGAAGGGTGAACGATAGAAGAGAAGATAAAACAAGAGTGGGCAAGGATCAGGTCAAGACTGTAAGAGGCGTGTGAGTAAAGGAGTGACTTACAAAGTAAAGAACGCAACACACAACACTCCAAAGTCACCATGAGGATGATGGGTAGAGGCTGTCTAATCCCTCTCTAACCCCAACGAAAGGTGCAAGGAGACCGTTGATATGCTGGAGCATTTGCTGAAAGGTCACTAAAGACCCCAGTGGAGAATCTGCTAATCTGATCTAATTAATCAGATGTAATGAATGAAGAACTTGAGTTATCCTTAATTCCATTTCATCTTTTTTATTTCCCCACTGGACAAAATACCTGTTTCTCCTCCCAACATCATCAGATGGCCTTCTTATCTGTTGACCTATTTGCATACATATGTCTCTCTGTGTGTGTGTGTGTGTGTGTCTGTGTGTGTGTGAGTCTATAGCAGCACTCTGCCCCTCCTCCCTGGCCTGATTATTGTCTCGCAGAGAAAGCTTCCTTTTAGTATTTGGTATCCATGGCAACGCATCCCTCCACGAAGAGCTGTCTGTCTATGCTCATCAGGAGCTCCTTCCATTCCTCTTCACATCCCTCTTTCTCCCACTCGGCCCCACCCACTCCTCACTCTTCCCCTTTCCCCTACATTGCCACTCTGCTCCGCCACCTCCCCCGTTCTCCTCTGCCTTTAGCCTACATTTCCTCCTCCCAGCATCTCACTCCGTTGCTCTCCTTTACGTCGCCTTGTGCACTCTATATTTTCTCTGCATCCGTCCCCCCCCCTCAACGCATTTGACTGGTGAGGTTTATCGAGTTTCCTAGAAATGACTCGATCATCAGTGTGTGTTTTTGTTGAGCTCTTGAGTGCTCTCTATGCCTCCTGTCATATGCCGCTGGCCCAGTTCCCTTCATGCAGATTCTGATGTAAACCATGCGCTATCGGGCCACTGTTGATTGGTTAACCAAATCAAATTTATATTCTTGCTATATCATGATGTTGCAGAGCAGAAGGACAGCGGGAGAGAGAGAGAAGGGATATATTTTTAGTATGCGTCTCACTTCCTGTGGCCATAAGCTTTTCCTGAAGTATATACATGGTTTCTCAATGCATGATATAACATGTAAGCTAGCTTTTTTCATTTGTTTCCCCTGTGAAAATATTTGAAAAATAATGAGCCCTTCATGCAGACAGTTCTGTGAAAACAATGATGTATGATTAACTGTGTTTTGAACAGGTGCTGTCGTCTGGTATAATAGCTGTTTTGACAAGAGGCTCAAACTACTACAGGTTTTTAAAGATGAGGAATTTTTTCTATGTCACACATTTTGGACCTGAAACACGCTTCTTCATTTGTTCACCGTGTTTCTACAGCAGCTCAGAACCAAAGGTTCCCTGAAGGCCACCGTAGTTCACCGAAACTAATTCATTTCACACCAGACCACAGCAGAAGCTGGTGTTCTGTGAGCCTATGGAAAAAAAAACTGTACCCCTACATAAGCATTTAAATTAGCCACTGGTAATAAAACCTGATGAAGAGTGCAGACTGCCTGTAAAACCTTTCTTAATCACACAGTTGACAGCACAAATGCACATGTAAACCTGCTCACGTTTTGTATACATATACATATATATATATAAAACACATGTCCACTGGCAGCATACTGGTCACGTATGTGCACACAGTATGTGTTTGAACCATAAATGGGTCACGAGTGACACAGGCAAGTCTCTTTATGGGCCACATGGTTGCATTATATATTCATCTTGCTCTCTCCTTTTCTATTTATATCTGCCCCTCCAATCTGTACAGCCATCCCTGTCGGCCCGGTGGAATCAGGAATGTGATCCACAGCAGGAAAGAAATGCTGAAATCACAGGGCATCTTTGTGTAAAGATCACCTACATCTTAGCATATAATCACAACCTTGTGATGCCGTACTCTCCTCCCATACCTTCATCTTTCTGTTTCTGATTTATCTCCCTTTTCACACAATGAACCAATCACAGGTCAGAATAATCAGCTGCTAAATGACACTTTTTAAAACAACACAGGTTTGTGCTCACCTGCCCCGTACACGACAGAGTAGACGATGCGTTTGGCATGTTCCCGATCCTCAGAAGTCACCTCACCCACACTCACCACTTTCCTGACAAACATAAAACACATTGAGAGAGGCAGTGTGGGACTCTATACTCAATGGAAATAAGCATTCTTAATGTTTTAAAGGGGGAAAATAAAATGGTGTAAAGGTCAACAGATTTGTTCAAAAGTCTGATTCTAACCAACAAGTTTTAACAGATGGTACAAATGACCAAGTTTAACATGTTCATACACTGGATTACTATTATTGACCCTTGAGGATTTAAGGATTTCTACTGAGAATTGAGACACAGCAGTGCAGACATTCTAGTAAACAGCTGAAATGCATGTGTGTGTAAGTGTGGAAATCCACTTTGATTGCTGTCTGGTGGGACACAGAGAAGGTGAAAGTGCACTACAAAAAAAGTGCCACAGATACATAGAAGTTAAAAGGACATGAAGTACTGTGAGGGACTGCAGAAAGGGACAGAGACAGGGGGAGTTATGTAATGTGACTTGTAGACAGCCGTAGTACTGGGGATCAGACAGGGTTGGATGATGCGTCTGCAAAGTGGCATGTCTTGCGGGGCTGACTGGGAGCTGCCACTGCTGATCAGTGTTGGGAGAGCATCCCCCCCCACACACTCATAAACACACACACACAAACACACACATGCACTCAGAAAAATGAATCTTCAAGACTCCACTGTTTTCGTGTTGTTTGATGCCTGTAACCTGATGTCTTGATGCCTGTAACCTCAGGATAAGGATTCTATGTCATTAAACTTAACAGTGCCAGTGTCTGGTAAATGAAAGGTGAAGGTAGAGGGGAGCATTTGCCTCCACTGTGCATAAGGTTGATGGATATCCATACTGGATTTTTACTGCCCCCTGCTGGAAAGGCATTAATCAACTGGAGGCCAGCTGTGTGTACGCTACCATACAACTGTTTGAACTCTCGGGGGGGGGGGGGCTTTTAATAATTTTAAATATTATTAAAAGCAACAATTAATCAGAACATTTCTTGCTACACAGATCAGGAATTTAAAGGCAGTGGCATTTCTGGTGGGGGAGCAATGACAGAAGGAAAGGTGAGGAAAGAGGGAGACAAGATGGGAAAAAAACAAGAAAAAGGTGTGATAGAGTGAAATTAACATGAACAAGAGGAAGAGGGGGGAGATGGGGATTACAGGAGAGAAACAATGTGTAAGAGCGAGGACAGAGCTGGCAAGAAAATGACCAAAAGCATTTGAAGAAAAATGCAGAGAGGCAAAGAAACAAAGACATAGAACACGTCTACTAAAAGAGAGAAACAGAAGGTCCAAAAGAAGAGAGACAAAGTCAAAGTGATCCCAGCTGAGCTGCAGCGATCACCAGTTCATTTGTTTAAAGGTGAGAGAGAGAGATAATGAAAGACACACTATGTAAAGCCTCAGCAGAGCTGTTCATGTGGTCTGTATGACCAGGTAATCTGTTTAACAGGCCGCCCTCTGCCACACAGCTGACTGAGATGGATGACAGGAGTAAATGTACAACACTGGGTCACACACACACACACACACACACACACACACACACACACACACACACACACACACACACACACACACACACACACACACACACACACACACACACACACACACACACACACACACACAGCATCAGAAAGACAGGCCTGAACTGTGTGTAAACACCGACACACGCTGGCAAGGAGAATCACACACACTCGCAAAAATACTTCAAAAGCACGACAATTAAATCACAAGGGCAACCAGCCCAGGGGTGTCCCGCCCATGGATAAGAGAGCCAACGAGGCAGTTGGCATGGTAGTCATGGCAACAAGGTTATTAGCGTTTGAAGTGAAAGAGCCGGCAGTTGGGGGTTGGTGGTGGGGGGGGGGGGATGACTGGGGGGGGAGAGAGGAAAAGAAAAAGCCTGTGGAGCATCAACACTCACCTTGGCAATGAGACGAGGGAAGAATCAGCGTGTATGTGTGTGTGTAGGTGTGTGTGTGTGTACGTGTTAGAGTGTGTGTGACCTACCACTGAGAGGCCAACATGCTAAAGATGTCCGCCTGCGGGTTGATGAAAACACGAAGCAACTCAGGATCAGAGGAGAGGTGAGCCAGCAGACGCAGCTCCACCTGGCAGAAGTCTGACATGTAAACAAACAAACACCTTAATGACACATTACTCTGATATCACATTGCAATCATCTTCATCCAGGTATACACACCTGGCATTTTGGGGGAGAGGCTTATTTGCTTTCTTGCCAACAATTAGATGAAAAGATCAGAACATAAGGATTGGAAACTGGGAGCTTTGCTCTCTCCAAAGGTGAGAACATAATGAACATTGCATGTTTTTGTTAGTATCAGGAATCAAATTTAATCCATTTTGGAGACCTAAATGGATGCTTATTTTGCCAAAAAGTTAAAGAAGCAGAGGTCAACTTGGAGATAGGACAGAAAGTGCAGTACAGACACAGTTTCAGGACAGTAAAGCTGCAGCACAGCCAGAAAACACTCTCTGAAAAGACCTCTGAGACCAAATCATCTTAGAAACATCCCAAGGAACTTACATAAGCAGAGAGATAACCAGAGGCTATAACGGAGGCACTCACAGCAAAACGGCTTCAAAAATGGGGAGACAGAAATTGTGTCTCACCTGACTGCACACTAAAATACACCTGCATTTAAAGATGCACAGTCAATCTGCCAACAGGAACATGGACGGACACGTCCAGACAGAAGACACTCGATGACAGTGTGTGAGGGCGACAGGTCTGACTGGCAGGGCTACAGCTCTCTTGTCACATAGACAACTGCAGGACATTCCCTTACTGCCTCTTCATCTCTCAGCTGCTACAAAATCAAATTAATCCCAGCCAAATCCAGGGAATAATGACTCCAAAAGGACAGCGTGACAATGAGAGATTTTCTCTCAGTGGGAATGAAGCAATGTGTTTCTGATGGATTAATCTGACAATTAACTTTGAAACAGATGTCAGGTCATTTCATATCATTCAGGCCGACAGAAAAGAGGAAGGAAGGAGTTCACAATGCAGGTTAAAACGGACACCAGCTACTGCAGAGGAAAACCATAAAAGGGATAAGAAAAGGAAGAGTGGCTCCGGTGAGATGGATACAGAGAAGAAGCAAGGAGGAAGGGGTGGTGGTGAGGTGAGCAATGGAGGAGAAGACACGTCTGGATTTGGTTGTGATGAGGTGAGGAAGGGTGTTTCTAAAGATATCCTCCCATCAATGTTTTATGAGTCAGATCACATTTCCTCCAAGCATGGCTGGCAGCTTCAGAAACATATTGCTGACCAGGGTTTGTGTGTGTGTGTGTGTGTGTGTGTGTGTGTGTGTGTGTGTGTGTGTGTGTGTGTGTGTGTGTGTGTGTGAGGGAGAGAGAGTGTTTTCAGAAATCTAAAAGGGAGAAAGAAAATGTGTGTGCATGAATTTGAACGAGAGTAATAATATGAGACTACAAGGTGTGATCTTGAGTGTGTGTGTGTGTGTGTGTGTGACGGTCTCTGCTATAAAAACAATCAAGAATCCATATATTGATCCATACAAGAATAACTTTGACCTCCAGTAATTTCCTCTACAGATCGACCCTTAAAACTGAACCGGTTCAGTTCAACTATACAGCTGATAACACATAGATTTAGATGCATTAGATCTACCACGTCAGCTCAGATTAATTAGCATATTAACACTGAATTAACTGAAAATCCACTGTTGTTTTCCCCTTGCTTTACTGAAAAATGTAATCAAAATGAATCAATGTACATTTAAATGATTATAAGCTGAATATCTGTCGCCCTGGGAGCACTTTGACTTTTGAATGCAATCAGAAAACACAATATTAAATGAATCCCTTTGGCCACTCATTACGGTTATTTCTGATTATTTCTATAAACAAAATGAGCAACAACTTAATTAAAGACAATCATTTATCTGTAATGAAAACACTCGTTAGTTGCAGCCCTAACAAATCACTGTGTCATTTTATACTATTATTACTAAGTTTATTTATGTATTACCCGAGACTGAAGTATTAAAAACAATTTGTACGAGCTCCTGTAGTTGCTTGGACACAATGCTAAGATATTGAGGGGACCGGGCCGTGTCTCATCCATTTTTAATGGAACCACCCACAGTACTCTGAACAGAGCCCAGTGATGCTTTGCAGTGCAGAGTGAGGTTAGGCGTTGTAGTTGGTCTAGAGAGACATCTCCACTGTTCCAGCAATCGTTAAACCTCCAATGACAAAGTGACAAAGGGCAAAGTTGCCAAAACTAAATTGCCATATCATTTATCATAGTGGGCTGACACATTGCTATTATAAAAATATAAATTATATCAAAACAAAACAGTGAAAAGGTGTTTTTAAAATGTGAGGTGGTATTTTTCAAGGTATACTTTTGCACAATAAAGTCTACAATATCTTGCAATACATTTTTTTTTATCTTGTATGTGTTTTGTTTGTGTTAAAATTAAAAACTAAATCTAACTGGGTTGATGAGGGAATAAGGTCTGCCTTTGCTCTCATTTTGGATAGCTGCAATTCTTCCTCTCTCAGCTCCAGCCCACACACACCAGCAGGCATCTCCCAATAGAAAATAACATTGACAATTGCAAATATAAACAAGCGCGCACACACGCACACACGCACACACACAGTTTGGTGGAGGAGAGGAAGGCTGCTCAAAATGCACTATAAAAAAGAATAGTTTGTTTCATCTTTGGTAAACAGACCTGATCGCTATGCAGTTTTTACTAAGTCATGATTTGGATTCTGCTGAGGGGAGGATTGATACATCATACACACACACACACACACACACACACACACACACACACACACACACACACACACACACACACACACACACACACACACACACACACACACACACACACACACACACACACACACACACACACACACACACACACACACACTAACTTCACAGACAGGGAAGTATGACACATAATACTTTTTGACGTGCCCCTCACTTGAACTTTTAATAGGGACACTAAAAAGTGATGGTAGTTGAAACACACACACACACTGCAGTTGTTCCAGTTAGGGAAGGACATTGGAGGACATAAAGGGGGTGACTTGGCGATGGCTCCCTGGAAGGGGTTGTTTCCACGGCAACTGGGCCTGAGCGCATGTGTGTGTGTGAGCATGTGGTTGTGTGGGGCCCGTGCTCGTGAATCCCTGCCATGTTGTGTGTACATTCGAGTTCCTTGCACTGATCCCGCTGCTGTCCTCCTGCTAACCCTGGTTTATCTGTCTGGTTATGTAAGCGCGCGACACACTGTCAGGGCCAGCAGACACCCGGCGTTCCCCACAAAGCGCTCCCAGGCTGACAGTGTCCCAGCTCTCCCCTCGGTCTGCACAGCATGCTCCTGACTTACACCCTGAAGTGACCTTAAAATGTCAGCCTAAGAGGGGTTTTTAAGTTTAAACTTCAAATCGAGCGGACTGGAGCGGATTATTTTTAAGACTGAGGGTTCCATTAACAACCTTTTCTCATCCTTTTAGGAAGAAAGGGTTCTTCAAAGACCGTTGAAAGCATAGGTGACATGTTAAAAGATCCTCGGAGGACACAGCGATGTGATGCGAACCTTGACCTTGACCTCAAACATTTCTTATTGTCTTACCTGCAGAGAGAAAAGTCCACCCTTCCTGAGGAATGAACATTGCCCGAGGATGAACAGTCACCACCTCCTCCTCCTGTCCTGTGGGGACCAAACATCAGCAAATCATCTCTCACTGCAAAGTAAGCACTAACTATGTCATAAAAGCTTCTACTAATCTCTTGCAAATTTAGATTCTGAATATTTTTCATGGTAAATAAATGATTTTCCAACTATCACTTTAACATTTTACCATTATTTGATGTTAGTATTTATTTTATTATTTAGCCTTATCACAATTACTAATAAAAAAAAGGTTAAATGAAAAGAAAACTGTTCAATATTAAAAAGGAAACCGCACACACACACACGCTCTATGATTTCTTAATTCTGTTATTACAATGGCGGGTGAACGCAGCATAACACCGTGATTTAGTTCTGATATCCTGTGTGTGTGTGTGTGTGTGTGTGTGTGTGTGTGTGTGTGTGTGTGTGTTTGACAGAATGAACCACACAGAAACACAGACAGTGAGCGGCTGGGGACTTAGAGGAGCAATAAAAGACAGCCAACGCCGACACCTGACTTAATGAGGAGTTAAGTTATGAAGCCACAACGCCCCCATTTAGAAGCAAATCAGAATCCAATCAGAATCAATCCGTCCCGGCGCTCTCTGCTACGAGGAGCTGCATAGAAGTGCTGACTTCAGTGCAGGAGAAATGGACGGGCAACAATGAAGCATCGCATCCCACGTCAGCACGATGAAAATACAACTACAGTAGGACGTGCCGACACAAACACGTACATGCTGACACTGAAAATGTGACCTCACGCACACGTAAACTCTGTGTAATCATTTGTGATGAGGACCTCACTTCAAGACAGTGATCACTAATACAGGGACGACACAGAGAGAGGAGGTTGGATGCTCGTAGAGGGACAGAAAGGATGATGTGAGAGAGAGAGATGAGGATTTGATGACATGGGGCTTTGGGAATCTGCGGGAGTGAGTTGCAGGGGCGCTGATGTTAGCACCTATGAATCACTCAGAGGGAGACAGAAACATAGAAACACAGAGGAAGGGACAGAAATAGAGCTATAAAACAGAGAGTGGAACCACTGGCTGTGACTGACAGCAGAGTCGAGGCGGTCTGGCCGTGCCAACAGATGCGTGGACTTGTTTTGATGTTTTATTCATCCGCAGATGGAGAAATTTTGCTTTGGGACGCGCTGCCTGCAGAGTATTAAACCGGAGCCTTCCAGAAAAGTGGTGACCTCAGAAAACCATGATCATGCATTCCTCATTAAAGGCTGATCATTTGTCAAGTGGTGCCTGTGCAGTGACGGTCACAAAGCCGTGACATCATCGTTGGACGAACCAGGGCCATGGGAAAGGAAGATTTAATGACCTATTTCACCTGAAAATAAATGCCTCTGTGACAAACAGTCAACTTTAACAAATCATTTATTTTAGTCGAATCTATTTTAAAGCCATACAAAATATTTCATGCCATCAATTATAACATGTTATGTGGCTTATGGTGCAATATTAAGCCTTTATATCAGAAGCCACAGTAAAGATCAGACAAACACAAATATACGGTGGAGAGAATTTGAGTGACTTTGACATTCATCATCCTCATAAAGCCTCTTTACTAGCTCACTGCTCATCAGTTTCTGTAGGTCTCCCTCGCCCACACACACTCATTCATCACTGCCTCGTTCTCTGTAACGTGGGTGGTGTGTATGTGTGTTAACGAGCGTGTGTGTGTGTGCCTTACCTGGGATGTGCTTCTTGGTGATCTGGAGTGGCTGCCTTGGTAGGGCCTGGAAGTTCTGGTTTGAGAGAAAACACATGTTGTAAGCCTGCTGGAGTTAACTGCTCACCTGTACGGTGTCTCATTACTCTATGGAAGTGGGTCTTCCCATTGTCAACATAGCTTTTCATAAAGATAAATTATTCCCTCCTGTGCAGACCTAAATAAATTAATAGAGCTCCGCATAAGGGAGAAAGGTCAGCTGTATATATCTGCAGCGACACCCAGCATGCTCCTTTGAGGCTGTAATTAAGAGATGAAGATATAGAGGTGTGGGGGTGACATTCATTGTGTGTATTTGTGTGTGTCTTATAACAAGATGATATCATCCCCCTCTCCCTTCAAATAAGGCTCATGAGGATGTACATTATCATATGGATATTACTTATTATGACTTTTTCCTGTATTATTCTCTTAATTTCATGTTTCCATGAATCCTTGCTTCTTGAAACAAACAACCACAAACCACCATATGATGCAACAAATGGTGGATTCCCTCACAATCCCACTTTTTAACATAATAAGCATCATCCGTGTCCTCATTGCACCTCTGAATATCCCCCAATATATAGTATATGACCAGCAGAATCTGCTTACTGTACGATTTGGTTGGCTGACATTAACAAAAAGCCGTCCTGGGACTGCGGCCAACACTCCAGATCTTTCAAGTTTTCAGACATGCGCCTTAAAATAGGAACAGCCTGATGCTCACTGGGCTCCTGGCCCACCCTGCATCGACCCACAGAGTAATCCAAGACTTTGCAGATATACACAGATAGGAAATTACACAAATGCAGGGGTTTTTTTCTGCCTGAAGCAGGAAAAAGAGGAAAGGTGATAAGGCACGCACACACACACACACAAGAAGGGATGAAAAAAGCAGTGTCATTTTAATCCCTGTTAATCCCACTGTATCCAACCTTTCTCACACACACTCAACAACTCACGGTGTGTGAGTGTGTGTGTGTATAAGGGGGATGTTCAAGGTCACCATCAAGGACTTTGAGGACATACTTATCGCTGTATACACGGAGACCACACAAATCCATGGCTCAATATTAGTTGACACGGATTACAGGCCAGGAAACGAATGTACAAACACACACATAAGGGTGTTTGGCATGATGGGGAGACTCTAAATGCGCAGTAGTTGGTCTGACCCCACAGTGAGTGTGCATGCCTGCGTGTGATCCAGAGAGAGAAAACAGCCCTCTGCTTTCACAACTCATTCATTATTCAACAGAGGGAGGGGGAGAGGAGGATGAAAAGACAGGACTGCAGTGGCTGGGTGTGAACATCATAGACCAGGCACCAGTCACACACACACACACACACACACACACACACGTTCAGTTACGTTGCTACTACTACGACTACTGTACATTAGGAAAACTAAATTTCCAGGAATACAGATCCAAACTACTTCCTGTTTCCCCTGCAAATAAAATAACTGGAAAAAAAAACAACAACAAAAAAAAGCTGACACTTACAAAATATAGGTATAACTACAGTGATCAACTATGGAGCCTGAATTGCTTATATAAACAATAACAAAAACAAGAAAAAAGCAGTCAAATATTAGTTCCATGAGGCTGTTCTCAGCAGACAGACCATAGGCGATCGAGCTCCATGCAAACTTGTTTTGTTATCAAATCAATAAACGTGTTATATATAGTCACATGAGATCATAGTACAACTCCAGTGAAATTCAAACCCGTCAACGCCTTCAACTCGTGCATTAGAGATGAGCAGACTGCAGTCATATCCGCAGATCAGCACAATCTGGAAGCGGATAGGCTGCAGTTGGATGAAATAATCCATTATTAATGAGGAACATGTTAATCACATATATTCAGTACATTCTCTTAAATGTGAACAATAGTGGAGAGCAAAGAAGAGCTGCTGTCCGAGAGACGCTGTGAGTATTTACGCATCATTGAGAAAGCTAAAAGTTGAGTTCTGTTTCCTCTGTCAAGTTTATGCATTATTCATAACAAACACATGCCACGTCCTTCCCTTCCACCAGAGTCTCCGCTCTGCCAAATCAGCCCAGCTGCACGCCAGGATCCATCAATGTCTCGGTGAAACATTGGGGGAAACCACAGCTCATACTGTTGACAGCGTTCTTTTGCCTTAATAATTATGAATACCACAAAAAAACCCACTGAGCAGTCAGCTTTCCCATCATGCAGTGACACACTGACAGCATAAATCTCAAGGAATGAGAATGAAATTATGATGTTAAAACAGAATTATAAACCTAATTTAACTAACATCAGACTGGCCAGACTACAACGATATGACACTGTATGAATCAGACTGAGAGATCCTGAGTACACACACAAATTCACACTAATCTTTGTGTTTCATTCATTCACAACTCAATATGATACAGGAGCACGAGCACTACAGCTATGCACAGGTATCAAAAAATTAAAATGCACAGACACACACAAACAGGCACAAACGGGCTCCATTAAATAGCGGCTGATGTTGTTGTTCCTCCCCTAATTACATCAACGCGTGTGAATTAAACAGAGCTGACACAAATGCTTGTGTACTACCCTCTGTTGCACACATGCAAAAACAGACACCATAAATATTCCTAGGCTGTCAAACACAAAAACACACACACAGTACTTGAAAGTATGCCTGAGCCATCGACGGCCAAACACACACGCTTGTGTTTTCCTCTCCTGGGCTCATTGACTCTGAGTGGGCCACTTAATCATGCAGATGTGCTTGTTTTTTGTGTTCTCTTTCCACTGCTGACACCGTGAGCAGCATTGTTCCTTATTCCACGTATCCTCAATGCCCCACTTGTGTCCTAACATGAGCTCACAATGGCCTGATAATTACAGTTTTTGCCAAACCACCTGTTAACCCAGGGATTCAGGTTCTTAGATCAACATTGGTTTGAATATCCACCAGAGCTTTGAAAAGGCTTCCAGGTTAAGATGCAGATACTAAACCATCACTTAAAAGTATTTATAGTGAAAGAGCAGGGGGATGAAATGAGTCATAATGAGTGGCTCCTGCTGGTCCAGCAGCATTAATTACTGTATATTCATTAGCATTTGCACAGGATGCCTGTCATGTTGATTCTGGCAAATTCTGTTGATTTTATTCCCCTCCATCGGAAAGCTCAATCTGCTCTTTCATTTAGAGAAATGACCACGGCTATTAAATAAGAAATTAAACCAGCTTATGGATTCTGAACATCCAGACTGCTGCAGTTTGTTCTGCTCTCCACCTCTGTTTACCTTTAAGCAGCAGGGTTATGACTTGCTGGTATTGTCCCGACCAAGCTTTATAAGTCAGTGTACCAATAAAACAGTTTTCACACTGCTACATTAATGCATCTGGCGCTAATTTTACAAAGATCATGAGTGAAAATTTAATGAAATTTCGCCGTTGCTGTCATAAACATACATTTGGCCCACAGAGAGACCGTCTCAGTGGAGTACCGTCTTGTTAAACAGATGGGGGACGACTGAATTACTGTGCTGGTGCATGGCAATTTAATCGCACAGCGCTAATGTACTGACTCGACACAGAGCACGTGCACCCACATTCAAAAACACATGCATGTCTGTATGCAAACTCAGACGTGCGCGCTGCAAAATTATCGCCGTTCGCACCACGACTAAAAAAACAAACAAACAGAATCTCTGAAATCCATCTGCTCAGCGTGAAGAGAGAAAGATCAGCGCATGGATGCCAAACCAGCAGCCGGCCTATCTAGGAAGGAGCGGTGACTGACAAGTGGGTTGACAAAAATGACTTCTTAGCAGTAGCCCTGGCCGATTGGTTGATATACTGGGGAAGATATGGGACTATTCATAGTAATTTAATGTAAGTAAACAACTCTGATTTCACTCAAATGTCAGCCTCATTATAAACCCCAGTGTTTCCCATTAATTACTGAGACTGTGGCAGCCTGCCAAAGTCTATTTTGTCCTTCCACAGATTCATAATATACCGAAAATATTTTTATACTTCTCAACGGGTGTCTGGCAGCAACCGGCTCTAGTCTGGCTCTGAAAGTGTACTCTCATGCTTCCAAGGGCCGTGAACTTACTGCCCATTGTGCCCTCTCTTCCTGCGGGGAGCGATGGATCCGCCCGTTCCCAGCACGTCTGTTAGCCGACGTGTTAGGAATCTGAATTCTGAAGAAACCTAACTGGTAGATATTATTATTATAATAGATGTAGTGTTAAATGTAAAATATCACCCTTAGAGAGATTTAATGGACTAAAAGTGTAAAGTTACATAAAAGCATGCACCCTTAAGCTATCTTTCACTTTTAATAACACAAATCCAAACTACTCTCTTTCCCTCTGTCCCACATCTTTAAATAAAGTGTATATAATCGTACAGTATGTGTGTGTGCCTGCCTGAGTGTTTAACACTGCCAGGGAGTCAGCAGAAAACACAACACACACTTCAGTGAAGTGCTGAGATCAGCCTTGGGACGACCTTATGTCACTGCAACACATTAAATGAGGTTTAACCGGGGAGGGGAGGGGGTGGGAAAGAGAAAAAGAATAGGCGGACATAAAGCATCATGTAAGGGAGGAAAAAAGAAGAGCCCAAGAGACTGAAAATGAGGAGTAAACCTGAGAGAGGAATACTGTAGCGGGAGAGGAGGAAGCTGTCATATTTTCGCTTCTAGCAAGTAAAAATGGATGAAGCAAAGCTCCACTTCCCTCCGCAGTGAGAATCACTTCTTACAGCGCTTTAAACTCAGCACCCGTTTATGGCGGTTTTAATCCAGGCACCCCTTTGTTACTGCAGTCTGGCTTCACCTCAATTGAACTCACAACAGATGAAAGCTAAAGCCCTCTGCAGCACTGCTCATTTAAATGTGTGTGTGTCACAGTGGTGAGTGGCGGAGCAGCTGCCTTTTTTTCCCCCCTCAACCCAAAACTATAAACTGCAGCTTTTCCCTCGTGATCACTGAGTGAGTCGGCACATTCCACTCCACATTACGCTGAGAATAATTATGAACCTAATGCATATGCTGGAGTAATAAGAAGAAAAAAAGGCAAGAGGGAGTCAGCTCTCCTCCCTCCTGGCTTTCTAATGGTGAAATGATCTCGCTCCAATCAATCCAGCAGCAGAGTTTGTCTCCATGCTCTTTCACAGACTTAAATAAAACTACAATATATAAATATATCTCACTCATCACCCCTCTGTGGCTCGCGTTATCCTTCATGTCACAATTCTATATACGATTTCTGACAAACTATTCTGATCTCTTACTGGTGGTTCGGTGGTTTAGGAAGTACATTTTCTCGGCTTTAAAGTGTAAAATAATCTGAAATATTAATTACAATGCTGTCATTTTGAATTTGCTTACAAATGGCAGAAACAAGCTACAAGATACCAGCATACACACTTAATGGGATGCTCAGCCGAATCCCAGAAGTGTGTTAAAGCAGAAGGGAACAGAGTTGTGTTAAATCACAGCCGCCCAACAGTCACATATATCATTCAGTAGCCGTCTGACCAATCCAACGTGTAGCTCACACACACCGGCGGCAAATCGCTAAGCGAGATTAGAAAAGTTCAATTTCTCCACGGTTACAAATGTGTGTGTGTGTGTGTGTTAGAGCAGTGCTCGATGACAGAACCACTGGACCCTGACAGCTAGGTAATGTCAAAATGAGCTATCGACCGCCCTTTACCGAGGCAAGGGAGCGAGGGAGTGAGAGACGGATATAGAGACACCGAGAGAGAGAGTTTTACTTTCGATTATAATTTCAGGAATCCATTTCGTTTTTTTGTTATTCTTTATGAAAACAAATTGACAAATGTTAAGAAAAAATAACTCCTACAACCATCTCCAATTTTGGTTTTACATGGGCTGTAAATGTTGTTGTTGTTTTAAACGCTTATTATTTGAATACCAAACTCTCTCTTTCTGTTTCTCTCATCCTAATCAAACAGCCCTTTGAAGTAGTGAGGACCAGCCAAAATGTTCTCACTGTGAAGGATCTGTAAAAACACAAACACACATACACAGTCCTGTTTCTCCCCCTCTGGACATCCCAAAGAAACCCCAGCTATATCTATATTTGTACGCGAGAACCTCGTATTATGTCTTGTTATTACAATGTGTCATCAAGGAATCTCTTTGAGGAGAAAGATAGATAGGCATCCAGAGAAAGAGGGATTATAAAAGAAACTTCCTTTCAGACAAGCACAGTCTACTTTCCATTAGCCTGCAGATCAGCACCATGGATAGCTCCACTAAGTGAACACTGGTGAGAAATGAGTAGGACAGCCTACAGCAGCCCTGATAACTTATTTCAAGATGACGAAATAAAGGCAAAGGGAGATGTGTTGCCATGTTGGACAGGTCATACTCACTGGGTGCTTGGCTGAGATTCTGCCCGTCACCGCACATGTCTGGTACCACTTTGAGGAAATGTAGTTCTGGTGTGTTGACAGACATAAAAAAGAGTCAGAATAAATAGACAGAAATCGAAAACAAATTCGCAAACCAATACTGCCATCACATAATATACATCAATGAGTCAGCTACGTGATCAGTAATGCTTCTACAGAGCTGGTTCCTATCCGACTCAGCTCGAAAAACAACAGCTGCTCTGATTCTGCTTTTGGACTGACAAGCATCAACAGTGCCATGCGATTGCTTTGCTCGATGCCCAATTTCAACAAGCTGTTTGGAGACTATAATGCCGGCTGAGGTGGAATAGCCACGCTGTTGTGCTCAGTATCAACGTGAGGTGATATCTCCCCCAGTATAAATAGCATGCCAGTTTGTTGTCTGTTGCTAGAAGTGAAGCTGGGAGATACATGCATGTGTAGCCCTTTCCACCGGAGTTATTATTATTGCCTTCCTGTAGTTTGGATTTAATATATGAAACCACCACTACTCCATTCCCTAAATACCACCACACGTTTCACATCTGATGTGAGTATGAGAAAAAAAAAATCATATTTGTTTTTATACTCTAGCTGGGAATGCAAAATCCAAAAGACCACCGAATTAATCACCAAAATCAGAAGCCAAAGCAGCTCTAGAGACAGCCAGACAGACTCATTTGCAGAGTTGAGTAAGCACAGTTTGACAAACACAAGCTGCTACTTCCATACAGAGGCGAACAGAGCCCATGTGGAGGGACAGTCAGACAGAGAGCTGCAATCTTTGCTCTGCCAATTCAGTGAGTCTCCCTATTACTTTACTACAGCTGGTGCATCCGGGCATTCGAATGCTCTCTGCTGCAAGGGTAGGGCCATCGCACATTTCCAGGTACTTCGTAGTAGAAGTACGAATAGCCTGCAGCATAAACATGGTGTTTTCTATTGTAGTACTGGAGTAAAATGATCGACATTCACACAGCGTCACTTCTGAAGGTGAAGAGGAACAACATGGATTTGTCTATTAGCATACAAGCACTGTTCTTGTGTGACAAACTGCAGCATTCTGTCAACTCCTGGTATCAGTTTTGTTTTGTTCTTCCAGCCTCAATGAGAAACGTCTAAATGTGTGATCTTGTTTGTTAGACATTCCTTTTGGTGAATGTGTGCACCATGAATACGTTTACATTTGAAGTATTTCACTTAGAACTGCAGCAGGCTCACCTTGTTCCTCATGCATGAGAGAATCCCATCAACAAAAGTGGACTTGATTTTGTGAACCTGAGGGTTAAAATAGAGACAGTTACTGGTAACCAGTGGTGACTGAGATGCTCTACTTTTGGACACTTTATCCACTGGCTATCGAACATTAGATTTCCTTTAATAATAAAAGCAAACCCTTTGCAAAAACAATGTTTTTGACAGTTATAGCACATGAATAAAAAGCAGCTGAGGACATGACTGACCTGTCTGTACTCTAGAATGATCTTTGGCAGAGGGTGCAGGTCCTGCAGCTGCAACAACTGCAACAAGACAGAAGTGAGAAAGGATGAGAACAAACACTTTATTAAATAATTCCATGGCTATTTCCAGCAAATACACAATCCTCTCACAGCATTTGTGTGCCTCTGAAACGTCAAATAACATCAGGCTGGCTTTGTTAGATTAAGGATTAAATTGACATATTAAATTCATATAACCGTACTGCAGCCTCTGATGTTGACTGCTGCTGTTTGCTGATGGTCTTGGGAAGTTTCTTGTTCTCGCAGCGCTCCTGGAGGCAAAGCTTCTCAAACAGGACCTTTAAACATTGTGAATCCACAAATCCATGGCATTGAAACACACCACACGGACTAATATACATAACAAGATGGAGGTAATATGGTAAGGTAATACATATTAATCACAGAGATATACACATAAACAGTACAAACTGTTCTTAGTTGAGTGTTGCTGGTGACCAGGAACATTTGTCCAGCTGCTTGGTGGGCCTCTTGCTCCAGCTGCTTCATTTTGGCCTTACAGTGAGAGAATAAGACAAAGTAGACATATTCAAAGGTCAGACAGTAAACATCCTCCAGTTACAGAATCAAGGAAGGATGATCTGACAATCAAATAATGTCAAAATAATTCCATAATGACACACATTTCATTCCATAACGATAATTCATATCTTTGCCAGACTTTCTCCAAGCAGCAATCTATCACTCGGTGGATATAAAGCCAATTAAAAGGTTGGGAGACAGCAGTGTATTTGTGCCAACGTGATGAGATAACACATTTCTGTAGCCTGGTGACTCGACAAAATCCTTTCAAGATAAGTCAATTATAAAAACCCATTTTGCTGCCCTGGGTATGAACCCGCCTGTAAAGAGGGGAAGTTATTTGAGGAGGGAATTGCTAATAAGTGTAAGACAGAACTAGTTTCTCCGTGCTTTTGATGGCCAAAGGCAAAAAGCAATCCGTTAATCTGTCTAATGCACACATCAGTCACACAGTAAGCTCATTAGGATCACACACAAACAGCATTCACTAAAACTGTCACACACTAAGAATACACACACATTATATACAACATACAGATACTTAAAAACTACTACAGGGATGCAGACACACACTTTGCATCCCATTCTAAGTTCTTAACACACACAGAGAGAGCCAGGCTTTATTTAACAACTGCTGTGATAATCCAGTTAAATATGCAATGAACTTTGTCACTCAGTATGGTCGACACAGGCAGCATGATGAACTCAGCAAGGGAAAGGAAGTGAGCAGAGACGAAATGGTAGACGGTGGGACAGGGAGCATGATCAAAAGAAAAGGGGAGGGAGAAAATATGCCGTGATGGAGGGTAAAAGGGTAAGAGAGAAGTAACAGAGGAGAGCAAAAGGTAGAGGCACTCTGCAAAACTATTTGAGGATGAAAGAGGAAGAGCAAGTGGCTGAGTCCCATAAAGGCAGATATGACGTTAAACGAGAGAGACGAAGAAGAGTAAATGAGGGGGGAAAGGATGTCAGGAGGCAGACAGATCAAATCATCTCTGCTCATACAATATTCAGCCGAACATAAACATTTTTGTTGTTGTTTTTTTGTACAAATTGGGTGACACCAACAGCTGACTGAAGTAGAAAACACTTCTCAACAACTTGACAGACGAACAAGAGAGCGAGGGAAGAGAAACATGGCCAAGAATAAAGAAGTAAAAGATGATGAAATGAGAGACCACAGACGGAAAGCAACAGAAGGGGTAAAACGGGGGGAGATTTGGGAATGTGGGAGGGACAGAGAAAATGAAAGGTTCAAAGAGTTGCAATGTGACGCAAATACTTCAGTGGGAATAGGATGAGAGAAAAAGGGAAAAGATGAGCAATGAATGGCAGGGATACGTGAGGACTGGAGGAGGACACACCAACTCCTCTCATCATACAGAAATAGTTTCACAATGATATTGCCATCTGGAAATAAGCTAAGTGGGTGAGTGAGAGTGGTGTGAAAATGGTAGGAAAACCCTGCTTTGGTTCATGTATGAAACCATATCAAAGGCTAACAGTACTAGGTCTTCCAGCTTCCCTTTTTGAATGACAAATACAGACTATCACCACCTGCTTGTATGGACGGTAATATCCTCTCTAGAATGCTGAAAGCATATAGTCTTTGCTGTGTATTCAAGTGCAACACTTTGGCGTAAGGAGACAGAACACTCAGCCTTCATCACTACTACTTCTTTGATGTCGGTTTGGTGAGAACTTGACAAGATGATGGGCATGGGTGTTCAGAAGTGACATGGGCAGAAAGAGCAATGAAGGAGGGGAAGGTGGAGAGATGAGAGAGACATAAAGAGGCAGAGAAGAAGCGGTAGACATGTACCAAAACTCCAAAATATACTCCCCCCCCCCCCTCTCTCGGTACTAGCCCAGAGCAGGCTCCAGACTGCCTCATCAATATTGGATGCTAGCCCCTTAGTACTGCGTCTCACACACACTCACACACACACACACACATTGTAGGGCAATATTATGGATTAATCATTACATCAAAATATGGAATTCTCAGTTTGATCCTTATGTTTACAGAAGGATGTCTATCTCATCTGTGATGTTAAAAAGCTCAGTCAGAATGTGAAAGAGGTTAATCAAGCCATATTTGCCCAACTGAATTTGAATAATGCTGACTGACGAGACAAAAGAGCATGTGGGCATGTTTGAGAGATGCGGGTTGACAGACAGGAGGGAACCTCTGTGTTCAGACAGGTGAACTTGACAGCTCAGATATAAAAAAAACACCAAAAAAAACGAAATCCAACACGACAGAGCGGGGACATGCGTGAGTGCACTAACAGGCACATATTACAAAAACACAAGCACACACAAACTCAGCAGCAGTCTGCAAAAACGTCATCGCCTCAGTGTGTGTGTGTGTGTGTGTGTGTGCTGGAAGAGGCAGACAGTGATGCTCCTTCCAGCAGCACAGCCTCCTGAAGGAAAAAAGACAGACTCTCCATCCTATTTATAGTTACACCGCAAGATACCAAAAAACTCTCTACACAACAACACCCCTGCTGGCCCTTGCAAGAACTTGTAATTGGGTTTAAGAGTAGGTGTTTGTCTGGGACTGACCGCTAAACTGATGAGGGACCTGTGTGTATCCCTGGGCATGCATGTGTCCAGAACATCTGTGTGTTACGATGAGGATTCTGAAACGTGGTCTCCAGGATTGGTTTTTATCTGTATGTAAACAGGACAGGTCCCCAGAGGATGTCCGCCCACATCACTAATCCTACCCACAAGAAGAAAAAGAGACATTTTATGTTTCCTTTCCTTCTCAGGCTCTATTTTCCTTCAACAGATCTCTTCTGTTTTTCATATCCTCCCACTGTTTTGCTCCCATTTGTATTAATACAGCACCTGCTCATAGAGAAGATACATATTTCATAACTGTATTTTAGGATTCACTCTCCAATTTGCTTTATACCATATATGACTGGCAGATGAAGATATGAAGACTAAAGACTTTCTATACATTATGTATGTATGGAAAGAAAGTGACTGAAAACCTTACTATGCGCTGTCTCTCCAGTTCACACGCCTACTACTGACTGACTGCTGGTTTAAGCACATATTTCTTATTTTTTTTAAAACAAATAAACCCAAAATAGGGTCATGAATACGAGCTAAAGAACTATTATCTATAAATCCCTCACACATCAAACATGAACTGGAGTTTCCCACGGCTAGTTCAGTGTTGAGCTGTTGTAGCGGCAGTGAAACAAAGGTACATTAAACTACCTAAAATGTCCCGGCCTATCTTTAAACACACAGCAGATTTTCTGGTGGGAAATCAACATTTGCCACAAGGCAAACGTTGATAACTCCTGGCTGTGAGAGATACGCTCGTCTCCTCTGCCGTCAGCCATGTCTTTTCATCAAACTGTTTCTGCTCTATTTAAAATTCACATTAATATGGAAACTTTAAAATACATTAACCATAACATTCAGTGTATTAAAAGAGTGCTGATGTTCTGCCTTACCCCCAGCACGTCTGACGTTCTTCTGAGAGCCGTTTTGTCCACATGAATGCAATGGCTCTCCATGGCTGAAACAACAAAAGTATTTACTGCTCCACAGGACCTGAAATCTAAACTACTAATAGAGGGTTATTTTGACTGTAGAAACCTGATTAACCAAAGAACAATGTTCTCACCTGCCAGAACAGAGATCATCTTCATCTCCATGTCTGAGTACAGCCCCCACAGGCCCTGGCCCTAGACAAACGAACAGTCAGTCAGGTAATGTGTTGCGTGTCTATACTGTACGTACAGGTTAGCGTGTGCACGTTAACCTACCTGTAGTTTAAAGCAAAGCTCCATGTTAAGCCAGTAGAGCAAATAGAGCCCTGAAATGACCTGAGAAACCTGAGTGAGTGAGACACAGACAGACAGATTGGGTGGGGCGGAAAATACTGAGCTTGCTTTCTAGAAGATGACGTCGTGGAATTACTTCTTCCTTGTGTTCAAGAATAGCTGTCCTTTCAAGGACAGATTTCAGCCACTCTCTATGAAGTAATACAGTGGTAGTTAAAGTGTCATCACTGACCTTCAAGACACTGAAACCCTACCAGTGGATTTGTTATGTAGGCCACCCTGACCTCTTAAGAGGAACGTTTCCTACTCGGACCAGACCTTGACATCCTAACACACCTTCTTGGGTAACAGGGCAGGTGTTGTATGTGGTCTTTTGCTGTGTTTGTTGAGAAGGTCCAGGTAGCAGGAGGAGGGGTTTGCAGGATCGAGCAGCCAGCCTGACACCTGTGGGTCCTGGATATGACAGCCTGCCACTGGAGAGAACGCTCTTCATGAGTAGCAGCAGCAGCATACCGCATTGTGTTCAATATCCTGCGTACTGATGGACACTTTTAACACCTTTAAAGCCTCTGTTTGACACTGATGCATCTTGGGCAGAGTATCACTTAAGCAAACAGCTTTGTCTTTGATAAATGCCAGCGTTGATGAATTTACAAAGGAGCGTTTTGAAGTAGGAGTAAACTACTATATATGCATTTATGTTTGTGTGCTCTACCTTGTTTCCAGCTGAGCTCTCGTCTGTAAAACTGCAGAGCTGTATGAAGCAAATCCTTGGCTTTATAGCACACCACCAGTTGAGATCTTGACAGCACCTGTAGCAGCATATCTCTATGGAACACACACACACACACACACACACACACACACACAGTATGTACTCCTGTTTTAAAATGAAATACCGATGAAACAATGAGCCTTTTTTTTTAAATCGCTTTAACGCATTCTATCACATTCTCACTTCTCTTTCACACAAACACAGACCTCGTAAAGAGCTCCATGCCACGGTGTGTGTGCTGCTGGGCCCATGCAGGTGTGTGCTCTAGTTTTAAGTAGACCAGACTGTCATTTGGCTGGAGCGAGTCCTCTGGTGTGCTGCGGTCGAGACTGTTCTTCATCAGTACGAGGAGGCCACTCACTGCTGGAGCGAGCTTCTTTATCAAGGACCAGAGAGGGAGATTAACAAGGAACTGTTTAGAGTACTCTCATAGGAACGTACTCTCATATTATTTAGATTTGTTCAAAATAATAAATAACTCAAAAACTGACTCCACATTTGTCGCCCAGCTCTGCTCACCTGTTCTGGGTCTAACTGAGTTGTTCCATCTCGGTACACCAAGGTGAGCACCAGCGCCTTAGACTTCGCCGCCTTCTCAAGCATTTCCAGTTTCTCGTCTGGGTTCATCTTCCCAGAATCCTTTACTCTAGGGTCAGATGTCAGGGTTGTAGTCAGACAGACAGCTTTGGATTGATTCTGGGGCTCATTACAATAGGCCTCCTCACGAGATATCTCTGGCCCATTTATGTCCTGGCCAGGCCCACATTTGATCTGCTTGTGCCGGAGAGGTTTGCAGGTCACACGTTTGGAGGCATTCCTCGCTGACTCACAGCACCTTTCTTCCACCTTTCTCTGCCGAATTTGCCGTTTTTGCTTCATGGCATATGGGTCTTCATGCATGTCTGAAACTATTCCTGTTTTATGTGAAGGAATGACATCGGTCTGTGGTTCTGTGGGTTCAGTGACTCCTCCTCCGCCTGCCTTTTCTTTAGAAGACTGAGGTGGTTCCCATTTTGATGGATGCTTGGTTATGTGGATTTTAGGAGGAGGGTCAGCATATTGGCACTGAAGTACTTCACGCTTCCTCTTTGAGGGGAAAGAGGCGATCAGGAGAGGGAGACGTGAATGGGTTTGGTAAGTAAGTAGTTGGCTGTTTTCCAGTTCTTTGCTCCGTTTTGTGGGAGTTGAGGCAACGTCCGGTACCGAGGAGGAGTTTTGTGCAGCAGAAAAGGTGCTTGCTGAGGCCAGGGCCTCGCTTAAGCCGCTCTCTCTGACGTTTCTGTTAGCAGCCTGCACACCAGAAAAGGTGAAGCGTGCAGTCAGACAGGGACATGGGAAACAGAGAGAACAGGAGAGGCAAGAACAGATTCAGAAGGACTTGAAAACATACCGTCTCACTGATTGTGTAGTTTTCTTACATAGAAAATCACTCAAATCAGATTAAAAAATGAAGACAGAGTAGAATGCATGCATCATATAGATTATTCCTATGATTTTGTGGGATATCACAACATTTGTGCAAGTAAAGCTTAGAAAGTAAACGTGTGACCAGGAGGGCGAGCAAGGCACATTAAGCAAAAAGGGAAACAAAGCAGACAGAACAGCAGTCAGAACTGCGTCCCAGACAAAAACACAGACAGCCGAGACGCTGTTTGTCTGACAGTCTGCCCCAAGTAGTGTCACTCATGCTCATTCGCACATATTTATTTTTCATGAAGGAAAATAAAGCACTTGGGATGGATGACAATACATAATTCACAAAATCCAATTAGTTTTGAAAGGGGTTCAAACCCAGACAGATTACGTGTGAAGAAAATATCTATGAATATCTATGATCTGTACTGCATATATGCAATGTAAAAAAAATAATAATACGTCAAACTGTGAGTATTATTTACTGTATTTATTGTGCAAATGATGGAGATGAAAATAATGTAAGCTAGACTGACTCCTAACATGATCCCATGGAGGGCGGTGGAGAAGTGGGAGGATGAGAAACAAGGTGAGAAATACAAATTCCAAGCTCCCAAAAGCACACCCTCACCTCTCCGTGACCTTCCCAGCATCTCAAAAACACCTCCATTATTCATTCCTGCAACTCCCATCTCTATTTATGCACAAGCATCTTGCGTGTGCGTGTGCACTTCTTTGAAATCTGGGAAGGAGTTTTGAAGTTGGGTATTCTGAGGATTTCCAAAGACCATTGTTTATGGAAGCACGCAGTTCTGTATGTCAGCAGTGGGACGTAGGAATTCCTGTGATTCAGCTCCCAGAGGAGAGTCTTCCTCATTCCCCTGTAAACACAAGCCGTTTTCCTGCTGACAAAGTCACGAACCCCCCCAGGGTGCTGTGCTACAGAATATAGATAGAAAAGCGAGGAGGGCCGTGGCCCGTAGCCCAGTACTGGGTGCAGGAGAGTGAGTGTGAATGAAGGGACAGAGGGAGAGAGAGAATAGATTGGTGTTTTAGCTGCTGATGGTAGCAATACAGTGAAGCCCTCTTCCATCGCCCTTCTTCTCCTCCATCTTTCTGCCCCATTCTTCCCCATTACCGCTCCCCCTCCATCCCTCCACCTCCCTTAATAGTTATTTCTCTTGGCTGCTCCGTCTCTCCTTTGCTGCCAATATGTATCGTGGGCTACTTCGTCAGGACTTTTTTTTTTTTACCTTACGACTCATCGGGGAGCTATCACTTGTCAGCATGTTGCAATACTGCCGACGACACCCCGTTTCACAACAAACCCGGTTTTTATGTGCATCGGGGAAACAGAAGCCGAATCCCTTTGAAAGCAGCGATTTAAATTTCAGGACTTTTTGTGTGTGTTGCTGCTGTACACTGTTCCCTCTCCTTACAATGATTACAGAGGGGGGGACAGATGAAAACAAGGGAAACAAAATAACTTTTCACAAACTTGCTGCAGGGACTCACTTGTTCGTCGTCATGGTGCAGGTGGTTCCCAAGGAGCCTGGGAGCTCTGAAGCCTGACCTTTCTGCCCTGAGCTCCTGGGAAAACGTTGGCATGGAACAACTTTCTCTACCCGAGTCCTCTAGAAGGGAGGGGTGAAGAGCATTTCTGTCAGATCATCACTCTTCATACACATCCTCGATCAACGACCCCACTCTGTTATGTAAGCATGTGTTTGACGAAGCATGTGTGGACGCTGACACGACGCCTGAGTGAAACCTCAGCAGGTGACAGGACAAGGTCAGCCGACACTACAAATCCTGGCCAAGATCACGCTGACATTTTGTCACGACACAACTTGCATCATGTTTTCGCGCGTGTTTGTCGATGTGAACGTGTGAGTTGACTCAGCACTGTCTCAGTGAGACCAAAGCTACCGTCCTGCGGTTGTAATGTGAGCCAGCACACAACATCCCTCATCAGTGCTGCCCTGTCATCACCAGTGATGAAAGAAAGATGGCGGAAAGCTGCTTGACACGTCTTCAAACGCTTCAGCACCTCGAGATCCGCTTCGTCTAATCTACTGGGACCAAAAACAGTCCGCACAATTTGAATAGGAGTCAGGGAACCGAACGGAGAATTGTTTGCACTTCATCAACTTTAATTCTGTAGTAGTAGATTTTCTGGTAACATTAATGAATCTAGTCCTCAAGAACATAATACAGCCCAAATATAGTTGACTTTGAGTCTCCCTCCCCTTTAAAGAGACCCAATAGCTCAGTGAATTGTTAGTGTGACAAGTAACACAAAAAACCCAACATACTTTTTGTACTGGAGTGCGTTTACTCCTGCAGTTAAGCACTTAAATAGAAAAGTACTATAGCACACTCTGGTGGTGATTAGTTGAACTACATAATATAAACAAGTGACATACAGTATTATTACTGTAACTTGTAATATTACTATATTATATTTCATAACTCAGAAACATATGACAGCGATCTGGGCAAATGGAATTTTTCCAGATATTCACCCATAGAAACTAAGACTATGTAAAATGGCATCATCATGCACTCACCTGTAGATGTACTGTCATTTCTGCTGTCCAGAGTTGGCATCAAAGACTCATTTCTGTCTTCCCCCGATTCTCCTGGCTCACGTAACTCACTGACCTCCCTACAATCTGTCTCACACTGTCTTTCTCTCATAGGGACATCTGAACAATGGTGCTGCATGATCTCCATCTTCTCTTCAGTGCTTGTAAGCATGTCTGCACTGCTCTCCATCTGCACTTCCAAACTGACCTCCATCACATCTATTCTTTCCCCATTGGTTCTCTCCAATGTTTTCTCTAATTTGGTGGGTTCCCACAGTTTCCGTGGGCTTCCTGTTTGGTGCTTCTCTACTGTTTCAGTCCCACTCTGACTCACATCCTGGCGGTTTTTAGCTTGGCTCGCCTCGTCTTCTCCCCTTTCTAAAGATGCTGGGATGTTTTGACATTGCACAGATGGCTCTCCATCCTGAATGCCAGATGGATGTTCAACTTCTTTGATTGCAGGTGTATTAACTATTAACTCAAGGTCATTGTCTTCTTTCTGGTCAGACTTTGCATGCTGAGAATGACAATGGAAGCTTTTTTCCACATTACTTGTAAATACCAAATTCAAATCCCTCTCAAAACTAATGTTCTCATTGGTTCCCAGAAGTAGACGTCCTTCCACTTCCTTGGCTGATCCTTCCTCATCTGGCAGCGGTGCTCCCTGACATTTTGTCTCTTTAGACATTAGTCCATCCTGCGTTTCATATCCTCTGCCTGACATTTGTGCGGTGCCTGCCTGCATCTTGTTTTCTGAAACCACTATATGCTGAACCACTTCCTCTGACTGTTGATATAGCATGCCTCCATCTTCTCCTCTAGCAATGACCTCTTCGGTGGGGTTAGATAGAGATGGCTTCCACTTTGCTTGATTGTCCAAAGCCACAGTGTGGTCTAGCTTCTTTCTGGGGATATTCCAGCGCTCTTTATCTTTCTTTTCTGTCTGTGCACCTGATGTATCATTATCTATCTCGTCTCTTACGTTAAGGTAGGAAGGAACTCTGTAACAAGCCAATGCATGCTCCGCTTTATGAGCAGTAGGGTGCATGGTTGTGGGGAACAAAACCTCATCAGAAGCCTCCTCGCCTGGAGAAAGATTGTGGATGAAAGGCTTCCTGATTTCTTCAGGTGTGCTATTAAAATAGAAGACAGAGTATGCCAAATTTATAACACATGCTTTTCACAACAAAAAAAAAAGCATCAGAAGACCATGCTATCAGACTGCATACCATAATTGCAAACTATCAAAATGACAAAATGTTCTCTTATCAAAAGAACCACATTTCTGGGTACAAGAAATGTACACTTTAGCCAATATAGCCAATATAATATATATATTTTTTTGCTACATACTTTTTCCATGGTATTACTTGAAGTTCACAAAGTCTCTCCGGTATTTGGAGGGACAGGGAGGTGCATCCATCTCTATGGGAGAAAGATGCTGCCGTGTCCTCTTGCAGAGTGAATGGAGCCTGACTGGACTGGCAACTAGGAGGTTCGGTGTACTTCCTGTGGGAATAAAACTGTGAGCACCGATCAGAGGCTCCGGTCTGAGACGACTGCCTTTGGAGTGATGAATCCCAGCAGCAGGAACGGGAGGAGGCCTGGGATGACAGGGAGCAGTCTGGTGCCTGCGAGTACTGATAACGGGGCGAGGTCTGAGAGCTCTGCCACTGGTTGGAGGCGACACGGTAAGAAGTGGAAAAGGAGGACACCTGGGGCCTGGACCCTGGACTAAACCATGCACAACAGGGATTTGTTTTACCTTTTCTGTTTCATGCTTGCATTCAGTATATTACAATATATGATTACAGCAGTAATCTCACTATAATCGTTCAAAATTCAGCGTGATGTCCTGCACTTCTTTGTACTAATACACTGCATTATACTGCTGCCGATTACTGTGTCACTGTATAAAGATGCTTCTGCACCATTCTACTTAGCTTAGCTTCTACTTGATCCGACATACCGGTCTGTGTCTCCCTCTTTGCTCTCCTCCTGACTCATGCTCCGGCTGCTCTGAGCCCACTGCTCCCTCTGGCTGCCATCGTACCTCTCCACTACTGCATTAACAACAAAAGAGAGAACCATAAACTGTGGGAACTAAATATAAGTATTAACTAACCTTTGTGTAATACCCAATTGAGAAGCCCTTTATCACATATTGTTAGACACTTAAAAAATACAGCACATATGAAATTTTAATGGAAAATATTGATTAGAGGAAGGCTAAAACTGGGAAGCATTGTCATGTAAGACATGATCGTGTCCTGACTGACTTTGCCTGCGATCGTAGGAGTGGTTGAAGCTGCGTCTGGCCGCTTGTAGATTCTGGGCCCGCAGAACGGCCAGGATCTTCTGGGCTGCTTGGGAAAGAGGTCCTGAGTACAGCCTGCTGTTAGACGGCTCCATGTCTGCTACTCTATCTGAGGATATATTATATATGTAAAAATTGTTTGAAATAAACAGAATTGCAATCATCATAAGCAGCACAGCTTATATGGAACCAAACTTCTCCCCAAGTTCTCAAGAGATTGATCTCCATCTAACACACTATTTGGGTAGGTTCACACTTGTACACACTCTACCAGATTAGGTCTTAATTTGCAGACTCATCAGATATAGTACAGCTTGATACTAGTTGTTGTGCCCACAGAAACTGCGTGCTGAGGTTGAGCTTCCTACATGTGCTCCTCATTCATTCTAGAAGGCTTTACTGCAGCCAATGTGTCCTCCAGAGCTTCCATTAAATTCTGCAGCAGCAGAAAGAGTGGAAGAAGGTGTACATTCCATCTCCGGCCTGTGGGGGGCACTGCGCACCAGCTTAAGCTTCAAAGAAAAAGCAAGAGAGGTGAGAAATAAAGAATAAATACCTACAGGCTAAGTCCACCCATATGAATCAAACATATGGAAAGTACAACACTGTTCCTGATACTAAAATGTGTCCTGTAAAGCAGTAATTCCTGAGAGCCTTTAATCAGAGGTTTTACGAGTGATATAGTGATATTATAGACCAAAGCTATTAATCGGTTTATAGTCTGTTAGCATAATGAATTAAAAAAAGGGTTTTCCCCAATATGTAGGCAACAGCAAACCTTACGTCCGCCATGTTTTGGCCCAATTCGTCCCGACAACAAAGCACTTGAACGTGACATTCTCGTAATTCCGACTTCACAAGTGGGAAGTAGGATCTTCCGACCGGCACTTGAAGGCAGCATTTATCCCAAATCGACCGTTAGCAAAGAAAACGCTTCTAACGTTCAACAGTTGTGAGTGTTTTCGCAAATTAATGCTTGTGTACGGTGTTATTTCACAGTTATATAGTCTTACACTGAAAAAGGAACAGAAACCGGGCACCCCTTAGCATGAAAACACATCTGCCGTCACAACGGCTGAATTAGCAAGTTTAAGTAGCATTAGCTAACAATTGCGCGAGCGCTAGCTAGTTAATATATGTACGTACATGGTTGTTAGTCGAGTACGAAGCAACGTGTTCCGTATCGTATCTTACCCACTTATAAACACTCACTCATTACTTACATTTGTTTTTCACGAACTCACGAACGTCACAGACAGTTATCGACCCGGGCCAACCGCCAAACACCCAAACTGATGTGTACGTCGTTACGTAATGACGTCGTGACGTCCTTCGTCAAGCTTGGATTACACTGGGCTTTTCAGACGTGACTGACAGATAGTTAAATGATGAAAACAAAACATCAGAACATAAAGGGAAACGCATATTAGCTCCTTTTTAGAAACACTGTTGAAACAAGACAATTAACTAAATTATAAACATTATATATATATATATATATATATATATATATATATATATATATATATATATATATATATATATATATATATATATATATATATATATACATATATATATACCGGTATATAGGTTTTTCATGGTTTTATTACAAAGTGATCCATCTATCAGCTGGAAAAGCTCTGCTTGCTTAGATTTATTCCAGGCATTAAACTAAACAACACTATATAGCATTATTCATTGTCATGATGGACTTTTGTGTAATTCTGTGTCTGTTTTGTTGGTTGTTGTTCTGCCAAGATGTTTTCAGAGTACAACAGACTGAAAGCTGTCAGACTGGAATTTCCCAGTCATCCAGATAGAGAAAGCAGGAAACAAATGTGTTAATAGAAGAGCAGGACATGAGTCATCTTAACTTGCACGACAGGTAGCAACATTTACTACAGTTATGAAAGGACAGAGGAAAAGAAAAATCTGTAGAAAAAAATGACTCTTCTAATCTAAATGATGGTTCATTTTTGATGCCATTACAGCAAAAATAACAGCTATTTCAGTTGTGTATCAAAGTCATGTTCTGTCATGTCTGACGCAGTTAAAATGTGAATTAGAAAAGTACAAAGTTCCTGGAACTCATCTTCATTTTATTACATCCACCTGGTTGAACACAACTTACAAAAAGAATCAGGAGTGAGTCAAGGGCGAGGCCAATCATACATTGGTGTGTGTGCGTGTGTTTGTGTGTGTGGATTCGTCGATGAGACTTTATTTTAAGTTAAGCAGCTCCGTCAGTTTGGAAAGTATGGCTGCTTGGTTAGCACCTTTGCATTCGGAGACCTAAAAGACAAGAGGGTTAAAAATGTAATTAAAAAATAAATGATACAATGATGTGTATTGAAATTAACTTAAAATTGATATTTGTTTCTATATCAAATTTAAACTCAAAATGTATTCATATTAAAAGGCATTTTAATTCATGTCATTATGTCAAACAAGTGTTTCCATCTTTGCTTTATATTTTCATGCTTACCTTTTTTCCACAATGGAAAAATAGGAATGTGGGCATGGCCGAGATGCCATAGAAGTCACTTATTCCCTGAAAAGAGCAAACAGAACAACAGAAAGATGGATGAACTGAGTCAAAAACACTGCTATGACCTGATTGACCTGAAACATGCAAGGCAATACATGATGACAAATACATGAGTGAAGCATCCAATAAGAACTGTAAGGTCAATTGGTCATTGAGTTGAACTGAATTGTATTATTAAAGTTGTGCTGCTGTGTGTTGGGGATCTCTGTACTAGCAGCAGTCGTAGTAAACGTACTGATGCTTAAAGCAAAAAAACAAAAACAAAATAACAACAGACTTACAACGTTGTCGTCCACGTCCACCTTCAGGAAAACCACGTCTGAATACTGAGATTCCAGTTTCTGCAAGAGAGTCGATCAATGAGCATCCATGACAAACACAATGCACACGATATCAGCTGCTATGACAAGACGTGAGTGCCCAAATCATCCACTTACATTAATGTATGGGGCAATACTATTACAGGGGCCACACCATGGGGCAAAGAAGTCCACCATCACCAGCTTGTTATCTGCCAGTATCCGATCGAACTCCGCCTACAGAAAATGAAAACATTCTCACTTGTTCTGATCAAGCTAATGTATTTACTGACCTGAACTCAGAAATTGCTTATATTTGTAAAGTACTAGTTAGTGATACTAACAGCAACGACAGACAGCTACATCAGAACCGGCCTATTAACAAAGTTAGCTTCTGATTATGATTATTATAGTGTTAAAGTAATCTTGGTGACTAATTACAGTGGTAGCGTGTTCATTCTACTTTCTACGTGTGCGTGCAGGAGCCCGGAGCACTTAAATGACACTATGAAATGAGCAACTGCTCTGGGTTTCACACCTAATACTGATGTGCAGATGTGCCAACTTTCAGGAACTAAGGGTTGACACATAAAGACAAACATTCACACCTCCTCAGCCCTGAATACAGATCCCTGAAACAATGAATACTTTGTGGTCATATTCAAAGACACTGGCCATTATGCAAAACATTGTCTATCAGCAGCATCAGTACAAAATACATTTACATTTACATTTAGCAGTCGCTTTTGTCTAAAGCGACTTACAATAAGTATATTACTCAAAACAAAGAAACCACAACTTATCATTGCCGATAAAGTAAAGAGCTAAAAAATAGAAACAAGTGTTCGGTCCTCGTCTGAGTAAAGTAGAAGCTGTTCAGCAAAACATACCTTAAGAACAACAGTGCTATGATCAAAGTGCTATTTTTTAGATAAAATAGTCAGACTTTAATCTCAAAATACATGTGACTAACGTTTTGAGCCTTTGTAAATCCACTGTGATCTGTACATTGCATTACACATTTAATGGGACATTGTTCAAAGTATGATTACTTTTGCTTTGTAAATTAAATTAATTGCGAACGTTTTCCGACTGTACTGGTTTACACAACTAATGAGTGGGTGGGGGGGAAGTGGTTATTTATAGGTTATTATGCAGTGGTTTTACTGCTTTAGATCAAATTGGGCACTAGTAGCCTACAAGCTCAAATTATTTTGACCCCCTTTTCTAAAAGTTACCAACTGCAGCTTAAAAGCTAAAACATAATATGTTCAACTAAAAGCTAACAACAATAAAATCTGCAAAAAAAACAAGAAACAACTCACCTTGTCTGCTATCTGTCTGACCATGATTGCTGCTGTCTGAACGTGCCTGGAGTGTCTGAGTTGAGGAATACCTGATGCACAAGACAAGACGCACCTATTATTACACCTACGCAATGCAAAAGGGGGAAGTCAATGTTCTTTCACAATAAAGCTTCTGTTGGCCCCGGTGTTGTGTGATGTTTCTGTGAAATGCACTTTGATTGCTTAATCATTTGGTTTACATTCATCCATTTATGTATTATTTGTTTTGATTCTGCGTTATACATTCCAAAGGTTTCTCTAATACAGATGTTTATTTTGAAGGTTTTGTCAGTGGCATGTTTATTTTTGTTGAAAATGGTTTGACCGGTTTGGTGGGTGCTTTTTTTTTTCACTCAACAGGCCAACCAGATTGTACTTGAACATACTCATGTAAATGTTGTCTCACTATTGTCAGTGCTTCTGTGTGTTTTGTGATCTTTTGGATGAACAGTTGATAAAGAGATAAAGCAGAATTTTTACACGTCCCAAAAAATTAAGGGAACACTTAAATCGCACATCAGATCTTGATGAACGGAAAAAATATATAATAATAATAATAATAATAATAATAATAATAATAATAATAATAATAATAATAATAATAAATTTATTTATTTATTTATTTATATTTATATTTATATATATACAAATAATTATTATTATAATTTGTTGGGAACAAAATCACACAACTGATTTTGTTTACATGTAGAACCACACCCTTTTCCACACCCATAAGCTTTATAAAGATAACATTTTATTTATTTATCCAAGGACAAAAGGAAACAAGGACAATTTAGATCACAAAGACAAAAACAAGACACTAAAATTCTCTGAATAGTTTATGTAAAAATGTTATGTAAAGGAACAGAAACTGGGCACCCCTTAGCATGAAAACACAGTCGTTACAACAGCTAAATTAGCAAGTTTAAGTAGTGTAATAAATGTTGTTTAAGATGTTTAGAGTAGCGTCAAGCTGCCACCACCTTTGTTAACCCGGTCTGGTCCGGTATTAGAGGTCAGAGAGCACCCACCACAGAAAGATATGTATAAGAATAGACAATCTTTATTTCCAATTCATTTTTAGGTTAGGGACGTCTGCACCCAGCAGACCAATGAGGGCAGCTCCAGCAGGTCAGGCAGGTACTCCACCATCCAGCGACACCAACACTGCACACAAGAGAACACACCCAAAAGGGGACACTGCACACAAATCACTGCACAGCAACCAGAACAGGTATCACACTACACACCAGGGGAGCTCAAAAGCACACTGGCTCCTTAGGGACCATTACAACATAACGGGTCGAACCCCACTCTTAACACTAGGTGGAGGTAGAGCGCTGCAAGGGTAATGAGCTGCCCTTAACTGGGCCGCTGGCACACTGACGTCAGTTCATTAAACACCTTTTAAAAAGGAATTCATAACACTCGGACATTAACTGACAAGACTACAAGTAAGTTTATATGAAAATCATTCAAATAAAGGACTTATCCTGCCCCGGTCTGGTGACGAGACCCCCCCCGTGGGGTCTAGGCAATGGAACTGGGCTGTGCACCGGAGAACAGGCCGCTCCGCTGGCAGGCGTGGAGTCGTTCAGCGTGGTCGGCGTCACGGATGTGGCCGCTGCATGAGAGCACAGGTAAGGCACGGCTACTCCCCTGGTCCCTCGCTACCTAAAGGAGGTTTCTGGCCTCCCCCCTTGATACAGGACTGATCAACACGACGAACTCCCCTACTCAGCTGTCTTCACTGCCGGCAGCACTATAAGCTGCGAACAGCACCCACCCGCCACAGTGCCACTGGCTCCCAAAAAGCTCAGGCCGACGGCGCTGATGTCCTCCCGTCTCTTCTCCTTCCCGTCTCTCCCTCTGCCCCTTTTCTTCCCCGCCACTGACCCCCGTCAGTCTCCGCCCCCTCCCAGGTGAACTGCATCAGCCCCTGATTGCCCCCCACTCCGGGGAGTTCCTCCGCCCCACGCCGCTCCCTCACTACAGTAGCATTAGCTAACAATTGCGCGAGCGCTAGCTGGTTAATATATGTAGTACATGGTTGTTAGTCGAGTACGAAGCAACGTGTTCTGTATCGTATCTTACCCACTTATAAACACTCACTCAATTACTTACATTTGTTTTTCACGAACTTCCCAGACAGTTAACGACCCGGGCCAACCGCCAAACACCCAAACTGACGTGTACGTCGTTACGTAATGACGTCCTTCGTCAAGCTTGGATTACACTCGTGGTTCAGGGTGGCCTTTTATTGTGGACAGTATAAGGCACACCTGTGCACTAATCATGATGTCAGATCAGCATCTTGATGTGGCACACCTGTGAGGTGGGATGGATTATCTCAGCAAAGCAGAAGTGCTCACTATCACACATTTAGACAGATTTGTGAACAATGTTTGAGAGAAATGGTAATATTGTGTATCTGGAATGAATTTTAGATCTTTAAGTCCATCTCATGAAAAATGGGAGCAAAAACAAAAGTGTTGCGTTTATATTTTTGTTGAGTGTAATTAAAACTGCAAGCAGTGCCGTGACGGGCCCTCACTCATATGCGGTCGTGGAGTGCCTGCGGTCACAGGGCAGTGTCATGGACGCTACCCTTGGTGCGGCCGCTTCTCGTGGCTCAAGTTGAGACACAAGCGATGGACACCGAAAGGCATCCATCTCTCACGTGCGGTCGTGGAGTGCCTGCATTCACATGGCAGCGTGGCAGCCGCCTACTTGTGCAGCGGCAACCTCCTTGTAGCGCAAGTTTAGACACAAGCGATTGACTTTCAAAGCCATCCACGTGCAGTCGTGCAGTGGCTGCATTCACAAGTGAAACTACATTTCAGTCACAGAGCTCACACACATGTGTCCATGCCTTCCTGACATCTCTCTTCCTCCCCCTAGTGTGACATCTCTCCTCCTCCCCCTGTGTCCTTCTTGCAAGCTGAAATGAGTTGAATTAGTTAAAAAAAATCAGGTGTGGCTTTTACTTCGAAAAAGTCACAAAATCAATGACATTTCCTGTCGCCAGTAGGTGGCGCTCTGACTGTGAGGCAATATAACAGTGCAGACTTGTTCAGGAAGGAACTCTAATCAAGTGTGGAAAGTTTGGAGCAGATCAGAGAAGAAACACTGAAGTTATAATAGTTTTGATGTTTATGGCAGAGTTCAACTGACAGCTGTGTGAGGTGCATATGGAGATGTGTGCCATCTCTCCTCCTCCCTTTGTGTCCAGGCTGAAATGAGAGGAATTAAAAAAAGGGAATTAAAAGTGGCATGACTGTTGATCTGGTGTAAAGCAGACTTGAACTGCATGTGAGATTCACAGATTCCCCATGTGTCACTGATAGATCTCTGACTCCCCCTGGTGGTCGCTGTGCCCCTGTGTCTCTCCCCCCTGTGTCCTGAGTGAAGATTGAGTGAAAACCTGGCTGAATTACACACTCGGCTAAAAACATTTTTTTTACCCACTTTATCATGACTTTAGGCAGTGGGTCTCAAAGGCTTTTTTGTACATCTCTACTTGGGCTATCTAGGAAAAAATATTTCATGCGTGTACGCTTAACCTAGAGGGGGGGCTGTGGCTCAGAAAAAGGGCCTAAAATCAGACACATTTCATGTCGCCATTAGGTGGCGCTCTACCTGTGAGTTAAAATTGCAGTGCAGTTGTGTTCAGGACCTGACTCTCATCAAGCATGAATATTTTGGAGCAGATCGGAGAAGAAACGGTGAAGTTTAAATGCCTGTGGCGAAGGGTGAAAATAGTAGCGCAGTCATGGCGTCGCCGTGGCCACGCCCCTAGACTTTTGGAGCATCTTTGAGTAACTTTTTGTCCTTAAGGCCTTTCCAACCACATATCCAATTTTGGTATCAATCAGATCAACGGTATAGCACAAGTTCGATTTAGTACGACCCCTGTGAATGGCCAAAAACTGCCAAAAATGGCACTTTTTGGAAATTTGTGGCAGCGCCAAACATTACTCAATTTGATGAAACTTGACATGTATGTTCTTTGAAGCTATGGCAACATAGGTTTCAAGTTTCGTAATTTTTGGCCCAAAGGTTATAGAGTTATGCTAATTGCGATTTGGTGGCCCAACCCTCTTATGTTCATTGGCCGATATCTTCTGATTTAATGCATATTTTCAAAAGCTTTTCAGACCATCACCACAGCTAGGTCTAACGAGTATGCGTACCAAATTCCGTCCAAATCGGGTCAACGGTGTCCAAGGAATGAACAACTTCTTGTTTTTCATAAAATCCAGGCGGACTTTTGTACTCCAAGAGGATTTCGAAGGTCGAAGGCGTGAAAGAATAATAAAAAAAAACATTGCAATAACAATAGGGCTTCGCAGCCCGACGTTGTCGGCGCTCGGGCCCTAAATAGCATGAAAAGGACATAAAAACATGATTGGCAACAAGCAAATGAAAACTTTCTTGCATGTTTTGAAAAGGATTAAAAGTGTAAAACAATGGTGGGTGGGTGGAGAGGGGGAGAGTGTGAAGTCAAATGTGGAGAAGTCAACGAATTCAGATGAATGCAGCTTTCCTGGGTGGATGTTGAAGTCACCGAGGACGACGAGTGGTGTGCCATCATCAGGGGAGCAGCTCAGGAAGGCATCCATCTCATCTAAAAAGTCACAGAGAGGACCAGGTGGGCGATGGATCACTATGATGTTGAGCTTGAAAGGAAGGGTGACAGAGACGGCATGAAATTCAAGTGCAGATCGGGTTAGGTGGTCCAGAGGAAGGACCTGGTAGAACCACCTGGGTGAGATAAGAAGTCCAGTTCCTCCATCCTCGACCTGTTGATCTTGGGGAGTGTGAAAACGAGTAGACAGTTGAGAGGGCAGCTGGAGTGGCAGTGTTTTCTGGGGTGATCCAGGTCTCCGTAAGGGCCAGGAAGTGGAGAGTTTGCAGGGAGGCATACGTTGAAATGGTGTCCGCTTTCTTGACTGCAGACTGGCAGTTCCACAGCCCCCCTAGTACTTCAAGTTCCTTACCGGTGGAGAATGGTGGGTAGCAGAGATTGGATGGGTTACAGCCTCGAGCGAAGGGTCTCTGGTAAAATTTACTCCAGTGTGATATCTTGACTGGGATAGGACACATGGCTGTGATGGGTGGTGGTTGAGATGTTATGCCCACCTCAATGGACTCCCACATATCGACTCCCTTGTCTTTGTTCAACTGTCTTCGTTTGGCTGTCCTGATGCTGCAGCTGTAGTGACAAGCTCTTAAGTGCTTGGTTTACCACATGCAGGTTTAGCCCCCCCCCCCTCCAATCAAGTCTATTCACTGCAGCTGAGATGGCTGAAACTAGGTAATTGCCCACTCAGTATGAACAGCTTCACAAGAATTTAAACAAGCTAGACAAGACTAAATATTACAACTGGTTCTACTCATAAAAACCTATAAACCAGTATCTACGAGAACATTTCATTATATGAACTATTAATATTGCAAATACATATTCAACCTTTTGGTAAAAAATCCTTATTCAGTCCACTAGATGGTGCCTAGGAGGTTGTTTTTTTGTTTTATGGTGCAGTCACTATGCAGACTGCAATAAACAGTTCGGCTTGTCTGGAGCATGATGCAACATTTATGACATTTATCACAGTGAAAATGTATCACAACATAAGTTATTGCAAAACTTGAATATCGCAAACATTTTTTAAAATCATATTGTGACACAAGAATTGTGATAATATTGTATCATGGGGTCATCTGGTGATCCCCATCCACACTTTAACCTATTTTGTAATTTTAAAAGGATAAATTATTGGATGTTATTTTAAAGAAAACTAAGCATGATTTATTTACAAAATTAGATTTAAAGCAGATGCAAACTCACTGAACACAAAGACCCCCAGTCAGCAGACCCCCAGTCAGCAGACCCCCAGTCAGCAGCGCAGCACTACATGCAAGGAAGCAGCTCAAGCATCGGAGGCGGCCAACCTCCCAGTGGGGACAGAAAGACTGTTTCCTCTTCTGGCCTATCAACTCTGTGGTGATGAGTAGCCATAACAAAAAAAATGATGGCCGGAAAGTGGGAGCGAACATGTAGTCTGATCGGGCCTGATAAAACATTTTCTTTTTGAAAAAGTAAAAGAAAATTACAGCCAGCTGTTTTACATTAAATTCTTCCGATGTACCATCTCAATCCCATTATTAATTTAATTTAACATGCTGAATTGGTCTGTGCTCTTTCTTCGTTAAATTCTCTTTTAAAAAACAATGCCATTGCCATTGGCCACTGCCAAGTCGTCATCAACACAACATCACATTGAAATTTCTTTGGAAAGGAGAAACGCTGCAGTAAGATTAACAGACAGACATGCTCAATGACACACTTCATAATCTGTAGGGAAAACATTTCTACAAAATAAGAGTTTTTACTGCTGCTTATTATGATACTCATGAGTTTGATCACCATTTATGTTTCGAGCCAGCAGTCTCCCATAGAACAAGGCAGCGCAACTGGTGAAGTTGCTCTCAGATTGGCAATGCATACACAGAAGCAACCAGAACCCAGGTCCCTCCTACTGTGCAGCGCTGCAGTATCAGAACTGTAAATACTGATGTGCATTACATTGGCTTGGTCTGCATATTGCACCTACCTGCTTCTGTATTAATAACACTGTTTCTGGTTAGGGGGGCACAGTAGCTTGTTGTGGGGGAAGTTGTGACAAAAAACAACTGAATTTCACCATTACATATCTACCGTATACTGCAGTTTAACTTTTGTGATGTTTTGTGTATTTTCCCAGTTGGATGACAAAGTGAGCTTTAAGCAGCAGCATGAATAATTAGTGACAATTTGTGAGGCAACAGGAGCCTCATATCTACCGGTATGCAGGAAAGAAAGTAAAATATATTGTTTTCAAAGTCGTAATTGAAAGTGGTCTATTTGTGTGAGAATGGTGTGAAAAGGAAGGAAACAGATAGTGTAAACTCAGAAGCAGAAGATGATGAAACCTCCGGTCACACACCTACATGTGATACATCTTCATTTTCTCTGCAGTTCCTGATTTCATCCAATGCGCTTGGTGTGTCTTAAGCTTTCTCTCCACAGAATAGAAGCATTTTCCAGAAGCAGCGTGAGGATGGGACACGCTGTGCTCCGTGTGCTGGGGTTTCTCTGTGAGGACATTGTTTAAATCATAGTTCCCATCGATGCAACGTCTTAAATGCCTGATGTTGTTTGTTTTACAGCCAGTTTGATAATGTATGACAATGTTTCAAACTCTGTTTCAGCTCTCATCCTCTACTGTGAACCAGCTCAAGGTAATTACACAGTTATTCTTTTGATATTCACTCGGGATGAAGCAGTATCACCTTTTAACTGTGGGATAAGTGCAGTGACAGGAAATAAAACATCTCACTTTCATGCATCTTGTGTTGGTTTCTAGATGCTCTGCTGACCATTGAGCCAAACTGGTCCACTTTATTTACCGGAGAGTCTGTTACCTTCATGTGTGACATGAGGGAAGGAAATGACAACGACTGGTTTTACACGATCAGGAAGGATGGTCGCACTTCTGTCTCTTTCAACGAACAAAAGAATTATACAGCAACTTCTCTAGATCCAGGCCAGAGTGGTGAATATCACTGTGTTGGTGATTATAAGAGGTCATATTTGAGAAAAGAAAGTAATAAAGTCTCTCTAACTGTATCAGGTAAGTTCTCAAAGTTTTACTACATGACAAATCACTTATTTATGAGCCATGTGAATATGATCACCCTAAAGTTCTTATATATATAATGTATGAATGTATATAATGTCCTTTGTTTAAAGGAGCAATCATCACATATTTAATCATTGTATCTGTTGTGAGAGAGTAATACAGGACGGTACATCCTAGAAATGAATGCATCTTGTTGTACAAAGTGTCCCTTATTAGTGATAAGAGTAATGTATTAAACCGGGCAGTTTGAAAGTGGCGCCTCCTTCAGGGGAAATGTAGTCTTTTATTATAGTATGAGTAACTTTGGCATCTTCTTCTGTCTCAAACTCTACTTTTTCTTAACATGTGTTCATATTTGTGATATATTGAACTGATTCACTAAAAAGAAAAAGGAACCATCTGTGTTACACAGACAAAGATGTGATCCTGCAAACTCCTGCGTCCACCTTGTTCAGAGGAGAGTCGGTGACGCTTCGCTGTCGGCATCGTGATCAGAGAGAGGAGGAGGCAACCTTCTACAAAGACGGATCACTGATAGAAACGGAAATAAACCAACAAAACACAGTTGAAGTGACGACTTCTCCGACGTCAACCGAGAGCTCTTACTCGTGTAAATTTGAGGATGAAGAATCTGAATCAGTAAAACTGAAAATGCAACGTGAGTACTTTTCACATTAAGGAGCTGCAGACGTATAACCTTCCCAGAGTGAAGCAGAGGGAGTTTTTATTCTCTAGAATCCACGTTAGCTTAAGTTAATCTACACTTTCAGTGGTTAATGTATGTGATGGGCACCGTTGATTGATTTCCATCGGGTCGCTACACCTTAATTATATACACAGATTTAAAAGTAATTAATATTTCTACATAATTTACTACAATAAGTTGTAGAACCACCAAGAAAACTCAATGAGATTATATTATTAATTTGAAATATCTATCAAATTAATAATTTACAGGGACAATAATGACCATATTCATGTGTTTGTTCTACATTAAACAGCACGACCAAAGGCCCGTCTCAGCAAAGGCTCTGACAATGTGACCCTGACCTGCTCTGTGGGTCAATCATCACCATCATCATCACCATCATCAGCATCATCCTCTGGTTGGAAATATTTCTGGTACAGAGGTGATATATCCTCTGAACAACTGACCACACAAGATTCCATTCTCCTCTCAAACGGACAAATCCGTGTCTCACCAAGTGGATTCTACTGGTGTAGAGGAGGACGAGGAAACCCAGTTTTCTACACGGAGTACAGTGAAGTAATAAGTGGTGAGTTGATATGGAGAACACAATGTAGAAATAATCCTTATTCATAATAAAACATATTTGACCTTTAATACACTGATACTGTTGAATCATGGACAGTTAAAATCAGGCCTGTTGTGACTCTGCAACCCAACTGGCCTGAGTTATACTCTGGAGAGACGATCACTCTTGTGTGTCTAGTCGAGGATGGAGGAGACACTGAGTGGGAGTACGGATGGGAGACACCCAACTCATACAGACCTCAAAACCCACGTGACCACATGATTAGGTCATTACTCAGTGGAAAGTACCGGTACAAGGGCAGAAGTAAAAAATACAAGATGTTCACAGACTGGAGTGATACTTTCACACTGAAACTAGATTCCAGTAAGTCACCTGTTTTATTTTGCTGAATGTAAAACAAGTTTATATTATTTCAGATGTTAGTTTGTTTGATATATTTTAAGACGATGCACCTTCACACTTGTGTGACACATTTGGAGATCGAGAACTAAGTAGGATACAAGTAGTGCTCCACTGACTCATCATTACATGTCTTCGTTCTGTGAAATCATGTCCAACAGATAAACCTAAGCCTGATCTCACTGTGTCTCCATCATGGCTGAGTCCTGGAGCCTCGGTGACTCTGAACTGCAGTGTTCAGCATCCGTCTGCAGGATGGAGGTTCTACTGGTATAAGGCTGTTCCCAAACTCTCAGAGAGCTCCTACAACTCCTACAGTTATGAGCTGCTACCTGGTAGCACCAACGGGACTGAACCCTACATTGTTCATGGACAGACGCACACGGCAGGATATATGTGCAGGGCTGAAAGAGGAGATCCAGTCTACTCCACTCATTATAGTGACACTAAGTTTGTCTGGTCTGGAGGTAGGTTTGTCTTGACTTTTCCATTCTTGCACAAAAGAAGACATTTAGTTATTATGGAGATATTTTAGTCACGTTCACGTTTTTACGTTACCGGAAGGCCACCTTAGTTTGCCGACAGGTTTGACGTTAATGCAATTATGTCTCTATTGGTGTGATCCTTTGTTTCTTCTCACCAACAATTAAAAAGATTAAGAACACAATAAACCTGCAGGATTATGTCCATCGTCCCCTCATTACGTCTTGTTTTTCAGATTTCAATCCAGCGGCATCTCTCTCAGTGAGTCCTGACAGAGTGCAACATTTCAGGGAAGAGTCGCCGTCACTGAGCTGTGAGGGAAGCTCCACTGAGTGGAGAGTGAGCAGGTTTTCTTTATATGGCTCCCCATCATACTGTACTACCTGGGGGACAATGACTGGATCCACATGCATCATGAACCGCACCCGGATCAGTGGAGTGTACTGGTGTGAGTCTGGAACAGGACAGTTCAGCAATGCAGTCAACATCACTATAAGTTGTGAGTTTTAAATGATTTTAATTTGAAGTATTTCTATTTCAACCTGCACCAGCTGGTCTTTCTGACCAAAACTTCATCTTCTTGGATCTTGTTCCAGACGATGATGTGATCCTGGTGAGCCCTGCTCTTCCTGTGGCCGAGGGACGTCCTGTCACTCTCAGCTGCAAGTCGAAGACAGACGAGGCTCTTTCTAATGTTGATTTTTATAAAAATGGAAAACTCCTCCCAAATCAGAGCAGAGGGGAGCTGAATATCTCTGCAGTCTCAAAGTCAGATGAAGGCTTGTATAGATGTGAGGCTTTGACTAGATGGCGTCTGAAATCACCAGAGAGTTGGATGTCGGTAAAATGTGAGAATGATTTAAAAAGTTAGAACTGAATTAGAAGTCTGCTTTGTTTCATTTAAACTGTGTTTTATACATTCAGGTATTCAGTAATTACATAGAGATAACAATGTTACATGAGTAGCATCGAAAGGTATGATCAAGGATTTAAGCGAGTGTGTAGTAATACTTGTGTATCTTTCTCATGATTTGTGTGTAGTTCACAGTGATGTCTCAGTGCCCGGGTCTGAACAAAGCTCTCCACTTCCTGTCGGGTTGATCACCGGGTTGGTTTGTGGAGTTTTAATGATTATGATCCTGCTGCTGGGTCTGTATCACTGCAGAAAGTCAAAATGTGAGAAGTTTTCCTTCTTATATCACATTGATTACAGTCCGATGATGAAAAGTCAAAGGTGTAATTCCAAGTCATGGAAACAATACGGTGACTTACAATATAAAATCAACTTTTTTTTTTTTTTTTTTTTTTTAACAGATTCAAGCTTCATGAGGTTAGTACAAGTCTCCCTCCTCTCATTCTGAACATAACAGCGTTGCATTACATGTTCCTTATTAAATCCACCTAATTTACTACGTGTTTTGGACCCAGCAGGTCTCAGAGCACCAATCAGAGCCCAGCTGCAGACCTGGTTGATCCTCAACAACAAGTCTACAGTTCTCTTCTCCACGGTCAGCCTGAGTTATGATTCCCTTTAGGCATCATCCTTAACTGTAAAGCTAACATTTCCCCCTTTGTTTAAGAGGATATACAAATGGTTTTAACGGGATCACAATGATTGATATGACCTTGATTTTCACTGCTCTGTAGGTGATGCTTGTGTCTATGAAGAAATCAGAGGCTCCAAACAACCAGAACATGGTACAGTATATTCTTTGAGTTTAACAGAGAGAGAAGTAAACAAAGTACTATTTTTAAATACTACAATGAAATGATTCAGTTGACTGACGACCCCGTTAGTTACATATTCTGTGGTTGGGGTTAAAGGTGATGATTGCTAAGAAGGAAGTGAGTACTTTTATTCTATGTGGTGAGAATTAAATGCCTGAACAAACAAAGGGAAATCCTCTTTTCATGCATTCGTCTGATGCTTTTTACACAGAATATGAATGAACCAGAAGAAGAGAACGTTTATGTGAGGACATGATCAGCTGCAGGTAAAGTCAAGTTCAACAGACTTTGTACTACAGTAAACCAACTATTAATACATTGTCCCTTCACACCTCATATAGATCTTCCAGGATTAATGAAGGCCTCTGTAAGGAGCGAGCCAATGGACTGGATGACAACATGAAAGACCACATCCTTTAGCAAGCAGCAATTATTGTGTGCACCTCTGCTTTCCTAATACCAGAAAGCATTTTCTACAGTTGATCTATTAGCAGATCATTTACATTTAATATTCAGTTTTTCATATATTATAATTATAATAATCCATATAATGTGTGTTTATTGTCCACTTCCATCTTTGGTGGAGTATTATGTCACTTTCTTGTTTTTAAACCTCCAGTAGACGACTATAAGAGCAGGTCGCTGGTTCCACAAGCAGCAATAATAAGTTGTTTGAAACATCAGCGTCGGTACACTGGTGATAGTGCAGCTATGGAGTCAGAAAATCATCAAGTTTCCACTCTGTATGTTCTTTACTTTGACCCGGATGTGTTTAATGTTTTATGCATCGACTGTCAGCGCCATCAGACATCTTTTGAGAATAAAAATGTTTTTTAAAAAAGCTTGGCTTTCATTATTGGCAAATGTGTTTGTCTGTTCTATAAAAATCTGATTCGTATTTGATCATCCAGCTACAATTTAGTGTCACATTAAATAGAAACCTGTGACATTTGTAACAAACCTGCCTGCAGAATAAACCCTGAACCTTGCAACCAATCACTCATAGGCTAAATACATGAACTCAATATAAATGTAAATGCTTCTCTTCAACACACGCCTTATTCCGTATCATAAAGAGACAAATCTCAGTGTACTCACAGAATAACCCGGCATCCTCACCGACACTCCCACTCTTCCTCTGAGAAATCTTTTCAGCTCGGCACCAACGTGAAACTTCAGCATGAGGGAAAAGTTCCTTTTAATGCCATTTTCCACACCATTTATTGTTTGACAGCGCACATAAAAAGTAAATACCTAACATAAACTACACGTGTACAGTTTGTCTAATGCAGCGGTCCTCAAACATTCTGAGTCACAACGATAATAATAATGATGTTTATTAGATCACCGAAGAGAAACCGGAAACGACTTAACAACATAATAAAATTAACTTCATGTTCAGTTATACAGTCATCTCTTTACCTACTTACTACCGTTCAGTGGCACCTATCCCAGCATGCATTGGGTTAGGAGCATGATAAGCGGTAGGCATTTTTCCGTATTACAGTAAATAAATTACACTGATCCCAGTTGTTAACGCGTTTCGCACTCACTGCATAAAATAAATTAATTTCCTTACCATTTTCACCAACATGAAATTGTGCCGGAGCCAATCACAGCTGAGGGGAAGGAAAGAAAGTAGTCCACCTCAGTGAGGACGGTAGTGAAACAGCTCAGGCCGTCCGATTCACTTTCACTCAAACACCAGTGACCCAGAACCGCACATTTGCAGCAAAGAGTTTTGCAATCTCTGTAAAATGTATTCGGAAACATCCCACAAAATAACATTTTAAAAAATGTTACAGGGAAAAAAAACACCATCTGAAAACATTCAAATAATCCTAAATCACAACATTTCTGCTTTAATGTTCAATTTCTTTCAGGCCGTGCAGCATTTTTGGCAACTGAGGCACAAAACTGTAAATATACACTCAACAAAAATATAAACGTCCATGACCCTGCCCTGTGACCGCAGGCACTCCACGACCGCATATGAGAGAGGGCCCGTCACGGCACTGCTTGCAGTTTTAATTACACTCAACAAAAATATAAACGCAACACTTTTGTTTTTGCTCCCATTTTTCATGAGATGGACTTAAAGATCTAAAATTCATTCCAGATACACAATATTACCATTTCTCTCAAACATTGTTCACAAATCTGTCTAAATGTGTGATAGTGAGCACTTCTGCTTTGCTGAGATAATCCATCCCACCTCACAGGTGTGCCACATCAAGATGCTGATCTGACATCATGATTAGTGCACAGGTGTACCTTATACTGCCCACAATAAAAGGCCACTCTGAAATGTGCAGTTTTGTCTCACAGCAAAATGCCACAGATGCCACAAGCATTGAGGGAGCGTGCAATTGGCATGCTGACAGCAGGAATGTCAACCAGATCTGTTGCTCGTGCATTGAATGTTCATTTCTCCACCATAAGCCGTCTCCAAAGGCGTTTCAGAGAATATGGCAGTACATCCAACCGGCCTCACAACCGCAGACCACGTGTTACCACACCAGCCCATGTGCTGCATGCTCGTCGTCCTCATCGGGGTCTTGACCTGACTCCAGCTCGTCGCCGTAACAGACTTGAGTGGGCAAATGCTCACATTCGATGGCGTCTGGCACGTTGGAGAGGTGTTCTCTTCACGGATGAATCTCGGTTTACATTGTTCAGGGCAGATGGCAGACAGCGTGTGTGGCGTCGTGTGGGTGAGCGCTTTGCTGATGTCAATGTTGTGGATCGAGTGGCCCATGGTGGTGGTGGGGTTATGGTATGGGCAGGCATCTGTTATGGACGAAGAACACAGGTGCATTTTATTGATGGCATTTTGAATGCACAGAGATACCGTGATGAGATCCCGAGGCCCATTGTTGTGCCATACATCCATGAACATCACCTCATGTTTCAGCAAGATAATGCACGGCCCCATGTTGCAAGGATCTGTACACAATTCTTGGAAGCTGAAAATGTCCCAGTTCTTGCATGGCCAGCATACTCACCGGACATGTCACCCATTGAGCATGTTTGGGATGTGCTTGACCGGCGTATACGACAGCGTGTACCAGTTCCCACTAATATCCAGCAACTTCGCACAGCCATTGAAGAGGAGTGGACCAACATTCCACAGGCCACAATTGACAATCTGATAAACTCTATGCGAAGAAGATGTGTTGCACTGCATGAGGCAAATGGTGGTCACACCAGATACTGACTGGTTCTGAGTCCCCAGACCCCCATTAAAGCAAAAAAATGCACATTTCAGGGTGGCCTTTTATTGTGGACAGTCTAAGGCACACCTGTGCAGTAATCATGATGTCAGATCAGCATCTTGATGTGGCACACCTGTGAGGTGGGATTGATTATCTCAGCAAAGCAGAAGTGCTCACTATCACACATTTAGACAGATTTGTGAACAATGTTTGAGAGAAATGGTAATATTGTGTATCTGGAATGAATTTTAGATCTTTAAGTCCATCTCATGAAAAATGGGAGCAAAAACAAAAGTGTTGCGTTTATATTTTTGTTGAGTGTATATATATATATATATATATATATAATCTTATGAAGGGAATTTATTGTAGTATCTGACACACTTGTAAACCATTAATTCAATAAGATTGAAAAAAAAATGTAAACTGTATTTTTTCATATAGACTCAACAGTATTAAACACATGCTGCTATATACTTTTATGATGGTTCATTTTTGATGCCATTACAGCAAAATAACAGCTATTTCAGTTGTGTATCAAAGTCATGTTCTGTCATGTCTGACGCAGTTAAAATGTGAATTAGAAAAGTACAAAGTTCCTGGAACTCATCTTTATTTTATTACATCCACCTGGTTGAACACAACTTACAAAAAGAATCAGGAGTGAGTCAAGGGCGAGGCCAATCATACATTATTACAATCATATCATTCGTCGAAGAGACTTTATTTTATTTTAAGTTAAGCAGCTCCGTCAGTTTGGAAAGTATGGCTGCATGGTTAGCACCTTTGCATTCGGAGACCTAAAAGACAAGAGGGTTAAAAATGTAATTAAAAAATAAATTATACAATGATGTGTATTGAAATTAACATAAAATTGACATTTGTTTCTATATGAAATTTAAACTCAAAATGTATTCATATTAAAAGGCATTTACATTCATGTCATTATGTCAAACAAGTGTTTCCATCTTTGCTTGATATTTTCATGCTTACCTTTTTTCCACAGTGGAAAAATAGGAATGTGGGCATGGACGAGATGCCATAGAGTTGAGTTATTTCCTGAAAAGAGCAAAAAGAACAACAGTAAGATGGATGAACTGAGTCAAAAACACTGCTATGACCTGATTGACCTGAAACATGCGAGGCAATACATGAGTGAAGCATCCAATAAGAACTGTAAGGTCAATTGGTCATTGAGTTGAACTGAATTGTATTATTAAAGTTGTGCTGCTGTGTGTTGGGGATCTCTGTACTAGCAGCAGTCGTAGTCAAATTACTGGTGCTTAAAGCAAAAAAACAAAATAACAACAGACTTACAGCGTTTTCATCCACGTCCACCTGCAGGAAAACCACGTCTGAATACTTAGACTCCAGTTCCTGCAAGAGAGTCGATCAATGAGCATCCATGACAAACACAATGCACACGATATCAGCTGCTATGACAAGACGTGAGTGCCCAAATCATCCACTTACATTAATGTATGGGGCAATACTATTACAGGGGCCACACCATGGGGCAAAGAAGTCCACCATCACCAGCTTGTTATCTGCCAGTATCCGATCGAACTCCGCCTACAGAAAATGAAAACATTCTCACTTGTTCTGATCAAGCTAATGTATTTACTGACCTGAACTCAGAAATTGCTTATATTTGTAAAGTACTAGTTAGTGATACTAACAGCAACGACAGACAGCTACATCAGAACCGGCCTATTAACAAAGTTAGTTTCTGATTATGATTATTATAGTGTTAAAGTAATCTTGGTGACTAATTACAGTGGTAGCGTGTTCATTCTACTTTCTACGTGTGCGTGCAGGAGCCCGGAGCACTTAAATGACACTATGAAATGAGCAACTGCTCTGGGTTTCACACCTAATACTGATGTGCAGATGTGCCAACTTTCAGGAACTAAGGGTTGACACATAAAGACAAACATTCACACCTCCTCAGCCCTGAATACAGATCCCTGAAACAATGAATACTTTGTGGTCATATTCAAAGACACTGGCCATTATGCAAAACATTGTCTATCAGCAGCATCAGTACAAAATACATTTACATTTACATTTAGCAGTCGCTTTTGTCTAAAGCGACTTACAATAAGTATATTACTCAAAACAAAGAAACCACAACTTATCATTGCCGATAAAGTAAAGAGCTAAAAAATAGAAACAAGTGTTAGATCCTAGTCTGAGTAAAGTAGAAGCTGTTCAGCAAAACATACCTTAAGAACAACAGTGCTATGATCAAAGTGCTATTTTTTAGATAAAATAGTCAGACTTTAATCTCAAAATACATGTGAGTAACGTGTTGTGCCTTTGTAAATCCACTGTGATCTGTACATTGCATTACACATTTAATGGGACATTGTTCAAAGTATGATTACTTTTGCTTTGTAAATTAAATTAATTGCGAACGTTTTCCGACTGTACTGGTTTACACAACTAATGAGTGGGTGGGGGGGAAGTGGTTATTTATAGGTTATTATGCAGTGGTTTTACTGCTTTAGATCAAATTGGGCACTAGTAGCCTACAAGCTCAAATTATTTTGACCCCCTTTTCTAAAAGTTACCAACTGCAGCTTAAAAGCTAAAACATAATATGTTCAACTAAAAGCTAACAACAATAAAATCTGCAAAAAAAACAAGAAACAACTCACCTTGTCTGCTATCTGTCTGACCATGATTGCTGCTGTCTGAACGTGCCTGGAGTGTCTGAGTTGAGGAATACCTGATGCACAAGACAAGACGCACCTATTATTACACCTACGCAATGCAAAAGGGGGAAGTCAATGTTCTTTCACAATAAAGCTTCTGTTGGCCCCGGTGTTGTGTGATGTTTCTGTGAAATGCACTTTGATTGCTTAATCATTTGGTTTACATTCACCCATTTATGTATTATTTGTTTTGATTCTGCGTTATACATTCCAAAGGTTTCTCTAATACAGATGTTTATTTTGAAGGTTTTGTCAGTGGCATGTTTATTTTTGTTGAAAATGGTTTGACCGGTTTGGTGGGTGTCTTTTTTTTTCACTCAACAGGCCAACCAGATTGTGCTTGAACATACTCATGTAAATGTTGTCTCACTATTGTCAGTGCTTCTGTGTGTTTTGTGATCTTTTGGATGAACAGTTGATAAAGAGATAAAGCAGACTTTTTACACAGCCCAAAAAAGGGAACACTTAAAGTAAAAAGTAGTTGTTGTGTTTTTTGTTCTTTTTTGCAGATAAGCAGCATAAGTGATAATTAGGCTTGTTTGAATCCAGAAAGAATGATGGGACCTGTACATTTGTAAAACGTCAAAGAGAACTGCCTCAAAACAAGCATATTAAAAGCACATAATGCAACAACTGTGACTGTACATAACGGGCTGGTTTGACTATGGAACTGTTCCCAGCTGTTTTGGAAAGCATGTAGCCTTTCGTGCAGTGAATCTTTGCAGAGAAGTAGCCTCATAGCGGGAGAAATGTAGACGAAAGGAATGTGTATTTAACCTTTTTTTTTTTTACAATTTCTCTCACATCAGATCTTGATGAACGGAATATATATATGAATATATATGAATAAATATATATATATATGAATATATATATGAATATATAAATATATATATAAATATATATATATATAAATATACACTCAACAAAAATATAAACGCAACACTTTTGTTTTTGCTCCCATTTTTCATGAGATGGACTTAAAGATCTAAAATTCATTCCAGATACACAATATTACCATTTCTCTCAAACATTGTTCACAAATCAGTCTAAATGTGTGATAGTGAGCACTTCTGCTTTGCTGAGATAATCCATCCCACCTCACAGGTGTGCCACATCAAGATGCTGATCTGACATCATGATTAGTGCACAGGTGTACCTTATACTGCCCACAATAAAAGGCCACTCTGAAATGTGCAGTTTTGTCTCACAGCAAAATGCCACAGATGCCACAAGCATTGAGGGAGCGTGCAATTGGCATGCTGACAGCAGGAATGTCAACCAGATCTGTTGCTCGTGCATTGAATGTTCATTTCTCCACCATAAGCCGTCTCCAAAGGCGTTTCAGAGAATATGGCAGTACATCCAACCGGCCTCACAACCGCAGACCACGTGTAACCACACCAGCCCAGGACCTCCACATCCAGCAGGTTCACCTCCAAGATCGTCTGAGACCAGCCACTCAGACAGCTGCTGAAACAATTGGTTTGCATAACCAAACAATTTCTGCACAAACTGTCAGAAACCGTCTCAGGGAAGCTCAACTGCATGCTCGTCGTCCTCATCGGGGTCTTGACCTGACTCCAGCTCGTCGCCGTAACAGACTTGAGTGGGCAAATGCTCACATTCGATGGCGTCTGGCACGTTGGAGAGGTGTTCTCTTCACGCATGAATCTCGGTTTACATTGTTAAGGGCAGATGGCAGACAGCGTGTGTGGCGTCGTGTGGGTGAGCGCTTTGCTGATGTCAATGTTGTGGATCGAGTGGCCCATGGTGGTGGTGGGGTTATGGTATGGGCAGGCATCTGTTATGGACGAAGAACACAGGTGCATTTTATTGATGGCATTTTGAATGCACAGAGATACTGTGATGAGATCCTGAGGCCCATTGTTGTGCCATACATCCATGAACATCACCTCATGTTTCAGCAAGATAATGCACGGCCCCATGTTGCAAGGATCTGTACACAATTCTTGGAAGCTGAAAATGTCCCAGTTCTTGCATGGCCAGCATACTCACCGGACATGTCACCCATTGAGCATGTTTGGGATGTGCTTGACCGGCGTATACGACAGCGTGTACCAGTTCCCACTAATATCCAGCAACTTCGCACAGCCATTGAAGAGGAGTGGACCAACATTCCACAGGCCACAATTGACAATCTGATAAACTCTATGCGAAGAAGATGTGTTGCACTGCATGAGGCAAATGGTGGTCACACCAGATACTGACTGGTCCCCAGACCCCCAATAAAGCAAAAAAATGCACATTTCAGGGTGGCCTTTTATTGTGGACAGTCTAAGGCACACCTGTGCACTAATCATGATGTCAGATCAGCATCTTGATGTGGCACACCTGTGAGGTGGGATGGATTATCTCAGCAAAGCAGAAGTCCTCACTATCACACATTTAGACAGATTTGTGAACAATGTTTGAGAGAAATGGTAATATTGTGTATCTGGAATGAATTTTAGATCTTTAAGTCAATCTCATGAAAAATGGGAGCAAAAACAAAAGTGTTGCGTTTATATTTTTGTTGAGTGTAATTAAAACTGCAAGCAGTGCCGTGACGGGCCCTCACTCATATGCGGTCATGGAGTGCCTGCGGTCACAGGGCAGTGTCATGGTCATACCCTTGGTGCGGCCGCTTCTCGTGGCTCAAGTTGAGACACAAGCGATGGACACCGAAAGGCATCCATCTCTCACGTGCGGTCATGGAGTGCCTGCATTCACATGGCAGCCGCCTACTTGTGCAGCGGCAACCTCCTTGTAGCGCAAGTTTAGACACAAGCGATTGACATTCAAAGCCATCCACGTGCAGTCGTGTAGTGGCTGCATTCACAAGTGAAACTACATTTCAGTCACAGAGCTCACACACATGTCCATGCCTTCCTGACATATCTCCTCCTCCCCCTAGTGTGACATCTCTCCTCCTCCCCCTGTGTCCTTCTTGCAAGCTGAAATGAGTTGAATTAGTTAAAAAAAATCAGGTGTGGCTTTTACTTGGAAAAAGTCACAAAATCAATGACATTTCCTGTCGCCAGTAGGTGGCGCTCTGACTGTGAGGCAATATAACAGTGCAGACTTGTTCAGGAAGGAACTCTAATCAAGTGTGGAAAGTTTGGAGCAGATCAGAGAAGAAACACTGAAGTTATAATAGTTTGGATGTTTATGGCAGAGTTCAACTGACAGCTGTGTGAGGTGCATGTGAAGTGTGTTATCTCTCCTCCTCCCTTTGTGTCCAGGCTGAAATGAGAGGAATTAAAAAAAGGGAATTAAAAGTGGCATGACTGTTGATCTGGTGTAAAGCAGACTGGAACTGCATGTGAGATTCACAGATTCCCCATGTGTCACTGATAGATCTCTGACTCCCCCTGGTGGTCGCTGTGCCCCTGTGTCTCTCCCCCCTATGTGTCCTGAGTGAAGATTGAGTGAAAACCTAGCTGAAATACACACTTGGCTAAAAACATTTTTTTTACCCACTTTATCATGAGTTTAGGCGGTGGGTCTCAGAGGCTTTTTTGTACATCTCTACTTGGGCTATCTAGGAAAAAATATTTCATGCGTGTACGCTTAACCTAGAGGGGGGGCTGTTGCTCAGAAAAAGGGCCTAAAATCAGACACATTTCATGTCGCCATTAGGTGGCGCTCTACCTGTGAGTTAAAATTGCAGTGCAGTTGTGTTCAGGACCTGACTCTTATCAAGCATGAATATTTTGGAGCAGATCGGAGAAGAAACGGTGAAGTTTAAATGCCTGTGGCGAAGGGTGAAAATAGTAGCGCAGTCATGGCGTCGCCGTGGCCACGCCCCTAAACTTTTGGAGCATCTTTGAGTAACTTTTTGTCCTTAAGGCCTTTCCAACCACATATCCAATTTTGGTATCAATCAGATCAACGGTATAGCACAAGTTTGATTTAGTACGACCCCTGTGAATGGCCAAAAACGGCCAAAAATTGCACTTTTTGGAAATTTGATGAAACTTGACATGTATGTTCTTTGAAGTTATGGCAACATAGGTTTCAAGTTTCGTAATTTTTGGCCCAAAGGTTATAGAGTTATGCTAATTGCGATTTGGTGGCCCAACCCTCTTATGTTCATTGGCCGATATCTTCTGATTTAATGCATATTTTCAAAAGCTTTTCAGACCATCACCAAAGCTAGGTCTAACAAGTATGCATACCATATACCGTCCAAATCGGGTCAACGGTGTCCAAGGGATGAACAACTTCTTGTTTTTCATAAAATCCAGGCGGACTTTTGTACTCCAAGAGGATTTCGAAGGTCGAAGGCGTGAAAGAATAATAAAAAAAAACATTGCAATAACAATAGGGCTTCGCAGCCCGACGTTGTCGGCGCTCGGGCCCTAAATAGCATGAAAAGGACATAAAAACATGATTGGCAACAAGCAAATGAAAACTTTCTTGCATGTTTTGAAAAGGATTAAAAGTGTAAAACAATGGTGGGTGGGTGGAGAGGGGGAGAGTGTGAAGTCAAATGTGGAGAAGTCAACGAATTCAGATGAATGCAGCTTTCCTGGGTGGATGTTGAAGTCACCGAGGACGACGAGTGGTGTGCCATCATCAGGGGAGCAGCTCAGGAGGGCATCCATCTCATCTAAAAAGTCACAGAGAGGACCAGGTGGGCGATGGATCACTATGATGTTGAGCTTGAAAGGAAGGGTGACAGAGACGGCATGAAATTCAAGTGCAGATCGGGTTAGGTGGTCCAGAGGAAGGACCTGGTAGAACCACCTGGGTGAGATAAGAAGTCCAGTTCCTCCATCCTCGACCTGTTGATCTTGGGGAGTGTGAAAACGAGTAGACAGTTGAGAGGGCAGCTGGAGTGGCAGTGTTTTCTGGGGTGATCCAGGTCTCCGTAAGGGCCAGGAAGTGGAGAGTTTGCAGGGAGGCATACGTTGAAATGGTGTCCGCTTTCTTGACTGCAGACTGGCAGTTCCATTTCCCCCCTAGTACTTCAAGTTCCGTACCGGTGGAGAATGGTGGGTAGCAGAGATTGGATGGGTTACAGCCTCGAGAGAAGGGTCTCTGGTAAAATTTTCTCCAGTGTGATGTCCTGACTGGGATAGGACACATGGCTGTGATGGATGGTGGTTGAGATGTTATGCCCACCTCAATGGACTCCCACAGATCAACTCCCTTGTCTTTGTTCAACTGTCTTCGTTCGGCTGTCCTGATGCTGCAGCTGTAGTGACAAGCTCTTAAGTGCTTGGTTTACCACATGCAGGTTTAGCCCCCCCCCTCCAATCAAGTCTATTCACTGCAGCTGAGATGGCTGAAACTAGGTAATTGCCCACTCAGTATGAACGGCTTCACAAGAATTTAAACAAGCTAGACAAGACTAAATATTACAACTGGTTCTACTCATGAAAACGTATAAACCAGTATCTACGAGAACATTTCATTATATGAACTATTAATATTGCAAATACATATTCAACCTTCTGGGAAAAAATCCTTATTCAGTCCACTAGATGGTGCCTAGGAGGTTGTTTTTTTGTTTGTTGGTGCAGTCACTATGCAGACTGCAATAAACAGTTCGGCTTGTCTGGAGCATGATGCAACATTTATGACATTTATCACAGTGAAAATGTATCACAACATAAGTTATTGCAAAACTTGAATATCGCAAACATTTTTTTAAATCATATTGTGACACAAGAATTGTGATAATATTGTATCATGGGGTCATCTGGTAATCCCCATCCACACTTAAACCTATTTTGTAATTTTAAAAGGATAAATTATTGGATGTTATTTTAAAGAAAATGAAGCATGATTTATTTACAAAATTAGATTTAAAGCAGATGCAAACTCACTGAACACAAAGACCCCCAGTCAGCAGACCCCCAGTCAGCAGCACAGCACTACATGCAAGGAAGCAGCTCAAGCATCGGAGGCGGCCAACCTCCCAGTGGGGACAGAAAGACTGTTTCCTCTTCTGGCCTATCAACTCTGTGGTGATGAGTAGCCATAACAAAAAAAATGATGGCCGGAAAGTGGGAGCGAACATGTAGTCTATCAGGATTCAGGACTGCTCACTCCACTGAGACGGCCCTCCTCACAGTGACCGAGTCCCTGCGAGACGCCAGCGCCTCGTCCCACTCCTCCGTTCTCGTTCTCCTCGACCTATCTGCTGCGTTCGACACAGTCAATCACCAAATCCTCCTCTCCACTCTGGCTGAACTTGGCATAACTGACTCTGCTCTCGCCTGGTTTACATCATACCTGACAAATCGCACCTTTCAGGTCACATGGAATGGCTCTATGTCCAAACCCTGTTCTCTGGAAACGGGTGTCCCTCAAGGCTCAGTATTAGGACCGCTTCTGTTCTCACTATACACCAGATCACTAGGTTCTGTTATCACATCGCATGGATTCTCCTACCATTGCTACGCAGATGACACCCAGCTGTTCCTCTCTTTTCCCCCGTCCTCTGACACCCACATTGCAACTCGCATCTCGGACTGTCTGGCTGACATCTCTGTCTGGACAACTGCACATCACCTCAAGCTTAACCTGAATAAAACCGAACTCCTCTTCATCCCAGGGAAAGACTGCCCTCGCATGGACCTGTCGGTCACTGTCGAGGGCATCACAGTATTGCCGTCGTCAACTGCGAGGAACCTGGGTGTAATCCTCGATGACCAACTATCCTGCACCCCCAACATCACTGCTGTGGCCCGATCCTGCAGATTTGCCCTCTACAACATCCGCAGGATTCGGACCCTCCTCACAAAGGATGCAACGCAACTCTTGGTCCAAGCACTGGTCATCTCCCGCCTTGACTACTGCAACTCTCTCCTGGCTGGACTCCCGGCCTCTGCGATTAAACCATTGCAGCGTATCCAGAACGCTGCAGCACGTCTTATCTTCAATCTACCCAAATTCTCCCATGTGACCCCACTCCTCCGTGACCTACACTGGCTCCCTGTTGCAGCACGCATCCAATTTAAGACGATGACACTGGCCTTCAGGGCCATCAATGGAACGGCACCCATCTACCTTCAAACACTGGTCAAACCTCATGCCCCGAAGCGAGCACTTCGCTCCTCTACTTCAGCTGGCTGGCTGGTACCACCATCGCTGAAATCAAACAAATGTCGCTCAGCAAAGTCCAGACTCTTCTCTGTTCTGGTCCTCAGTGGTGGAACGAACTCCCGACTAATGTCAGGACAGCAGAGTCATTTGCCATTTTCCGAAAAAGGCTCAAGACTCACCTGTTCAGACTTCACCTCGACTAGCATGACCCCCCCCCCCCCCCCCCCAAAAAAAAAAAAAAAAAACTCTTACCTATAGCACTCTGATCATAGCACTGTTGCTCTTGAACTACTAGTTTACTCAGATGAGGACCTAACACTTGTTCTATTTTTAGCTCTTACTTTATCGGCAATGATTCGTTGCGGTTTCCTTGTTTCCTTCTTTTGACAAATGTACTTATTGTAAGTCGCTTTGGACAAAAGCGTCTGCTAAATGACCTAAATGTAAATGTACATGTAGTCTGGTCGGGCCTGATAAAACATTTTCTTTTTGAAAAAGTAAAAGAAAATTACAGCCAGCTGTTTTACATTAAATTCTTCCGATGTACCATCTCAATCCCATTATTAATTTAATTTAACATGCTGAATTGGTCTGTGCTCTTTCTTCGTTAAATTCTCTTTTAAAAAACAATGCCATTGCCATTGGCCACTGCCAAGTCGTCAACAACACAACATCACATTGAAATTTCTTTGGAAAGGAGAAACGCTGCAGTAAGACTAACAGACAGACATGCTCAATGACACACTTCATAATCTGTAGGGAAAACATTTCTATAAATAAGAGTTTTTACTGCTGCTTAAATGATTTCTTGCAAAAATACACAGTTATTATGATACTCATGAGTTTGACCATAGGAACCATTCATGTTTCGAGCCAGCAGTCTCCCATAGAACAGGGCAGCGTAACAGTGCCCCCTACTGGTGAAGTTGCTCTCAGATTGGCAATGCATACACAGCAACCTGAACCCAGGTCCCTCCTACTGTGCAGCGCTGCAGTATCAGAACTGTAGATACTGATGTGCATTAGATTGGCCTGGTCTGCATGTTGTACCTACCTGCTTCTGTATTAATAACACTGTTTCTGGTTTGTGGGGCACAGTAGCTTGTTTGTGGGGGAAGTTGTGACAAAAAACAACTGAATTTCACCATTATATCTCTACCGTATACTGCAGCTCAACTTTTGTGAGGTTTTGTGTATTTTCCCAGTTGAATGACAAAGGGAGCTTTAAGCAGCAGCATGAATAATTAGTGACACTTTGTGAGGAAACAGGAGCCTCATATCTACCGGTATGCAGGAAAGAAAGTAATATATATTGTTTTCAAAGTCGTAATTCACACTGGTCTATTTGTGTGAGAATGGTGTGAAAAGGAAGGAAACGGACCGTGTAAACTCAGAAGCAGAAGATGATGAAACCTCCGGTCCCACACTTAATGTGATACATCTTCATTTTCTCTGCAGTTCCTGATTTCATCCAATGCGCTTGGTGTGTCTTAAGCTTTCTCTCCACAGAATAGAAGCATTTTCCAGAAGCAGCGTGAGGATGGGACACGCTGTGCTCCGTGTGCTGGGGTTTCTCTGTGAGGACATTGTTTAAATCATAGTTCCCATCGATGCAACGTCTTAAATGCCTGATGTTGTTTGTTTTACAGCCAGTTTGATAATGTATGACAATGTTTCAAACTCTGTTTCAGCTCTCATCCTCTACTGTGAACCAGCTCAAGGTAATTACACAGTTATTCTTTTGATATTCACTCGGGATGAAGCAGTATCACCTTTTAACTGTAGGATAAGTGCAGTGACAGGAAATAAAACATCTCACTTTCATGCATCTTGTGTTGGTTTCTAGATGCTCTGCTGACCATTGAGCCAAACTGGTCCACTTTATTTACCGGAGAGTCTGTTACCTTCATGTGTGACATGAGGGAAGGAAATGACAACGACTGGTTTTACACGATCAGGAAGGATGGTCAAACTTTTATCTCTTTCAACGGACATAAGAATTATACATCACCTCTAACTACAGGCAACAGTGGTGAATATCACTGTGTTGGTAATTATAAGTGGTCCAGATCTCTAAGAAAAGAAAGTAATAGAGTCTCTCTAACTATATCAGGTAAGTTCTCAAAGTTTTACTAATAGTGCTAATATGATATAATGTGATATGAGCTTAAAGTTCTTATATATAATGTATAAATGTATATAATGTCCTTTGTTGAAAGGTCCAATTACCACATTATCATTATATCTGTTGTGAGAGAGTAATACAGGACGGTACATCCTAGAAATGAATGCATCTTGTTGTACAAAGTGTCCGTTATTAGTGATAAGAGTAATGTATTAAACCGGGCAGTTTGAAAGTGGCGCCTCCTTCAGGGGAAATGTAGTCTTTTATTATAGTATGAGTGACTTTGGCATCTTCTTCTGTCTCAAACTCTACTTGTTCTTAACATTTGTTCATATTTGTGATATATTGAACTGATTCACTAAAAAGAAAAAGGAACCATCTGTGTTACACAGACAAAGATGTGATCCTGCAAACTCCTGCGTCCACCTTGTTCAGAGGAGAGTCGGTGACGCTTCGCTGTCGGCATCGTGATCAGAGAGAGGAGGAGGCAACCTTCTACAAAAACGGATCACTGATAGAAACGGACATAAACCTTCAAAACACAGTTGAAGTGACGATTTCTCCGACGTCAACCGAGAGCTCTTACTCATGTAAATTTGAGGATGAAGAATCTGAATCAGTAAAACTGAAAATGCAACGTGAGTACTTTTCACATTAAGGAGCTGCAGACGTATAACCTTCCCAGAGTGAAGCAGAGGGAGTTTTTATTCTCTAGAATCCACGTTAGTTTAAGTTAATCTACACTTTCAGTGGTTAATGTATGTGATGGTCACCGTTGATTGATTTCCATCAGGTAGCTACACCTTAATTATATACACAGATTTAAAAGTAATTTAATATTTCTACATAATTTACTACAATAAGTTGTAGAACCACCAAGAAAACTCAATGAGATTATATTATTAATTTGAAATATCTATCAAATTAATAATTTACAGGGACAATAATGACCATATTCATGTCTTTGTTCTACATTAAACAGCACGACCAAGGGCCCATCTCAGCAAAGGCTATGAACGGGACAATGTGACCCTGACCTGCTCTGTGGAACCATCATCACCATCATCATCACCATCATCAGCATCATCCTCTGGTTGGAAATATTTCTGGTACAGAGGCGATATATCCTCTGAACCACTGACCACACAAGATTACATTCTCCTCTCAAACGGACAAATCCGAGTCTCACAAAGAGGACTCTACTGGTGTAGAGGAGGACGAGGAAACCCAGTTTTCTACACGGAGTACAGTGAAGTAATAAGTGGTGAGTTGATATGGAGAACACAATGTAGAAATAATCCTTTAATACACTGATACTGTTGAATCATGGACAGTTAAAATCAGAGCTGTTGTGACTCTGCAACCCAACTGTACTGAGTTATACTCTGGAGAGACGATCACTCTTGTGTGTCTAGTCGAGGATGGAGGAGACACTGAGTGGGAGTACGGATGGGAGACACCCAACTCATACAGACCTCAAAACCCACGTGGCCACATGATTAGGTCATCACTCAGTGGAAAGTACTGGTGCTGGGGCAGAAGTAAAAAATACAAGATCGACACAGACTGGAGTGGTGCTTTCACTTTGAAACTTGATTCCAGTAAGTCACCTGTTTTATTTTGCTGAATGTAAAACAAGTTTATATTATTTCAGATGTTAGTTTGGTTGATATATTTTAAGACGATGCACCTTCACACTTGTGTGACACATTTGGAGATCGAGAACTAAGTAGGATACAAGTAGTGCTCCACTGACTCATCATTACATGTCTTCGTTCTGTGAAATCATGTCCAACAGATAAACCTAAGCCTGATCTCACTGTGTCTCCATCATGGCTGAGTCCTGGAGCCTCAGTGACTCTGAACTGTAGAGTTCAGCATCCGTCTGCAGGATGGAGGTTCTACTGGTATAAGGCTGTTCCCAAACCCTCAGAGATTTACTACAACTCCTACAGTTATGAGCCTCTACCTGGTAGCACCATCGGGACCGAACCCTACATTGTTCATGGACAGACGCACACGGCAGGATATATGTGCAGGGCTGAAAGAGGAGATCCAGTCTACTCCACTCATGATAGTGATACTACGTTTGTCTGGTCTGGAGGTAGGTTTGTCTTGACCTTTCAATTCTTGCACAAAAGAAGACATTTAGTTATTATGGAGATATTTTATTTTCACTTTACCGGAAGGCCACTGGCAAGTGTATTTACAACGTCATGGTTTCCCACATTTGATACAGGAAGGATTTGACCAGACTCAGGATTTCACTCGTCGTTTGGTTTATTGACCATTGAACAATGCAGTTGGCGAAAAACCTTTAAACATACAAAAATAAATAATTTCATTAAATCAATCAGAATTTTTCCTAAATAAAACAATGTAAGTACAAGGTACAGCATTTCAAATAGAACCAATGAAAATTAAGGTCAGTATTTCCCAACACAACAAGTACATTTAGATTAGGCAAAAGGTAAGTATATTAACATACATTAATCAGCTAATGGGCAAATACTGTGTAAATTAAACATTATACAGAAAATTAGGCATTTAAGGCCAAAAAGCCATTTCAGTCCAGTAAAGAGATGTGAGCTTACCGGTAGCCTCTCTGATCTTTTTCCTTTTCCTTGCGCTTTAAACTCCAGTGATAATTTGTTGATTTCGCTCGTCTTCTGCTGCCGTGAGCTGCGTTGCAAAACTACTGAGCAAACTTGTGTTCCTCTATTGTTCTGGTGTTTCTGGCGTGCGCTGTTAATTAGTCCGATTGCGTTCATCTACTAAGTTGCGTTGTGGAGCTGTGCTCGCTGTCACGCGCATGCAGTTGGAGGGTCGTCTTCACGTGCACCCGCTAGTCGGCAAACTCCTGTCAGATCGGCGCGCAACAGCCACCGTAGTTTGCCGACAGGTTTGAGGTGAATGCAATTATGTCTCTATTGATGTGATCCTTTGTTTCTTCTTACCAACAATTAAAAAGATTAAGAACACAATAAACCTGCAGGATTATTTCCATTGTCCCCTCATTACGTCTTGTTTTTCAGATTTCAATCCAGCGGCATCTCTCTTAGTGAGTCCTGACAGAGTGCAACACTTCAGGGAAGAGTCGCCGTCACTGAGCTGTGAGGGAAGCTCCACTGAGTGGAGAGTGAGCAGGTTTTCTTTACTTGGCTCCCCATTATACTGTACTATCTGGGGGACAATGACTGGATCCACATGCATCATGAACCACAGCCGGATCAGTGGAGTGTACTGGTGTGAGTCTGGAACAGGACAGTTCAGCAATGCAGTCAACATCACTATACATAGTGAGTTTTAAATGATTTTAATTTGAAGTATTTCAGCAGTATTTCAACCTGCACCAGCTGGTCTTTCTGACCAAAACTTCATCTTCTTGGATCTTGTTCCAGACAACGATGTGATGCTGGTGAGCCCTGCCCTTCCTGTGGCCGAGGGACGTCCTGTCACTCTCGGCTGCAAGTCGAAGACAGACGAGGCTCTTTCTGATGTTGATTTTTATAAAAATGGAAAACTCCTCTCAAATCAGAGCAGAGGGGAGCTGGCTATCTCTGCAGTCTCAAAGTCAGATGAAGGCTTGTATAGATGTGAGGCTTTGACTAGATGGCGTCAGAAGTCACCAGAGAGTTGGATGTCGGTAAAATGTGAGAATGATTTAAAAAGTTAGAACTGAATTAGAAGTCTGCTTTGTTTCATTTAAACTGTGTTTTATACATTCAGGTATTCAGTAATTACATAGAGATAACAATGTTACATGAGTAGCATTGAAAGGTATGTGATCAAGGATTTAAGCGAGTGTGTAGTAATACTTGTGTATCTTTCTCATGATTTGTGTGTAGTTCACAGTGATGTCTCAGTGCCCGGGTCTGAACAAAGCTCTCCACTTCCTGTCGGGTTGATCACCGGGTTGGTTTGTGGAGTTTTAATGATTATGATCCTGCTGCTGGGTCTGTATCACTGCAGAAAGTCAAAATGTGAGAAGTTTTCCTTCTTATATCACATTGATTACAGTCCGATGATGAAAAGTCAAAGGTGTAATTCCAAGTCATGGAAACAATACGATGACTTGCAATATAACATCAATTTTTTGTTTTGTTTAACAGATTCAAGCTTCATGAGGTTGGTACATGTCTCCCTCCTCTCATTCTGTACATAACAGCGGTGCATTAGATGTTCCTTATTAAATCCACCTAATTTACTACGTGTTTTGGACCCAGCAGGTCTCAGAGGACCAATCAGAGCCCAGCTGCAGACCTGGTTGATCCTCAACAACAAGTCTACAGTTCTCTTCTCCACGGTCAGCCTGAGTTATTATTCCCTTTAGGCATCATCCTTAACTGTAAAGCTAACATTTCCCCCTTTGTTTAAGAGGATATACAAATGATTTTAACGGGATCACAATGATTGATATGACCTTGATTTTCACTGCTCTGTAGGTGATGCTTGTGTCTATGAAGAAATCAGAGGCTCCAAACAGCCAGAACATGGTACAGTATATTCTTTGAGTTTAACAGAGAGAGAAGTAAACAAAGTACTATTTTTAAATACTACAATGAAATGATTCAGTTGACTGACGACCCCGTGAGTTACATATTCTGTGGTTGGGTTTAAAGGCAATGATTGCTAAGAAGGAAGTGAGTACTTTTATTCTATGTGGTGAGAATTAAATGCCTGAACAAACAAAGGGAAATCCTCTTTTCATGCATTCGTCTGATGCTTTTTACATAGAATATGAATGAACCAGAAGAAGAGAACGTTTATGTGAGGACATGATCAGCTGCAGGTAAAGTCAAGTTCAACAGACTTTGTACTACAGTAAACCAATTATTAATACATTGTCCCTTCACACCTCATATAGATCTTCCAGGATTAATGAAGGCCTCTGTAAGGAGCGAGCCAATGGAATGGATGACAACATGAAAGACCACATCCTTTAGCAAGCAGCAATTATTGTGTGCACCTCTGCTTTCCTAACACCAGACAGCATTTTCTACATTTGAGCTATTAGCAGATCATTTACATTTAATATTCAGTTGTTCATATATTATAATTATAATAATCCATATAATGTGTGTTTATTGTCCACTTCCTTCTTTGGTGGAGTATTATGTCACTTTCTTGTTTTTAAACCTCCAGGAGACGACTATAAGAGCAGGTCGCTGGTTCCACAAGCAGCAATAATAAGTTGTTTGAAACATCAGCGTCGGTACACTGGTGATAGTGCAGCTATGGAGTCAGAAAATCATCAAGTTTCCCCTCTGTATGTTCTTTACTTTGACCCGGATGTGTTTAATGTTTTATGCATCGACTGTCAGCGCCATCAGACATCTTTTAAGAATAAAAATGTTTTTTTTAAAAAGCTTGGCTTTCATTATTAGCAAATGTTTTTGTCTGTTCTATAAAAATCTGATTCGTATTTGATCATCCAGCTACAATTTAGTGTCACGTTAAATAGAAACCTGTGACATTTGTAACAATCCTGCCTGCAGAATAAACCCTGAACCTCGCAACCAATCACTCATAGGCTAAATACATGAACTCAATATGAATGTAAATGCTTTCTCTTCAACACACGCCTTATTCATAAAGAGAGACAAATCTCAGTGTACTCACAGAATAACCCGGCATCCTCACCGACACTCCCACTCTTCCTCTGAGAAATCTTTCCAGCTCGGCACCAACGTGAAACTTCAGCATGAGGGAAAAGTTCCTTTTAATGCCATTTTCCACACCATTTATTGTTTGACAGCGCACATAAAAAGTAAATACTGAACATAAACTACACGTGTACAGTTTGTCTAATGCAGCGGTCCTCAAACATTCTGAGTCACAACGATAATAATAATGATGTTTATTAGATCACCAAAGACAAACCGGAAACGACTTAACAAGATAATAAAATTAACATTCATGTTCAGTTATACAGTCATCTCTTTACCTACTTACTGCCGTTCAGTGGCACCTATCCCAGCATGCATTGGGTTAGGAGCATGATAAGCGGTAGGCATTTTTCCGTATTACAGTAAATAAATTACACTGATCCCAGTTGTAAATGCGTTTCGCACTCACTGCATAAAATAAATTAATTTACTTACCATTTTCACCAACATGAAATTGTGCCGGGGCCAATCACAGCTGAGGGGAAGGAAAGAAAGTAGTCCACTTCAGTGAGGACAGTAGTGAAACAGCTCAGGCCGTCCGATTCAGTTTCAATCAAACACCAGTGACCCAGAACCGCACATTTGCAGCAAAGAGTTTTGCAATCTCTGCAAAATGTATTCGGAAACGTCCCACAAAATAACATTTTAAAAATGTTACAGGGAAAAACAACACCATCTGAAAACATTCAAATAATCCTAAATCACAACATTTCTGCTTTAATGTTCAATTTCTTTCAGGCCGTGCAGCATTTTTGGCAACTGAGGCACAAAACTGTAAATATACACTCAACAAAAATATAAACGTCCATGACCCTGCCCTGTGACCACAGGCACTCCACGACCGCATATGAGAGAGGGCCCGTCACGGCACTGCTTGCAGTTTTAATTACACTCAACAAAAATATAAACGCAACACTTTTGTTTTTGCTCCCATTTTTCATGAGATGGACTTAAAGATCTAAAATTCATTCCAGATACACAATATTACCATTTCTCTCAAACATTGTTCACAAATCTGTCTAAATGTGTGATAGTGAGCACTTCTGCTTTGCTGAGATAATCCATCCCACCTCACAGGTGTGCCACATCAAGATGCTGATCTGACATCATGATTAGTGCACAAGTGTACCTTATACTGCCCACAATAAAAGGCCACTCTGAAATGTGCAGTTTTGTCTCACAGCAAAATGCCACAGATGCCACAAGCATTGAGGGAGCGTGCAATTGGCATGCTGACAGCAGGAATGTCAACCAGATCTGTTGCTCGTGCATTGAATGTTCATTTCTCCACCATAAGCCGTCTCCAAAGGCGTTTCAGAGAATATGGCAGTACATCCAACCGGCCTCACAACCGCAGACCACGTGTAACCACACCAGCCCAGGACCTCCACATCCAGCAGGTTCACCTCCAAGATCGTCTGAGACCAGCCACTCAGACAGCTGCTGAAACAATTGGTTTGCATAACCAAACAATTTCTGCACAAACTGTCAGAAACCATCTCAGGGAAGCTCAACTGCATGCTCGTCATCCTCATCGGGGTCTTGACCTGACTCCAGCTCGTCGCCGTAACAGACTTGAGTGGGCAAATGCTCACATTCGATGGCGTCTGGCACGTTGGAGAGGTTCTCTCCACGGATGAATCTCGGTTTACATTGTTCAGGGCAGATGGCAGACAGCGTGTGTGGCGTCGTGTGGGTGAGCGCTTTGCTGATGTCAATGTTGTGGATCGAGTGGCCCATGGTGGTGGTGGGGTTATGGTATGGGCAGGCATCTGTTATGGACGAAGAACACAGGTGCATTTTATTGATGGCATTTTGAATGCACAGAGATACCGTGATGAGATCCTGAGGCCCATTATTGTGCCATACATCCATGAACATCACCTCATGTTTCAGCAAGATAATGCACGGCCCCATGTTGCAAGGATCTGTACACAATTCTTGGAAGCTGAAAATGTCCCAGTTCTTGCATGGCCAGCATACTCACCGGACATGTCACCCATTGAGCATGTTTGGGATGTGCTTGACAGCGTGTACCAGTTCCCACTAATATCCAGCAACTTCGCACAGCCATTGAAGAGGAGTGGACCAACATTCCACAGGCCACAATTGACAATCTGATAAACTCTATGCGAAGAAGATGTGTTGCACTGCATGAGGCAAATGGTGGTCACACCAGATACTGACTGGTTCTGAGTCCCCAGACCCCCAATAAAGCAAAAAAATGCACATTTCAGGGTGGCCTTTTATTGTGGACAGTCTAAGGCACACCTGTGCACTAATCATGATGTCAGATCAGCATCTTGATGTGGCACACCTGTGAGGTGGGATGGATTATCTCAGCAAAGCAGAAGTGCTCACTATCACACATTTAGACAGATTTGTGAACAATGTTTGAGAGAAATGGTAATATTGTGTATCTGGAATGAATTTTAGATCTTTAAGTCCATCTCATGAAAAATGGGAGCAAAAACAAAAGTGTTGCGTTTATATTTTTGTTGTGTATATATATATATATATATATATATCATGGGCGAGCGGTCATAATAAGCTATAAATGCAGTGCATGCCCAAGCCCTTCAATAAAAATAATTGAAAATATTAATCTGGCAGTGTGTTCAATTATACAATACCTTAGTTTTACTGTTTTGGTCTTAAATCCGTGCCTAATCTGTCCCGTTTTGCTTGCGAAAAGCTGGAAAGCTGACAGCTTGTTTCGCGCATGCGCACTGTGACACCGACTAGTACAGTTACTGCTAAAGGCTGTGTTTACTGTAGATGAGCATTTTGAATGGCAAAAAAGCTGTCAGTGAAGCAGCTTATCTGCCAACGCGCATGCGCAAAAATGACTTGTTTGAATTGTTCAGCGGGAAACTGTCAGTGGTTCATTCATTGTGTAACCTGGTCAAAATGGCTGAAAATATTAATTATATTCAGGCTTTGCGTTCAGTGCCGTTTTCGCGGAGACCTTTTGAGGAAAAGAAAGCTATAATTTCAAGTGGACGGCCTACTCCTGAAGTAAATATCACAAAGACTGCAAAGAATTCCGTCCGTCACTTTCAAGCTAGCGCGTATGAGAAACATAAATGGCTAGCTAGCCGACCCCCCTCCCGTCAAACGATCCGGTCTGACAGCGACATATTGCCTGTTCATTCATGAAAACCATCTCGAAACACTCTCAGTCAAACAAGGTGGGGAATGAGAAATCTGCGGCGCTACTAGCCTAGTTCGTTTTAAAAACACACCGGCAGCAGCGCCTACTGATCTGAGACGTGTCACGTGAGTTACTGTAAATGCTGTGCGGAAAACCAGCTGTGGTCTGTGATTGAGGTGCAGACGGGTGAGTTTGGAGCTGACGAGAGGATCGCGCTGACGACCGTTTCGTTACATTTTTCTCATTGAAAAACTATACAACTGGCATTTAGATGATGTTCTCCATAAAAAAACAAGTGAAATACTGTAATAACAATTCGGTTTTAGTAATCAACCGCTATTGATCAAATGTATTCTGGACCAACGTGATCACTACAAGCTGTTTCCACTAACCATATTATATTTTTTATTAAACAATATAATGCCCCCCCACGGGCGTGCATGGTATTGACACTTCAGCATGACCACAGTAAAAGGTCACCGCTCGCCACTGATATATATATATATCATCTTATGAAGGGAATTTATTGTAGTATCTGACACACTTGTAAACCATTAATTCAATAAGATTGAAAAAAAAATGTAAACTGTATTTTTTCATATAGACTCAACAGTATTAAACACATGCTTCTATACACTTTTATGATGGTTCATTTTTGATGCCATTACAGCAAAATAACAGCTATTTCAGTTGTGTATCAAAGTCATGTTCTGTCATGTCTGACGCAGTTAAAATGTGAATTAGAAAAGTACAAAATTCCTGGAACTCAACTTCATTTTATTACATCCACCTGGTTGAACACAACTTACAAAAAGAATCAGGAGTGAGTCAAGGGCGAGGCCAATCATACATTATTACAATCATATCATTCGTCGAAGAGACTTTATTTTATTTTAAGTTAAGCAGCTCCGTCAGTTTGGAAAGTATGGCTGCTTGGTTAGCACCTTTGCATTCGGAGACCTAAAAGACAAGAGGGTTAAAAATGTAATTAAAAACTAAATGATACAATGATGTGTATTGAAATTAACATAAAATTGACATTTGTTTCTATATGAAATTTAAACTCAAAATGTATTCACATTAAAAGGCATTTACATTCATGTCATTATATCAAACAAGTGTTTCCATCTTTGCTTTATATTTTCATGCTTACCTTTTTTCAACAGTGGAAAAATAGGAATGTGGGCATGGCCGAGATGCCAAAGAGTTGAGTTATTTCCTGAAAAGAGCAAAAAGAACAACAGTAAGATGGATGAACTGAGTCAAAAATACTGCTATGACCTGATTGACCTGAAACATGCAAGGCAATACATGAGTGAAGCATCCAATAAGAACTGTAAGGTCAATTGGTCATTGAGTTGAACTGAATTGTATTATTAAAGTTGTGCTGCTGTGTGTTGGGGATCTCTGTACTAGCAGCTGTTGTAGTAAACGTACTGATGCTTAAAGCAAAAAAACAAAAACAAAATAACAACAGACTTACAATGTTGTCATCCACGTCCACCTTCAGGAAAACCACGTCTGAATACTTAGACTCCAGTTCCTGCAAGAGAGTCGATCAATGAGCATCCATGACAAACACAATGCACACGATATCAGCTGCTATGACAAGACGTGAGTGCCCAAATCATCCACTTACATTAATGTATGGGGCAATAATATTACAGGGGCCACACCATGGGGCAAAGAAGTCCACCATCACCAGCTTGTTATCTGCCAGTATCCGATCGAACTCCGCCTATAGAAAATGAAAACATTCTCACTTGTTCTGATCAAGCTATGATGTATTTACTGACCTGAACTCAGAAATTGTCGCTTATATTTGTAAAGTACTAGTTAGTGATACTAACAGCAAGGACATACAGCTACATCAGAACCGGCCTATTAACAAAGTTAGATTCTGATTCTGATTATTATAGTGTTAAAGTAATATTGGTGACTAATTACAGTGGCAGCGTGTTCATTCTACTTCCTATGTGTGCATGCAGGAGCCCGGAGCACTTAAATGACACTATGAAATGAGCAACTGCTCTGGGTTTCACAACTAATACTGATGTGCAGATGTGCCAACTTTCAGGAACAAAGGGTTGACACATAAAGACAAACATTCACAACCACTCAGCCCTGAATACAGATCCCTGAAACAATGAATACTTTGTGGTCATATTCAAAGACACTGGCCATTATGCAAAACATTGTCTATCAGCAGCATCAGTACAAAATACATTTACATTTACATTTAGCAGTCGCTTTTGTCTAAAGCGACTTACAATAAGTATATTACTCAAAACAAAGAAACCACAACATATCATTGCCGATAAAGTAAAGAGCTAAAAAATAGAAACAAGTGTTAGATCCTAGTCTGAGTAAAGTAGAAGCTGTTCAGCAAAACATACCTTAAGAACAACAGTGCGATGATCAAAGTGCTATTTTTTTTATATAAAATAGTCAGACTTTAATCTCAAAATACATGTGACTAACGTGTTGTGCCTTTGTAAATCCACTGTGATCTGTACATTGCATTACACATTTAATGGGACATTGTTCAAAGTATGATTACTTTTGCTTTGTAAATTAAATTAATTGCAAACGTTTTCCGACTGTACTGGTTTACACAACTAATGAGTGGGTGGGGGGGACTCGGAAGTGGTTATTTATAGGTTATTATGCAGTGGTTTTACTGCTTTAGATCAAATTGGGCACTAGTAGCCTACAAGCTAAAATTAGTTTGACCCCCTTTTTTAAAAGTTACCAACTGCAGCTTAAAAGCTAAAACATAATATGTTCAACTAAAAGCTAACAACAATAAAATCTGCAAAAAAAACAAGAAACAACTCACCTTGTCTGCTATCTGTCTGACCATGATTGCTGCTGTCTGAACGTGCCTGGAGTGTCTGAGTTGAGGAATACCTGATGCACAAGACAAGACACACCTATAAATATATAAATAAATAAATATATATATATATATATATATAAATATATATATATAAATAAATATATATATATAAATATATATATATATATATATATATATATAACATATATATATAAATATATATATATATATATAAGTAAATATATATATAAATATATATAAATATATATATATATATATATTTATATATAAAAGTAGGCTTTCAGGTAATTTCGCGGCATAACAGCGCCTTCCGGGTAAAAAAGACGTAGCCTACGGCAAAATCTGGAATGAAAAATAGCACTGTTATTTCATCCCCGAATCCCATTCATAAACACAATATCAGTTAACGAGTCGTTTTCCGTTTTAAAACGAATAACGGGATACGAGTAATTTTTCCGTTTTTCGTTCTTTTATTTTGAAGCGAAAAAGGGTAAACGACTCGTTATCCGTTCTGCGATTGTTGACTTCAAAACGAAAGTTGGATGGGCGCAACGACCGTTTATAATCGTTGTGTGCGTCTCTCCCCCGACCGCCGTCCAGCTTGCTGACGGAGGATACGCCAACAGGTCTGGCAACCTCGAGTCTGGAGGGGAGGGGGAGGCGGACACGACTCGCCGCAGAGTTTTGAATTTGAGTGTAGTACCGTTTTTGGCCACATTCTTACATATGGCGCCTTTAAATGATGAAAACAAAACATACACACAAAATGCCACAGATGCCACAAGCATTGAGGGAGCGTGCAATTGGCATGCTGACAGCAGGAATGTCAACCAGATCTGTTGCTCGTGCATTGAATGTTCATTTCTCCACCATAAGCCGTCTCCAAAGGCGTTTCAGAGAATATGACAGTACATCCAACCGGCCTCACAACCACAGACCACGTGTAACCACACCAGCCCAGGACCTCCACATCCAGCAGGTTCACCTCCAAGATCGTCTGAGACCAGCCACTCAGACAGCTGCTGAAACAATTGGTTTGCATAACCAAACAATTTCTGCACAAACTGTCAGAAACCGTCTCAGGGAAGCTCAACTGCATGCTCGTCGTCCTCATCGGGGTCTTGACCTGACTCCAGCTCGTCGCCGTAACAGACTTGAGTGGGCAAATGCTCACATTCGATGGCGTCTGGCACATTGGAGAGGTGTTCTCTTCACGGATGAATCTCGGTTTACATTGTTCAGGGCAGATGGCAGACAGCGTGTGAGGCGTCGTGTGGGTGAGCGCTTTGCTGATGTCAATGTTGTGGATCGAGTGGCTCATGGTGGTGGTGGGGTTATGGTATGGGCAGGCATCTGTTATGGACGAAGAACACAGGTGCATTTTATTGATGGCATTTTGAATGCACAGAGATACCGTGATGAGATCCTGAGGCCCATTGTTGTGCCATACATCCATGAACATCACCTCATGTTTCAGCAAGATAATGCACGGCCCCATGTTGCAAGGATCTGTACACAATTCTTGGAAGCTGAAAATGTCCCAGTTCTTGCATGGCCAGCATACTCACCGGACATGTCACCCATTGAGCATGTTTGGGATGTGCTTGACCGGCATATACGACAGCGTGTACCAGTTCCCACTAATATCCAGCAACTTCGCACAGCCATTGAAGAGGAGTGGACCAACATTCCACAGGCCACAATTGACAATCTGATAAACTCTATGCGAAGATGTGTTGCACTGCATGAGGCAAATGGTGGTCACACCAGATACTGACTGGTTCTGAGTCCCCAGACCCCCAATAAAGCAAAAAAATGCACATTTCAGGGTGGCCTTTTATTGTGGACAGTCTAAGGCACACCTGTGCACTAATCATGATGTCAGATCAGCATCTTGATGTGGCACACCTGTGAGGTGGGATGGATTATCTCAGCAAAGCAGAAGTGCTCACTATCACACATTTAGACAGATTTGTGAACAATGTTTGAGAGAAATGGTAATATTGTGTATCTGGAATGAATTTTAGATATTTAAGTCCATCTCATGAAAAATGGGAGCGAAAACAAAAGTGTTGCGTTTATATTTTTGTTGAGTGTAATTAAAACTGCAAGCAGTGCCGTGACGGGCCCTCACTCATATGCGGTCGTGGAGTGCCTGCGGTCACAGGGCAGTGTCATGGACGCACCCTTGGTGCGGCTGCTTCTCGTGGCTCAAGTTGAGACACAAGCGATGGACACCGAAAGGCATCCATCTCTCACGTGCGGTCGTGGAGCGCCTGCATTCACATGGCAGCGTGGCAGCCGCCTACTTGTGCAGCGGCAACCTCCTTGTAGCGCAAGTTTAGACACAAGCGATTGACATTCAAAGCCATCCACGTGCAGTCGTGTAGTGGCTGCATTCACAAGTGAAACTACATTTCAGTCACAGAGCTCACACACATGTCCATGCCTTCCTGACATCTCTCCTCCTCCCCCTAGTGTGACCTCTCCTCCTCCCCCTGTGTCCTTCTTGCAAGCTGAAATGAGTTGAATTAGTTAAAAAAAATCAGGTGTGGCTTTTACTTGGAAAAAGTCACAAAATCAATGACATTTCCTGTCGCCAGTAGGTGGCGCTCTGACTGTGAGGCAATATAACAGTGCAGACTTGTTCAGGAAGGAACTCTAATCAAGTGTGGAAAGTTTGGAGCAGATCAGAGAAGAAACACTGAAGTTATAATAGTTTGGACGTTTATGGCAGAGTTCAACTGACAGCTGTCTGAGGTGCATGTGGAGATGTGTGCCATCTCTCCTCCTCCCTTTGTGTCCAGGCTGAAATGAGAGGAATTAAAAAAAGGGAATTAAAAGTGGCATGACTGTTGATCTGGTGTAAAGCAGACTGGAACTGCATGTGAGATTCACAGATTCTCCATGTGTCACTGATAGATCTCTGACTCCCCCTGGTGGTCGCTGTGCCCCTGTGTCTCTCCCCCCTGTGTCCTGAGTGAAAACCTGGCTGAATTACACACTTGGCTAAAAACATTTTTTTTACCCACTTTATCATGACTTTAGGCGGTGGGTCTCAGAGGCTTTTTTGTACATCTCTACTTGGGCTATCTAGGAAAAAACATTTCATGCGTGTACGCTTAACCTAGAGGGGGGGCTGTGGCTCAGAAAAAGGGCCTAAAATCAGACACATTTCATGTCGCCATTAGGTGGCGCTCTACCTGTGAGTTAAAATTGCAGTGCAGTTGTGTTCAGGACCTGACTCTTATCAAGCATGAATATTTTGGAGCAGATCGGAGAAGAAACGGTGAAGTTTAAATGCCTGTGGCGAAGGGTGAAAATAGTAGCGCAGTCATGGCGTCGCCGTGGCCACGCCCCTAGACTTTTGGAGCATCTTTGAGTAACTTTTTGTCCTTAAGGCCTTTCCAACCACATATCCAATTTTGGTATCAATCAGATCAACGGTATAGCACAAGTTCGATTTAGTACGACCCCTGTGAATGGCCAAAAACTGCCAAAAATGGCACTTTTTGGAAATTTGTGGCAGCGCCAAACATTACTCAATTTGATGAAACTTGACATGTATGTTCTTTGAAGCTATGGCAACATAGGTTTCAAGTTTCGTAATTTTTGGCCCAAAGGTTATAGAGTTATGCTAATTGCGATTTGGTGGCCCAACCCTCTAATGTTCATTGGCCGATATCTTCTGATTTAATGCATATTTTCAAAAGCTTTTCAGACCATCACCAAAGCTAGGTCTAACAAGTATGCATACCATATACCGTCCAAATCGGGTCAACGGTGTCCAAGGAATGAACAACTTCTTGTTTTTCATAAAATCCAGGCGGACTTTTGTACTCCAAGAGGATTTCGAAGGTCGAAGGCGTGAAAGAATAATAAAAAAAAACATTGCAATAACAATAGGGCTTCGCAGCCCGACGTTGTCGGCGCTCGGGCCCTAAATAGCATGAAAAGGACATAAAAACATGATTGGCAACAAGCAAATGAAAACTTTCTTGCATGTTTTGAAAAGGATTAAAAGTGTAAAACAATGGTGGGTGGGTGGAGAGGGGGAGAGTGTGAAGTCAAATGTGGAGAAGTCAACGAATTCAGATGAATGCAGCTTTCCTGGGTGGATGTTGAAGTCACCGAGGACGACGAGTGGTGTGCCATCATCAGGGGAGCAGCTCAGGAGGGCATCCATCTCATCTAAAAAGTCACAGAGAGGACCAGGTGGGCGATGGATCACTATGATGTTGAGCTTGAAAGGAAGGGTGACAGAGACGGCATGAAATTCAAGTGCAGATCGGGTTAGGTGGTCCAGAGGAAGGACCTGGTAGAACCACCTGGGTGAGATAAGAAGTCCAGTTCCTCCATCCTCGACCTGTTGATCTTGGGGAGTGTGAAAACGAGTAGACAGTTGAGAGGGCAGCTGGAGTGGCAGTGTTTTCTGGGGTGATCCAGGTCTCCGTAAGGGCCAGGAAGTGGAGAGTTTGCAGGGAGGCATACGTTGAAATGGTGTCCGCTTTCTTGACTGCAGACTGGCAGTTCCACAGCCCCCCTAGTACTTCAAGTTCCTTACCGGTGGAGAATGGTGGGTAGCAGAGATTGGATGGGTTACAGCCTCGAGCGAAGGGTCTCTGGTAAAATTTACTCCAGTGTGATATCTTGACTGGGATAGGACACATGGCTGTGATGGGTGGTGGTTGAGATGTTATGCCCACCTCAATGGACTCCCACATATCGACTCCCTTGTCTTTGTTCAACTGTCTTCGTTTGGCTGTCCTGATGCTGCAGCTGTAGTGACAAGCTCTTAAGTGCTTGGTTTACCACATGCAGGTTTAGCCCCCCCCCCCCCCCCCCCCTCCAATCAAGTCTATTCACTGCAGCTGAGATGGCTGAAACTAGGTAATTGCCCACTCAGTATGAACAGCTTCACAAGAATTTAAACAAGCTAGACAAGACTAAATATTACAACTGGTTCTACTCATAAAAAACTATAAACCAGTATCTACGAGAACATTTCATTATATGAACTATTAATATTGCAAATACATATTCAACCTTTTGGTAAAAAATCCTTATTCAGTCCACTAGATGGTGCCTAGGAGGTTGTTTTTTTGTTTTATGGTGCAGTCACTATGCAGACTGCAATAAACAGTTCGGCTTGTCTGGAGCATGATGCAACATTTATGACATTTATCACAGTGAAAATGTATCACAACATAAGTTATTGCAAAACTTGAATACTGCAAACATTTTTTAAAATCATATTGTGACACAAGAATTGTGATAATATTGTATCATGGGGTCATCTGGTGATCCCCATCCACACTTTAACCTATTTTGTAATTTTAAAAGGATAAATTATTGGATGTTATTTTAAAGAAAACTAAGCATGATTTATTTACAAAATTAGATTTAAAGCAGATGCAAACTCACTGAACACAAAGACCCCCAGTCAGCAGACCCCCAGTCAGCAGACCCCCAGTCAGCAGCGCAGCACTACATGCAAGGAAGCAGCTCAAGCATCGGAGGCGGCCAACCTCCCAGTGGGGACAGAAAGACTGTTTCCTCTTCTGGCCTATCAACTCTGTGGTGATGAGTAGCCATAACAAAAAAAATGATGGCCGGAAAGTGGGAGCGAACATGTAGTCTGATCGGGCCTGATAAAACATTTTCTTTTTGAAAAAGTAAAAGAAAATTACAGCCAGCTGTTTTACATTAAATTCTTCCGATGTACCATCTCAATCCCATTATTAATTTAATTTAACATGCTGAATTGGTCTGTGCTCTTTCTTCGTTAAATTCTCTTTTAAAAAACAATGCCATTGCCATTGGCCACTGCCAAGTCGTCATCAACACAACATCACATTGAAATTTCTTTGGAAAGGAGAAACGCTGCAGTAAGATTAACAGACAGACATGCTCAATGACACACTTCATAATCTGTAGGGAAAACATTTCTACAAAATAAGAGTTTTTACTGCTGCTTAAATGATTTCTTGCAAAAATACACAGAGTTATTATGATACTCATGAGTTTGACCATAGGAACCATTCATGTTTCGAGCCAGCAGTCTCCCATAGAACAGGGCAGCGTAACAGTGCCCCCTACTGGTGAAGTTGCTCTTAGAGTGGCAATGCATACACAGCAACCTGAACCCAGGTCCCTCCTACTGTGCAGCGCTGCAGTATCAGAACTGTAAATACTGATGTGCATTACATTGGCTTGGTCTGCATATTGCACCTACCTGCTTCTGTATTAATAACACTGTTTCTGGTTAGGGGGGCACAGTAGCTTGTTGTGGGGGAAGTTGTGACAAAAAACAACTGAATTTCACCATTACATATCTACCGTATACTGCAGTTTAACTTTTGTGATGTTTTGTGTATTTTCCCAGTTGGATGACAAAGTGAGCTTTAAGCAGCAGCATGAATAATTAGTGACAATTTGTGAGGCAACAGGAGCCTCATATCTACCGGTATGCAGGAAAGAAAGTAAATATATCATTTTCAAAGTGGTCTATTTGTGTGAGAATGGTGTGAAAAGGAAGGAAACAGATAGTGTAAACTCGGAAGCAGAAGATGATGAAACCTCCGGTCCCACACTTACATGTGATACATCTTCATTTTCTCTGCAGTTCCTGATTTCATCCAATGTTCTTGGTGTGTCTTAAGCTTTCTCTCCACAGAATAGAAGCATTTCCCAGAAGCAGCGTGAGGATGGGACACGCTGTGCTCCGTGTGCTGGGGTTTCTCTGTGAGGACATTGTTTAAATCATAGTTCCCATCGATGCAACGTCTTAAATGCCTGATGTTGTTTGTTTTACAGCCAGTTTGATAATGTATGACGATGTTTCAAACTCTGTTTCAGCTCTCATCCTCTACTGTGAACCAGCTCAAGGTAATTACACAGTTATTCTTTTGATATTCACTCGGGATGAAGCAGTATCACCTTTTAACTGTGGGATAAGTGCAGTGACAGGAAATAAAACATCTCACTTTCATGCATCTTGTGTTGGTTTCTAGATGCTCTGCTGACCATTGAGCCAAACTGGTCCACTTTATTTACCGGAGAGTCTGTTACCTTCATGTGTGACATGAGGGAAGGAAATGACAACGACTGGTTTTACACGATCAGGAAGGATGGTCGCACTTCTGTCTCTTTCAACGAACAAAAGAATTATACAGCAACTTCTCTAGATCCAGGCCAGAGTGGTGAATATCACTGTGTTGGTGATTATAAGAGGTCATATTTGAGAAAAGAAAGTAATAAAGTCTCTCTAACTGTATCAGGTAAGTTCTCAAAGTTTTACTACATGACAAATCACTTATTTATGAGCCATGTGAATATGATCACCCTAAAGTTCTTATATATATAATGTATGAATGTATATAATGTCCTTTGTTTAAAGGAGCAATCATCACATATTTAATCATTGTATCTGTTGTGAGAGAGTAATACAGGACGGTACATCCTAGAAATGAATGCATCTTGATGTACAAAGTGTCTCTTATTAGTGATAAGAGTAATGTATTAAACCGGGCAGTTTGAAAGTGGCGCCTCCTTCAGGGGAAATGTAGTCTTTTATTATAGTATGAGTGACTTTGGCATCTTCTTCTGTCTCAAACTCTACTTTTTCTTAACGTTTGTTCATATTTGTGATATATTGAACTGATTCACTAAAAAGAAAAAGGAACCATCTGTGTTACACAGACAAAGATGTGATCCTGCAAACTCCTGCGTCCACCTTGTTCAGAGGAGAGTCGGTGACGCTTCGCTGTCGGCATCGTGATCAGAGAGAGGAGGAGGCAACCTTCTACAAAGACGGATCACTGATAGAAACGGAAATAAACCAACAAAACACAGTTGAAGTGATGACTTCTCTGACGTCAACCGAGAGCTCTTACTCGTGTAAATTTGAGGATGAAGAATCTGAATCAGTAAAACTGAAAATGCAACGTGAGTACTTTTCACATTAAGGAGCTGCAGACGTATAACCTTCCCAGAGTGAAGCAGAGGGAGTTTTTATTCTCTAGAATCCACGTTAGCTTAAGTTAATCTACACTTTCAGTGGTTAATGTATGTGATGATCACCGTTGATTGATTTCCATCAGGTCGCTTAACCTTAACTATATACACAGATTTAAAAGTAATTAATATTTCTACATAATTTACTACAATAAGTTGTAGAACCACCAAGAAAACTCAATGAGATTATATTATTAATTTGAAATATCTATCAAATTAATAATTTACAGGGACAATAATGACCATATTCATGTGTTTGTTCTACATTAAACAGCACGACCAAAGGCCCGTCTCAGCAAAGGCTCTGACAATGTGACCCTGACCTGCTCTGTGGGTCAGTCATCACCATCATCATCACCATCATCAGCATCATCCTCTGGTTGGAAATATTTCTGGTACATAGGCGATATATCCTCTGAACAACTGACCACACAAGATTCCATTCTCCTCTCAAACGGACAAATCCGTGTCTCACCAAGTGGATTCTACTGGTGTAGAGGAGGACGAGGAAACCCAGTTTTCTACACGGAGTACAGTGAAGTAATAAGTGGTGAGTTGATATGGAGAACACAATGTAGAAATAATCCTTATTCATAATAAAACATATTTGACCTTTAATACACTGATACTGTTGAATCATGGACAGTTAAAATCAGGCCTGTTGTGACTCTGCAACCCAACTGGCCTGAGTTATACTCTGGAGAGACGATCACTCTTGTGTGTCTAGTCGAGGATGGAGGAGACACTGAGTGGGAGTACGGATGGGAGACACCCAACTCATACACACCTCAAAACTTACGTGACCACATGATTAGGTCATCACTCAGTGGAGAGTACCGGTGCAGGGGCAGAAGTAAAAAATACAAGATCTTCACAGAGTCGAGTGATGCTTTCACACTGAAACTAGATTCCAGTAAGTCACCTGTTTTATTTTGCTGAATGTAAAACAAGTTTATATCATTTCAAATGTTAGTTTGTTTGATATATTTTAAGACGATGCACCTTCACACTTGTGTGACACATTTGGAGATCGAGAACTAAGTAGGATACAAGTAGTGCTCCACTGACTCATCATTACATGTCTTTGTTCTGTGAAATCATGTCCAACAGATAAACCTAAGCCTGATCTCACTGTGTCTCCATCATGGCTGAGTCCTGGAGCCTCGGTGACTCTGAACTGTAGAGTTCAGCATCCGTCTGCAGGATGGAGGTTCTACTGGTATAAGGCTGTTCCCAAACCCTCAGAGAGCTCCAACAACTCCTACAGTTATGAGCTGCTACCTGGTAGCACCAACGGGACTGAACCCTACATTGTTCATGGACAGACGCACACGGCAGGATATATGTGCAGGGCTGAAAGAGGAGATCCAGTCTACTCCACTCATTATAGTGATACTAAGTTTGTCTGGTCTGGAGGTAGGTTTGTCTTGACTTTTCCATTCTTGCACAAAAGAAGACATTTAGTTATTATGGAGATATTTTAGTCACGTTCACGTTTTTACGTTACCGGAAGGCCACCTTAGTTTGCCGACAGGTTTGACGTTAATGCAATTATGTCTCTATTGGTGTGATCCTTTGTTTCTTCTCACCAACAATTAAAAAGATTAAGAACACAATAAACCTGCAGGATTATGTCCATCGTCCCCTCATTAAGTCTTGTTTTTCAGACTTCAATCCAGCGGCATCTCTCTCAGTGAGTCCTGACAGAGTGCAACACTTCGAGGAAGAGTCGCCGTCACTGAGCTGTGAGGGAAACTCCACTGAGTGGAGAGTGAGCAGGTTTTCTTTATATGGCTCCCCATCATACTGTACTACCTGGGGGACAATGAATGGATCCACATGCATCATGAACCGCACCCGGATCAGTGGAGTGTACTGGTGTGAGTCTGGAACAGGACAGTTCAGCAATGCAGTCAACATCACTATACATTGTGAGTTTTAAATGATTTTAATTTGAAGTATTTCAACAGTATTTCAACCTGCACCAGCTGGTCTTTCTGACCAAAACTTCATCTTCTTGGATCTTGTTCCAGACAACAATGTGATCCTGGTGAGCCCTGCCCTTCCTGTGGCCGAGGGACGTCCTGTCACTCTCAGCTGCAAGTCGAAGACAGACGAGGCTCTTTCTGATGTTGATTTTTATAAAAATGGAAAACTCCTCCCAAATCAGGGCAGAGGGGAGCTGAATATCTCTGCAGTCTCAAAGTCAGATGAAGGCTTGTATAGATGTGAGGCTTTTGACTAGCCGGCGTCAGAAGTCACCAGAGAGTTGGATGTCGGTAAAATGTGAGAATGATTTAAAAAGTAAGAACTGAATTAGAAGTCTGCTTTGTTTCATTTAAACTGTGTTTTATACATTCAGGTATTCAGTAATTACATACAGACAACAATGTAACATGAGTAGCATCGAAAGGTATGATCAAGGATTTGAGCGAGTGTGTAGTAATACTTGTGTATCTTTCTCATGATTTGTGTGTAGTTCACAGTGATGTCTCAGTGCCCGGGTCTGAACAAAGCTCTCCACTTCCTGTCGGGTTGATCACCGGGTTGGTTTGTGGAGTTTTAATGATTATGATCCTGCTGCTGGGTCTGTATCACTGCAGAAAGTCAAAATGTGAGATGTTTTCCTTCTTATATCACATTGATTACAGTCCGATGATAAAAAGTCAAAGGTGTAATTCCAAGTCATGGAAACAATACGATGACTTGCAATATAAAATTATTATTATTATTTTTTTTTAACAGATTCAAGCTTCATGAGGTTAGTACAAGTCTCCCTCCTCTCATTCTGAACATAGCAGCGGTGCATTACATGTTCCTTATTAAATCCACCTAATTTACTACGTGTTTTGGGCCCAGCAGGTCTCAGAGCACCAATCAGAGCCCAGCTGCAGACAACATGACCAACCAGGTTGAAACCCGACACAAAGACTATCCTTCTCCTCTCCATGGTCGGCCTCAGTCCTGCTTCCTTTTTATGATTTATCGTTAACTCTGAAGTTAACATTCCTATATATGTCAATCTGTTTTAGAATATTTAGGAATCCATGTAACGGGATAATAATGACTGATATGCCCTTGGCTTGATTTTCACTCCTCTGCAGGTGACGCTGTTCTGTTTGAGTCAATCAGCGTCTCTGAAGAACCGAGACATGGTGCAGTATATACTTAATGTTTAACACTGAGCAGTTACAAATACTAGATTATGATTTAAGGTCAAACAATATTTTGTTCCAGATGAATCCATTGACGTCACGTACTCTGTGGTTGAGCTTAAAAAACTCGCTAGGAAGGGTGAGTGCTTTATTTCATGGTTAAGATTCTTCTGCAGGCCTGTTGAACAAAATCCAGGATTAACTCGTTGTATCCCTCTAACAGGGAAGAATAACAAACCAGAAGAGAGCACCGTTTACTCCAATGTGGCGATGGCATCGGCTGCAGGTACAGTCAAGTCCTGCAGACCCTTCTTAAATCTTTATTTGGTGGTTTTAACATTCTTTCTAAATCATATTTAATTTACTTCTCCGTTGGTGCATTTTAATATGCCAGAATTGAATAAACCTGAATTTGGCTTCTGTTTTAGACGACAACCTGATGTACGCCGAAGTGCATGCCCACACTGAAGCCAAGAAAGACAAAGGTGAGTAGCTGCTGTAAACCCCCATATTCTTAAATAGTAACTTGCCATTCCTACTTCTGTACACTATGTATATTTTCTGCATTGATGATGAAAATGAACATTAGTTCATTATCATTGTTAATTGGGGGGGGTGTCGCCGGCAAACATGAATAAATAAATCATCTCCATTTACAGGAAAATCCAGTCCGGCAGCAGCGGATCAAACTGTTTATTCTGAACTCAAACCAAAAACGGCTCCACGGTAACGCAGCGATGTTATAGCGATTGATTTGTCAGATGCTTAAATGGGAGTAAAATCTCATGAAGCATTAAGCAAATTAACTGTGAATGTATTTTTCCTTTTGGCTTTTGACCTTTGTATGGACGAATCTTTCATCTTTGTTGAACATTTTACGCATCAATAAAGTTGTGTTGCAGCAGTGTGCCGTCTCCAGTTTTCAATTGTGTGTTTTTCTTTTGATTGTGCTGTTCCAGCTCATGCGTTTGGTCTCACTCTCCATTTTAACGTAGGGGTACCAATATGTCTCTCCACAGATCATAAAAAGCCCTGAACATGTGCTGTTTTTGCGGAACCTGACCTGTTTTTAGATGAATATGTGATGAATGTTTTGGATTAATCATTGCAATAAAGGTCAGGCCAAACAGAAAAAATAAAGACAGCCGTGCACAAAGGAGCAGATATCAGTCCTGCTGTTAGTGATGTGACTTCCGAAACGGGCGTGTTGGCGCTTTTCTGAAGTCCCGGATCGAAACGTTTCAAAACGTTGTGCCGAAAAGCGGTTCTGAAACGCCCATGTCACGTGACTGTAGTCCAGGGATTGAAGGAACGCCTCTGTTTCGAAACGGCTATTCCAAGGCAAGGCAACTTTATTTGTACAGCACATTTCATACACAAGGCAGACTCAAAGTGCTTCACATCATGACATGTCATACAACAAAGTGGGGGAAAAAAAATAGAAGAATTAAAAGAAAATAAAGGCAAAATTAAAATGCGTTACAGAAAGCAGAATAAAAACATATTTGCAATAATTAAAAACAGTGCAGACATTAAAAGATTTAGCAGAAAGCTATGGTGAACATAAGAGTTTTCAGTCTAGTTTTAAAAGTGGTCAGAGTTGGGGCAAGTCTTCCATCTTAAGGAAGTTTATTCCAGCCATTTGTTGCATAGTGACTAAATGATGCTCTCCCGTGATTGTTGTTTACTCTGGGAATCACTAACAGATTGGTCTCAGAAGATCTTAGTGGTCTAGAAGTCTTATGTAGTGGGAGCATATCAGTGATATACTTCGGTCCTAGACCATGTAGTGATTTATATGTGAACAGGAGGACTTTGAAATCAATCCTCTGACATACAGGGAGCCAATGTAAGGATTTAAGAATTGGTGTAATGTGCTCACATTTTTGGGTCTTTGTAAGAACTCTAGCAGCAGCGTTCTGAACAAGCTGTAGTTGCCCGACAGTTTTTTTTCGGAAGACCTGCAAGGAGACCATTACAGTAGTCTAGCCTACTAGTAATAAAGGCATGTACAAGTTTTTCTAAGTCTTGAGCTGACATGAGCCCTCTAAGTCTTGCTACATTTTTGAGGTGATAGTAGGCTGATTTTGTTACTGATTTAACGTGACTGTCGAAATGTAAATCAGAATCTATAATAACCCCAAGATTTCTGGCTTTGTTTGAGGTTTTCAGGGACAGAGAGTGAAGGTGTTGAATTACTTTAAACCTTTCTTTTTTAGCACCAAAAACAATTATCTCAGTTTTGTCCTCATTTAGTTGTAGGAAGTTTTGGCACATCCAGTCTCTGACTTGCTCAATGAACTGGCACAGAAGATCTATGGGGCGACAGTCGTTTGGTGATAGTGCTACATAGATTTGGGTGTCATCGGCATAGCAATGGTGGTCAATGTTATTATTTTGCATGATTTGTCCTAGTGGGAGCATGTAGATGTTGAATAAAGTCGGCCCCAAGATTGAACCTTGGGGGACTCCAGTGTTTCCCCTACCATTGTACAGGCCTGGCGGGGCCGCCAGGCCAAGGAGACCTGCTGCCAGGCCAAAAAAAAAAATCAATATACCAAAAATAAGCCACCTATCAATTCATTCATAAATCAATAATCATTTACATTAGGAGCGCCTCCGCGCAGCACAGTGTAGACTTGCTCCGCAAGACGCGCAGCCACAACAATCCACGCTGCGCGCTCCCGCTACGTTCTTCTTCGTGTACTTTACGCGCTTGATGTTGTTCTGATGCCGCTCTGCCTCGTTAAACCACCACGATGTCGCTTTCTATGAAAACACGGAAAGTTTACATTGTATTTTGATAAGCTGTTGCACTCTTCAGACTCGTGGTGTGAGCGGAACCGGACCGGTACCGGACCCGGACCCGGAACCGGACCGGTGCATTTATAAGAAAAATGCCGCTGTGTGTCGCCGTCCAAAATCCGCTTTCCTCGCGCTGCCTGCTCGCACAGATCCGCTCGTGCGCACATTCGCTGATGCAGGTCGAGTGTTGTCGAGAAATAAATGCAGAGATGGCGCTCCTTAAAAACAACATCAAGCCATGCGTGTGAAGTATTAGGACGTGATGACGTATGTACAACCGGCTAACGGGCCAAAGCCCGTTTGGGCTGGAGCCGAGGCACGCTACCGATCGCGCCCTTAGGCAGCCTATGTTAATAAAATAAGGATTGTTTTTGATAAGCTGTGGAACTCTGAGTTAACCTATTTCTACCTGAATTTCTATGAACTATTAGGCTGTTGAGTAAACCTATAACTTATATTTTACTTGATAAAATAAGACAATATATGCACTCATATGTCGTTGTAGTGTTTTACAGTATCTGTAGCTATTAATGTGATGCTCCTCATTTTCCAGCCATATTTTTCCGGCCCATAATTTTGCATCATTTCCATCAACTGGCACCTTAATAAGTCACTCTCTCCTTGTGATCTTGAATACACTCTGGTTGAACAAAAATGTTGAATGCAAATATAATAATTGTAGAATTGCAGACTGCTTGCTGTGCCACCTGACTTAATCCAACTGCACCAATACACCATCCCATGTCTGTTTAGGGTTTTTTCGGTGGGTACCACCGGGCCTGAAAAAAATTCTAGGGGAAACACTGGACTCCACACGTTACATTGGTAGGTTCTGATACAAAGTCGCCAATGGAAACAAAATAGTTGAAGCCAGGAAGTGATTTAGTTGTTGGAGGACAACTTTCTCAATTATTTTACTTATGAAGGGTAGATTTGAAATTGGTCTGTAGTTGTTGATAATAGAGGCATCTAGGCTCCGCTTTTTTAGAAGAGGTTTAATGACTGCAGTTTTGAAGGCCTTTGGGAAATTGCCTGATTGAATGGAGTTAACTATTTGCAATACGTCTATTGATAGGCAGTCAAAAACATTCTTAAAAAAGTTGGTAGGTAAAGCATCAAGGCAGCAGGTGGATGATTTTAGATTTGTCCCTGTTTCCACTAGAGTTTTAGAGTCTATGGCATTAAAGCTTGCCATGATTGCCGTGTTACTTTTGCCTGAACAGGGTGGTGATCCAACTTTTTTGTTTGAGATATTGATGCCTTCAATTTTATTAGTATAAAAGAATGCAAACTCATTGCATTTATGCGTGGAATGGAGTTTAGCTGGTATTTGTGTTGGGGGGTTGGTCAGTTTGTCAACAGTTGCAAATAGGGTTTTTGCCTTATTAGTGTTGTTGATGATTTTGGAGAAGAATTTCGCACTTCTTAAGACTAAATTGTAGGACTAAGACTAAATTCCATGACGGGCAGATCCTTTGAAATACTGGCAAGAGCAACGTGCTGTCTTCCCTAATTTGTACCAACTGACTAAGACATTTTTAAGTGTCCCTGCAACAAGTGTACCCTGTGAAAGGATTTTTTCAAAAGCAGGGGAAGTGTTATCCAAAAAAAAAGAAACAGACTCAGCTAAAAAAGAGCTGAACAAATATTATTGTGTACTGGCCTGTCTCCTGGAATCTCCTCCATACTCTTGACACTGTGCTGGGGGACACAGCAAACCTTGCCACAATGCGCATTAATGTGCCATCCTGGATGAGTTGCACTAACTGGGCAACTTCTGTGGGTTGGAGAAACCGCCTCATGCGTTCTGTGGTCTCTTCCATTTGCACAACAGCTGAAATTGATACCCAATCAGTGCTGCTTCCTGATTGGACAGGCTGATATCTCAGAAATATGATTGACTTGCAGTTATATCATGTTGTTCTAGTGTTCCCTTTATTTTTTTGAGTAGTGTATATAATGTCTTTTGTTTAAAGGAGCAATTAACAATGAATCATTGTATCTGTTGTGAGAGAGCAATACAGGATGATACATTCTAGAAATGAATGCATCTTGATGTGCAAAGTGTCCCTTATTAGTGATAAGAGTAATGTTTAAAACCGGGCAGTTTGAAAGTGGTGCCTCCTTCAGGGGAAATGTAGTCTTTTATTATAGTATGAGTGACTTTGGCATCTTCTTCTGTCTCAGACTCATTATGATAGTACAGCTATGAAGTCAGCGTCTCTTATTTTGGATGGAAAATCATTATCAGTAACGTAACGTATTAAAGTTTCCCCTCTATCTGTATGTATTTGACTTTGACCCAGATGTGTTTAATATGTTTTATGCATCGATAAATCCTCAGCGCTAAGCTGCCGGTTGTGTTTCTATTTGCCAGTTCGTTCCCTTGAGAAAAGATCTTTGATTAAAAATAACAATCATGATGTGGAGAGCAGAGTCGGCCTGTAGGACGTAGTGGGAACATGTTGCTGCAAGCTCTCCCTACATTTCAATATCGGACTCAAATTAAAAATGAGTCTAATGGCCCTTTAAAATACTTAATATAGTACAGAGGTGTCATTAAGCTTGATACTGGGACTATACTTAAACTATCAGACATCTTCTAAACAATTACATGTTTTTTTTTTTTTAAAGCTTTCATTCTTGGCAAATGTGTTTGTCTGTTGTATCAGAATCGTAGTTGATCATCCAGCTACAATTTAGTGTCACATTAAATAGAAACCTGTAACATTTGCCACGATCCTGCCTGCAGAATAAACCCTCATCCTCGCAACCAATCAGTCATAGGCTAAATACATGAACTCAATTAAAATGTAAAGGCTTTCTATTCAACACACGCCTCATTCTGTTTCATAAAGAGAGATAAATCTCAGTGTACTCACAGAATAACCCAGCATCCTCACCGACACTCTGACTTCCTCTAAAAAAATCTTTTTAGCTCGGCACCAACGTGAAACTTCAGCATGAGGGAAAAGTTCCTTTTAATGCCATTTTCCAAAAATGTTGACCTCCTCTTCCTTCGTCTCACAGAACCAGAAAAAAACCCTGAATTTCACCATTATAATGAAATGTTCATGTCATCGTACTTCTCTCTACTGTATACTGCAGTTCACTTTTGTGATCTTTCGTGAATTTTCCCAGTTGGATTACAACGTGAGCATGAAACCTTGAGTTTTATCTGTCCCCTTTAATACTGTACACTGTTGACTGGTGGGAAGTTTATTAAGTCTAAGGATAAGTTTTGACTTTAAGCAGCAGGTGTAACAGTGTCATGAATAATTGTTGACCCTTTGTGAGGCACCAGGAGCCTCATATCTATGCAGGAAGGACATTTAAATATGTAACTCGGTGATCAGAGGATTTTAATTTGTTGGACTTACATCTGACGTGCAGAAAAAGTAGGCGTGATTCAAGCTGGTCTATTTGTGTGAGCTTCGTGTAAAAAGGAAGGAAGCACATACCGCAGAAGTTGATGAAATTCCGGTCCCACACTTACATGTGATACATCTTCATTTTCTCTGCAGTTCCTGATTTCAACCAATGTTCTTGGTGTGTCTTAAGCTTTCTCTCCACAGAATAGAAGCATTTCCCAGAAGCAGCGTGAGGATGGGACACGCTGTGCTCCGTGTGCTGGGGTTTCTCTGTGAGGACTTTGTTTAAATCATAGTTCCCATCGATGCAACGTCTTAAATGCCTGATGTTGTTTGTTTTACAGCCAGTTTGATAATGTATGACGATGTTTCAAACTCTGTTTCAGCTCTCATCCTCTACTGTGAACCAGCTCAAGGTAATTACACAGTTATTCTTTTGATATTCACTCGGGATGAAGCAGTATCACCTTTTAACTGTAGGATAAGTGCAGTGACAGGAAGTCAAACATCTCACTTTCATGCATCTTGTGTTGGTTTCTAGATGCTCTGCTGACCATTGAGCCAAACTGGTCCACTTTATTTAGCGGAGAGTCTGTTACCTTCATGTGTGACATGAGGGAAGGAAATGACAACGACTGGTATTACGAGATCTGGAAGGATGGTCAAACTTTCCTCCCTTTCAACGAAAATAAGAATTATACATCAACTTCTCTAACTACAGGCCAGAGTGGTGAATATCACTGTGTTGGTAATCGTAAGTCACAATACCAGTATCTCAAAAAAGAAAGTAATAAAGTCTCTCTAACTGTATCAGGTAAGTTCTCAAAGTTTTACTACATGACAAATCACTTATTTATGAGCCATGTGAATATGATCACCCTAAAGTTCTTATATATATATAATGTATGAATGTATATAATGTCCTTTGTTTAAAGGAGCAATCATCACATATTTAATCATTGTATCTGTTGTGAGAGAGTAATACAGGACGGTACATTCTAGAAATGAATTCATCTTGATGTGCAAAGTGTCTCTTATTAGTGATAAGAGTAATGTATTAAACCGGGCAGTTTGAAAGTGGCGCCTCCTTCAGGGGAAATGTTGTCTTTTATTATAGTATGAGTGACTTTGGCATCTAATTCTGTCTCAAACTCTACTTTTTCTTAACATGTGTTCATATTTGTGATATATTGAACTGATTCACTAAAAAGAAAAAGGAACCATCTGTGTTACACAGACAAAGATGTGATCCTGCAAACTCCTGCGTCCACCTTGTTCAGAGGAGAGTCGGTGACGCTTCGCTGTCAGCATCGTGATCAGAGAGAGGAGGAGGCAACCTTCTACAAAAACGGATCACTGATAGAAACGGACATAAACCTTCAAAACACAGTTGAAGTGACGACTTCTCCGACGTCAACCGAGAGCTCTTACTCGTGTAAATTTGAGGATGAAGAATCTGAAGCAGTAAAACTGAAAATGCAACGTGAGTACTTTTCACATTAAGGAGCTGCAGACGTATAACCTTCCCAGAGTGAAGCAGAGGGAGTTTTTATTCTCTAGAATCCACGTTAGTTTAAGTTAATCTACACTTTCAGTGGTTAATGTATGTGATGATCACCGTTGATTGATTTCCATCAGGTCGCTACAAGTAATTAATATTTCTACATAATGTACTACAATAAGTTGTAGAACCACTAAGAAAACTACGCGATTATATTATTAATATGAAACATCTGTCAAATTAATAATTTGCAGGGACAATAATGACCATATTCATGTCTTTGTTCTACATTAAACAGCACAACCAAAGGCCCGTCTCAACAAAGTCTCTGAACGGAACAATGTGACCCTGACCTGCTCTGTGGAACCATCATCACCATCATCATCACCATCATCATCAGCATCATCCTCTGGTTGGACATATTTCTGGTACAGAGGCGATATATCCTCTGAACCACTGACCACACAAGATTCCATTCTCCTCTCAAACGGACAAATCCGAGTCTCACAAAGAGGACTCTACTGGTGTAGAGGAGGACGAGGAAACCCAGTTTTCTACACGGAGTACAGTGAAGGAATAAGTGGTGAGTTGATATGGAGAACACAATGTAGAAATAATCCTTATTCATAATAAAACATATTTGACCTTTAATACACTGATACTGTTGAATCATGGACAGTTAAAATCAGAGCTGTTGTGACTCTGCAACCCAACTGGCCTGAGTTATACTCTGGAGAGACGATCACTCTTGTGTGTCTAGTCGAGGATGGAGGAGACACTGAGTGGGAGTACGATTGGGGGACACCCAACTCATACAGACCTCAAAACCCACGTGGCCACATTAGGTCATCACTCGGTGGAGTGTACCGGTGCTGGGGCAGAAGTAAAAAATACAAGATCTACACAGACTGGAGTGATGCTTTCACACTGAAACTTGATTCCAGTAAGTCACCTGTTTTATTTTGCTGAATGTAAACAAGTTTATATTATTTCAGATGTTAGTTTGGTTGATATATTTTAAGACGATGCACCTTCACACTTGTGTGACACATTTGGAGATGGAGAACTAAGTAGGATACAAGTAGTGCTCCACTGACTCATCATAACATGTCTTCATTCTGTGAAATCATGTCCAACAGATAAACCGAAGCCTGATCTCACTGTGTCTCCATCATGGCTGAGTCCTGGAGCCTCGGTGACTCTGATCTGCAGTGTTCAGCATCCGTCTGCAGGATGGAGGTTCTACTGGTATAAGGCTGTTCCCAAACCCTCAGAGAGCTACTACAACTCCTACAGTTATGAGCTGCTACCTGGTAGCACCAACGGGACCGAACCCTACATTGTTCATGGACAGACGCACACGGCAGGATATATGTGCAGGGCTGAAAGAGGAGATCCAGTCTACTCCACTCATTATAGTGCCACTAAGTTTGTCTGGTCTGGAGGTAGGTTTGTCTTGACTTTTCCATTCTTGGACAAAAGAAGACATTTAGTTATTATGGAGATATTTTAGTTACGTTCACGTTTTTACGTTACTGGAAGGCCACCTTAGTTTGCCGACAGATTTGACGTTAATGCAATTATGTCTCTATTGATGTGATCCTTTGTTTCTTCTCACCAACAATTAAAAAGATTAAGAACACAATAAACCTGCAGGATTATGTCCATCGTCCCCTCATTACGTCTTGTTTCTCAGACTTCAATCCAGCAGCATCTCTCTCAGTGAGTCCTGACAGAGTGCAACACTTCAGGGAAGAGTCGCCGTCACTGAGCTGTGAGGGAAACTCCACTGAGTGGAGAGTGAGCAGGTTTTCTTTATATGGCTCCCCATTATATTGTACTACCTGGGGGACAATGACTGGATCCACATGCATCATGAACCTCACCCGGATCAGTGGAGTGTACTGGTGTGAGTCTGGAACAGGACAGTTCAGCAATGCAGTCAACATCACTATACATAGTGAGTTTTAAATGATTTTAATTTGAAGTATTTTAACAGTATTTCAACCTGCACCAGCTGGTCTTTCTGACCAAAACTTCATCTTCTTGGATCTTGTTCCAGACGATGATGTGATCCTGGTGAGCCCTGCCCTTCCTGTGGCCGAGGGACGTCCTGTCACTCTCGGCTGCAAGTCGAAGACAGACGAGGCTCTTTCTAATGTTGATTTTTATAAAAATGGAAAACTCCTCCCAAATCAGAGCAGAGGGGAGCTGAATATCTCTGCAGTCTCAAAGTCAGATGAAGGCTTGTATAGATGTGAGGCTTTGACTAGCCGGCGTCAGAAGTCACCAGAGAGTTGGATGTCGGTAAAATGTGAGAATGATTTAAAAAGTTAGAACTGAATTAGAAGTCTGCTTTGTTTCATTTAAACTGTGTTTTATACATTCAGATATTCAGTAATTACATACAGATAACAATGTAACATGAGTAGCATTGAAAGGTATGATCAAGCATATAAGCGAGTGTGTAGTAATACTTGTGTATCTTTCTCATGATTTGTGTGTATGTCTCAGTGCCCGGGTCTGAACAAAGCTCTCCACTTCCTGTCGGGTTGATCACCGGGTTGGTTTGTGGAGTTTTAATGATTATGATCCTGCTGCTGGGTCTGTATCTCTGCAGAAAGTCAAAATGTGAGATGTTTTCCTTCTTATATCACATTGATTACAGTCCGATGATGAAAAGTCAAAGGTTTAATTCCAAGTCATGGAAACAATACGATGACTTGCAATATAAAATCAACTTTTTTTTTTGTTTAACAGATTCAAGCTTCATGAGGTTGGTACAAGTCTGCCTCCTCTCATTCTGAACATAACAGCGGTGCATTACATGTTCCTTATTAAATCCACCTAATTTACTACGTGTTTTGGACCCAGCAGGTCTCAGAGGACCAATCAGAGCCCAGCTGCAGACCTGGTTGATCCTCAACAACAAGTCTACAGTTCTCTTCTCCACGGTCAGCCTGAGTTATGATTCCCTTTAGGCATCATCCTTAACTGTAAAGCTAACATTTCCCCCTTTGTTTAAGAGGATATACAAATGGTTTTAACAGGATCACTATGATTGATATGACCTTGATTTTCACTGCTCTGTAGGTGATGCTTGTGTCTATGATGACATCAGAGGCTCCGAACAACCAGAACATGGTACAGTATATTCTTTGAGTTTAACAGAGAGAGAAGTAAACAAAATACTATTTTTAAATACTACAATGAAATGATTCAGTTGACTGACGACCCCGTTAGTTACATATTCTGTGGTTGGGTTTAAAGGCGATGATTGCTAAGAAGGAAGTGAGTACTTTTATTCTATGTGGTGAGAATGAAATGCCTGAACAAACAAAGGGAAATCCTCTTTTCATGCATTCGTCTGATGCTTTTTACATAGAATATGAATGAACCAGAAGAAGAGAACGTTTATGTGAGGACATGATCAGCTGCAGGTAAAGTCAAGTTCAACAGACTTTGTACTACAGTAAACCAATTATTAATACATTGTCCCTTCACACCTCATATAGATCTTCCAGGATTAATGAAGGCCTCTGTAAGGAGCGAGCCAATGGAATGGATGCCAACATGAAAGACCACATCCTTTAGCAAGCAGCAATTATTGTGTGCACCTCTGCTTTCCTAATACCAGACAGCATTTTCTACAGTTGATCTATTAGCAGATCATTTACATTTAATATTCAGTTGTTCATATATTATAATTATAATAATCCATATAATGTGTGTTTATTGTCCACTTCCTTCTTTGGTGGAGTATTATGTCACTTTCTTGTTTTTAAACCTCCAGTAGACGACTATAAGAGCAGGTCGCTGGTTCCACAAGCAGCAATAATAAGTAGTTTGAAACATCAGCGTCGGTACACTGGTGATAGTGCAGCTATGGAGTCAGAAAATCATCAAGTTTCCCCTCTGTATGTTCTTTACTTTGACCCGGATGTGTTTAATGTTTTATGCAGCGACTGTCAGCGCCATCAGACATCTTTTAAGAATAAAAAGGTTTTTTTTAAAAAGCTTGGCTTTCATTATTGGCAAATGTGTTTGTTTGTTCTATAAAACAAACAATTTTATAGAATTGTTTGTTCTATAAAATCTGATTCGTATTTGATCATCCAGCTCCAATTTAGTGTCACATTAAATAGAAACCTGTGACATTTGTAACAAACCTGCCTGCAGAATAAACGCTGAACCTTGCAACCAATCACTCATAGGCTAAATACATGAACTCAATATAAATGTAAAGGCTTTCTCTTCAACACACGCCTTATTCTGTATCATAAAGAGAGACAAATCTCAGTGTACTCACAGAATAACCCGGCATCCTCACCGACACTCCCACTCTTCCTCTGAGAAATCTTTCCAGCTCGGCACCAACGTGAAACTTCAGCATGAGGGAAAAGTTCCTTTTAATGCCATTTTCCACACCATTTATTGTTTGACAGCGCACATAAAAAGTAAATACTGAACATAAACTACACGTGTACAGTTTGTCTAATGCAGCGGTCCTCAAACATTCTGAGTCACAACGATAATAATAATGATGTTTATTAGATCACCAAAGAGAAACTGGAAACGACTTAACAAGATAATAAAATTAACTTCATGTTCAGTTATACAGTCATCTCTTTACCTACTTACTACCGTTCAGTGGCACCTATCCCAGCATGCATTGGGTTAGGAGCATGATAAGCGGTAGGCATTTTTCCGTATTACAGTAAATAAATTACACTGATCCCAGTTGTTAACGCGTTTCGCACTCACTGCATAAAATAAATTAATTTACTTACCATTTTCACCAACATGAAATTGTGCCGGGGCCAATCACAGCTGAGGGGAAGGAAAGAAAGTAGTCCACCTCAGTGAGGACGGTGGTGGAACAGCTCAGGCCGTCCGATTCAGTTTCACTCAAACACCAGTGACCCAGAACCGCACATTTGAGTTTTGCAATCTCTGTAAAATGTATTCGGAAACATCCCACAAAATAACATTTTAAAAAATGTTACAGGGAAAAACAACACCATCTGAAAACATTCAAATAATCCTAAATCACAACATTTCTGCTTTAATGTTCAATTTCTTTCAGGCCGTGCAGCATTTTTGGCAACTGAGGCACAAAACTGTAAATATACACTCAACAAAAATATAAATGCAACACTTTTGTTTTTGCTCCCATTTTTCATGAGATGGACTTAAAGATCTAAAATTAATTCCAGATACACAATATTACCATTTCTCTCAAACATTGTTCACAAATCAGTCTAAATGTGTGATAGTGAGCACTTCTGCTTTGCTGAGATAATCCATCCCACCTCACAGGTGTGCCACATCAAGATGCTGATCTGACATCATGATTAGTGCACAGGTGTACCTTATACTGCCCACAATAAAAGGCCACCCTGAAATGTGCAGTTTTGTCTCACAGCAAAATGCCACAGATGCCACAAGCATTGAGGGAGCGTGCAATTGGCATGCTGACAGCAGGAATGTCAACCAGATCTGTTGCTCGTGCATTGAATGTTCATTTCTCCACCATAAGCCGTCTCCAAAGGCGTTTCAGAGAATATGGCAGTACATCCAACCGGCCTCACCGCAGACCACGTGTAACCACACCAGCCCATGTGCTGCATGCTCGTCGTCCTCATCGGGGTCTTGACCTGACTCCAGCTCGTCGCCGTAACAGACTTGAGTGGGCAAATGCTCACATTCGATGGCGTCTGGCACGTTGGAGAGGTGTTCTCTTCACGGATGAATCTCGGTTTACATTGTTCAGGGCAGATGGCAGACAGCGTGTGTGGCGTCGTGTGGGTGAGCGCTTTGCTGATGTCAATGTTGTGGATCGAGTGGCCCATGGTGGTGGTGGGGTTATGGTATGGGCAGGCATCTGTTATGGACGAAGAACACAGGTGCATTTTATTGATGGCATTTTGAATGCACAGAGATACCGTGATGAGATCCTGAGGCCCATTGTTGTGCCATACATCCATGAACATCACCTCATGTTTCAGCAAGATAATGCACGGCCCCATGTTGCAAGGATCTGTACACAATTCTTGGAAGCTGAAAGTCCCAGTTCTTGCATGGCCAGCATACTCACTGGACATGTCACCCATTGAGCATGTTTGGGATGTGCTTGACCGGCGTATACGACAGCGTGTACCAGTTCCCACTAATATCCAGCAACTTCGCACAGCCATTGAAGAGGAGTGGACCAACATTCCACAGGCCACAATTGACAATCTGATAAACTCTATGCGAAGAAGATGTGTTGCACTGCATGAGGCAAATGGTGGTCACACCAGATACTGACTGGTTCTGAGTCCCCAGACCCCCAATAAAGCAAAAAAAATGCACATTTCAGGGTGGCCTTTTATTGTGGACAGTCTAAGGCACACCTGTGCACTAATCCTGATGTCAGATCAGCATCTTGATGTGGCACACCTGTGAGGTGGGATGGATTATCTCAGCAAAGAAGAAGTGCTCACTATCACACATTTAGACTGATTTGTGAACAATGTTTGAGAGAAATGGTAATATTGTGTATCTGGAATGAATTTCAGATCTTTAAGTCCATCTCATGAAAAATGGGAGCAAAAACAAAAGTGTTGCATTTATATTTTTGTTGTGTATATATATATATATATATATATATATATATATATATATATATATATCATCTTATGAAGGGAATTTATTGTAGTATCTGACACACTTGTAAACCATTAATTCAATAAGATTGAAAAAAAAACGTAAACTGTATTTTTTCATATAGACTCAACAGTATTAAACCAGACTGTCCTCCTCGAGAAAACGACCACATAGGTCGTGTGTCAAGCACCGAATTACGACCATATGTTACGTTTCAAAATAGCGCGCCCTCTAGCGGTCAAGTAAATATCGACACTCCGGTGTCTCAGACGATCGCCCCCCCCACACGTCGACCTAAACCTACCCCGATTCCACGACATCTTCCCCCCACCCCCTCCCCACCCCCCCCCTACCCCCCCCACCCCCATCCCCCCCCCCGCGCGCACCCGCGCGCCCCCCGCGCTACCCCCCCCCCCCGCGCGCCCCCCGTCAATCACCCCCCCCCCGCGCTACCCCCCCCCCCCCCCCCCTAAACCTACCCCCCCCGCGCGTGCATCATCGGCAGAGACCGCCTCCACACGTCGACCTAACCCTAACCTTAACCACTACTATCGTTGCGGAAGAATCTCCGCAATACGCTCCCAGAGGTCGTATTCGAGTGCATGGACCAACGACAACTGTGGTCGTATGAGTTGGAGGACTTGTTGCATTAAACACATGCTTATACTTTTATGATGGTTCATTTTTGATGCCATTACAGCAAAATAACAGCTATTCCAGGTGTGTATCAAAGTCATGTTCTGTCATGTCTGACGCAGTTAAAATGTGAATTAGAAAAGTACAAAGTTCCTGGAACTCATCTTCATTTTATTACATCCACCCGGTTGAACACAACTTACAAAAAGAATCAGGAGTGAGTCAAGGGCGAGGCCAATCATACATTATTACAATCATATCATTCGTCGAAGAGACTTTATTTTATTTTAAGTTAAGCAGCTCCGTCAGTTTGGAAAGTATGGCTCCTTTGTCAGCACCGGTGCATTCGGAGACCTAAAAGACAAGAGGGTTAAAAATGTAATTAAAAAATGAATGATAAAATGATGTGTATTGAAATTAACTTAAAATTTACATTTGTTTCTATATGAAATTTAAACTCAAAATGTATTGAAAGGCATTTTAATTCATGTCATTATGTCAAACAAGTGTTTCCATCTTTGCTTTATATTTTCATGCTTACCTTTTTTCCACAGTGGAAAAATAGGAATGTGGGCATGGCTGTGATGCCATAGAGTTCACATATTTCCTGAAAAGAGCAAAAAGAACAACAGTAAGATGGATGAACTGAGTCAAAAACACTGCTATGACCTGATTGACCTGAAACATGCGAGGCAATAGATGATGACAAATACATGAGTGAAGCATCCAATAAGAACTGTAAGGTCAATTGGTCATTGAGTTGAACTGAATCGGATCAAATCGGATTATTATTATTAAAGTTGTGCTATATCGAACTATAGTGAATTGTTACATGGTTAACTATCATTTTTGATAAGTGGGCTGTATACACTTTCATTGTTGTCCTCTTGTGTTAGGTTTTGTCTCTTTGTCTTGCAATAAAAATAAACATTTTTGTATCATAATCACAGAAGATACGTATTGAACTTGACAGAGGAAGATGCACAGGCCTTTTCCCAACAGATGGAATGTTAATATTTGGACTAAAATTTGGTCTGAACCAGGATCAGTGTTTACAAGTTCCCCTGGTGGTGGCTGTATGGAGAAGTCACTGTATGTGTTCTGTACTAGCAGCTGTTGTAGTAAAATTACTGGTGCTTAAAGCAAAAAAACAAAAACAAAATAACAACAGACTTACAGCGTTTTCATCCACGTCCACCTTCAGGAAAACCACGTCTGAATACTTAGACTCCAGTTCCTGCAAGAGAGTCGATCAATGAGCATCCATGACAAACACAATGCACACGATATCAGCTGCTGTGTGATGATGAAAATAATATATTGATGCTCCTGATTTCTAACAAGGCTCAAAGTCAACAAATCTGAAACCTTTGGTCCCTCGACAAAAAATGTATATCTTTTCCCTCAACAGAAATTCATTACAGTATGAAAAAAATAATTCAACTTGACAAGACCTGAGTGCCAAAATCATCCACTTACATTAATGTATGGGGCAATCATCTTACAGGGGGGACACCATGTGGCATAGAAGTCCACCATCACCAGCTTGTTATCTGCCAGTATCCGATCGAACTCCGCCTACAGAAAATGAAAACAGATCAGGTATTCTCACTTGTTCTGATCGAGCTATGATGTATTTACTGACCTGAACTCAGAAATTGCTTATATTTGTAAAGTACTAGTTAGTGATACTAACAGCAATGACAGACAGCTATAAGTACATCAGAACCGGCCTATCAACAAAGTTAGCTTCTGATTATGATTATTATAGTGTTAAAGTAATATCGGTAACTAATTACAGTGGTAGTGTGTTCTTTCTACGTGTGCATGCAGGAGCCCGGAGCACTTAAATGACACTATGAAATGAGCAACTGCTCTGGGTTTCACAACTAATACTGATGTGCAGATGTGACAACTTCCAGGAACAAAGAGTTGACACATAAAGACAAACATTCACACCTCCTCAGCCCTGAATACAGATCCCTGAAACAATGAATACTTTGTGGTCATATTCAAAGACACTGGCCATTATGCAAAACATTGTCTATCAGCAGCATCAGTACAAAATACATTTACATTTACATTTAGCAGTCGCTTTTGTCTAGCGACTTACAATAAGTACATTTGTGAAAACAAAGAAACCACAACATGTCATTGCTGATAAAGTAAGAGCTAAAAATAGAAACAAGTGTTCGGTCCTCGTCTGAGTAAAGTAGTAGCTGTTCAGCAAACATACCTTAAGAACAACAGTGCTATGATCAAAGTGCTATTTTTTATATAAAATAGTCAGACTTTAATCTCAAAATACATGTGACTAACGTGTTGTGCCTTTGTAAATCCACTGTGATCTGTACATTGCATTACACATTTAATGGGACATTGTTCAAAGTATGATTATTATTGCTTTGTAAATGAGTGGGTGGGGGGGACTCGGAAGTGGTTATTTATAGGTTATTATGCAGTGGTTTAGATCAAACTGGGCACTAGTAGCCTACAAGCTAAAATTAATTTGACCCCCTTTTTTAAAAGTTACCAACTGCAGCTTAAAAGCTAAAACATAATATGTTCAACTAAAAGCTGACAACAATAAAATCTGCAAAAAAAACAAGAAACAACTCACCTTGTCTGCTATCTGTCTGACCATGATTGCTGCTGTCTGACGGTGCCTGGAGTGTCTGAGTTGAGGAATACCTGATGCACAAGACAAGACACATGAAAATGGTTTGACCGGTTTGGTGGGTGCCTTTTTTTTTTTTTCCACTCAACAGCCCAACCAGATTGTGCTTGAATATACTCATGTAAATGTTTTCTCACTATTGTCAGTGCCTCTGTGTGTTTTGTGACCTTTTGGATGAACAGTTGATAAAGAGATAAAGCAGACTTTTTACACTGGCCAACACTTAAATCACACATCAGATCTTGATGAACGGAATATATATATAAGTACAATCTTTACTGATATTCATTGTATAATTTGTTGGGAACAAAATCACACAACAACTGATTGTGTTTACAACATGTAGAACCATTTCATTTGCATTAAAGCAGGTGAAAATGATTCACAATCACATGCTTCCTAAATGGACAGATTGATCTCCCTGAGCTGACTTGTACTATTATGATTAAGTGTTCCCTTAATTCTTTGAGCAGTGTACAAAGAGAAGGCGTGAACCTCTAATTAAACATTAATTATTGTCTTCCACAGAGCGGTCCAACCCATACAGTTACTGTTGAATATTTAATGCCACTGTGTAGGCCATGTCCTGTTGGGGATTAATGACTACAGTAGAAACAATATATTAATACAGATACTATCACTACACGGAAGTGCATATTTTCAAAGCTTCTGTTTCACCCGACATACCGGTCTGTCTCCCCCTGACTCATGCTCCGGCTGCTCCCTCTGGCTGTACCTCTCCACTACTACATAAACAACAAGAGAGATAACTAGAAACTGTGGGAACCTAATATATAAAATATGAATATCTGACTCTCCAACTGTCAATGGCCTAAACAGGACAAACGGGAGAGTTGGGTCAGTTACACACAGATCTGGTTTAAACTGATACATCGAAAACATATCTCATCCTCCAGAAATAGACTTCAATCATCACAACAACAAAAAAATGCTTTCACTTCTAAAGCTTTATAAAGATAACATTACTTTATTTATCCAAGGACAAAAAGGAAACAAGGACATTTTAGATCACAAGACAAAACAAGACATTACATTCTCTGAATAGTTGATGTAAAAATGTTACGTTTTTAAGTTGAGCGTTGTCCAAAAAGTCTGAAGGGATTCTCGTGCACAAAGCGGGTGACGGTGCCAATTTTTAGTGGGTTAGCACATTTATAAACGCTACCAACTTTGCAAACCCCCTTCACTGAAACCACAATTTAAACATGAGATATCTTCCAGCTTTATAACACAGGTTGACCTCCTTGGCACAGAAACTGCACGTTGAGGTTAAGTTGGCTACAAGCGCGCCCCATTCATCCAGGCATGCTTTATCGCAGCGCTCTCCTCGCAGCCATTTTGCCCTCTAGATCTTCCACTACTTTCTGCAGCAGCCGGGAATCCAAGTGGAAGTAGATGTATAATTCCCTCTCCTGCCCAAGGAGGGCATTGCGGCCCAGCTGAGAACGCTTGGCTTTGACCTCCCCCACGATTTCCTGCATCACATCTTGCAAACTCTGCAACTGAGTCTCTGCTTCCACAAGCTTCACCATCAGCTCCTATAGAGACAAAGGGAGAGGGATGAGAAGTGAACAAAGAAAAAAAGCACATGAGCACACATGAATCAATCAAACATACCTAGTTGCAAATAATAACAATTTACCATGTTAATGAATTAACCCATTGCAAATATGTCTGCTAATATCTCAAATAACACACAGCAAAGCAGTTCTCCCTGAGAGCCACTAATCATACAGTGTTTGGATGAGAAAAATGTGCAAAAGAAAAGAAACATTGTGCTACCAGCTTCCCTCACCAATAGTGATAAAGGATTTTAAATGCATGAACTAACTCACATTAAGGACTCTGTGTGGATGTCCGAGATGACACCAAATGAAAGAAACAAACCCACCTGTGCATTGGGGCAGAGCAGCTCCTGGTCAGTGAGGGCTGTTGGACGTACCTGCGGCCCTAAAACCAGCTGCTGGAGCTCGGTGTACATCGCCCTGTGGAGCGCCTCGCAGTCGCCATAAAGACGAGCAGCGGTGTAGTACTGCTCACGGCCAGCGCCGGCTAGAGCCTCGCGGGTCACCCGGAGGTTGCCTGCGAGGTCATGGGCAGCATGGTCCAGGGCTTCATATGTCCGAAAAGGCTCCGATCGACCATGGTCTGAATCATGGTCAAGGATCTGGAGCAGCCTGAGCAAAGGGTTGCATTACAACAATGAATTAGATTCTGAGGTGAGACTTTCTGCATTCAAAGAAGGATAAAGAGTGTGATGGACACAAAGCGGCGAATAAGCAACAGGTACTGCTGCAGTCAATCAGTTAAAACAACTGTTACCTGCTGAAGGCTGCATCCTTGCAGCTGATAATAGGGTTGGGCCGGGGGTTAATAGCCAGGTCAGGGTGCGCCAAGGACTCAATTCTGAGGGCTGCCGCTTCACCTTCCTTTACCAGTCTGCTATTCATTTCCTCCAGCTGCTTAAGACACGTCCTCCAACGCCTCCACTCCAGCTCCTGACTCAGGTGCACCAGGTCAAAGGACGCTTTCTGGCGGAGCAGGTAGTCTCGGACCTAAAAAGATAAACGATGGAGAGTTTACAGCATCCTTTCAGATTTTAATGCGGCAGAGTTCTGACCTTGATCCAGGCGATCGATATAAAAAGAGGGTGATATGGGTAATAACGCAAACTAACCTGATCCTGTTTGGAGGTGTAGTAGTCCTGCCTGGCGAGTTGCAGAGCCAGGTCTCCCCTCACTACAGGCACATTAAGCAACCTGGCTGACTCTCGAAGGGCAGCAGTTACTGGTCCCTGGAGCAGAGCCTCCAGCTCAGCCTCCACCGCTTGCAGCTCCTTCCTGGACACGACCTCACGGATATGTAGTGACGAGGAAGTGGAGATACTCTGGTAAAGCGAAGAGAAATATATGTATAACTGTAATAACTGAAGACACCATGAGAAGTCTTTTTCTAGCAGATAATAAAACTTAAAAAAAAGATGTCTGCTTGCTTTACCTTGGTGTGGGAGGACTTCTCCGAGAGCCATTCCAGTCCAGCCATGACACTGTTCTCCTCTGCCATGGCCTGCATCAGTTGGTGCTGGGCCACAATATGAGCCCACTGAATTCTGGCCATCTCCGTCCTCCTGCGATCCACCACTCGCTTCTCCCTCTCTCTCCCCTCATGCTCGGTCTCTCCGTCCTCCCCATCTTCACAAGAGCTGAGGTCAAGGACCTGGAAGCGCTCAGAGCAAGAAGTCTCGACAATGCCAGAGATGCCCTGGAAGAAATGCTTTTTGGTGAAGGCAGCTAGCGTTTTAGTGTTGAGCTCCTCCTGGTGCAGGTAAGGATCCAACGACAGCTGAGAGAGGAGGACACTTCCTTTTTGTTTAGCCTCTGGTTGAACTGGGAGACATGACGCAAGCTTCCTCACCTCATCTGTTAGGTTTTGTAACAGAGCGTTGGTGTCGGCATTCTCAGCTCCAATGGAAGCACTCGCATCCTTCAGTTTGAACGCAGCGCTCTCCAGCTCTGCAGTAAGTCGTAGATCAACATCCGCACGGGACGTGGCCACAACCTGCAACCTGTTATAGCGCCTTTGCTTCAGCTCTTTCTCTTTACGCAGTGCCTTGAGCTCTGCCTCCAAGTCCTCTGTGGCCACATCCTCCACAGCTGCAAACATTGAGGATGAGGATGAAGAGGGCCCCAAGAGGTTTGCACTGCTCCCATCTGAAGGTCCAATGGTTTTGAGGACCTCCACCAAGGCTGCCTCATCCAGAATGGGCTTGCCGGACTTCCGTAGCTCCTGAAAAGCGTGCGCCTCCTCCATGGTGAGAACATTGTTCTGGTTGAGGGTCCGACAGACAAAGCGCAAGAAGTGAAGGTTCTCGGGGGAACAGTCAAACAGCCAGTCGAAGTCGGAGGCCTTCAGTGATGATGCACCAGGATAACCTAGACGGCCCACGGCCTCCACAAACTGACCACCGTCCAACATTGTGGTTCAGCACCTTGTCAGTCACACTGCAGCACAACGTGTATTGTGGAGGAATTGGGGAGGACGAACACAAAGAGTGTGAGAGTATATATATCACAAAGCAAGGCTACATAAATGTGATTTATTGTTTTTGTTTCAGATAATACAGCTGTACTCTATTAAGGCACTGAAATTATGTCCTAAAATGCAACTTAATGAGAGTGTGAAACACAAAGCACACAAAATAAATATTACAAACTGACATTAATCATTTTGGCACTCATCCTATATATGGTTGTAAAGTTCAAACTTGACCTATCAAAATAAGTGTGCAGTTGAACGATATACGGGGAAAAAACATCACATCAGGACATCCCCGCTTAAGAAAAACAGCTATATCGAGAAACATATTCTCTTGAAACACGTAGCATTAAGTTGGTAGTTATATTAGCTATGGAGGGCGAGGCTAACCCAACTGTTGTATACTAAATTTAAATCAGCAAGCGTAATTAGTTAACATTAAGCCGTTACAGTCGCAAAGCTCCAGAAAAGTCAGCTAGCTACAGTAATATTAGTTAGTTACGCCGCAATGCGTCACAGCGGTTACCTTCCTCAACTTAGCTAGCTAGCTAGCTTCAGTAGCTAACCGATAGCTTGGAAACTACTTCTTGTCAGTTGTGTCCAACGCAACTCGTTCGTACGTCATCTCACAACCAACGTCAAATCTGTAAAAACAACCATCAGCACCATTACTTACAATTATATCCGGGAACCGCTTTAGTTTTGCTAGCATCCTTTTTCCTGGCCAGCTAGCTATTTCGATTTCGCCCTCGCGCCAAACATCCAAACAAACTCCACGCAGCACGTCATTACGCGGTGACGTCCCGCGTCATACGCCTGGAGGCTGCGTGAACCGTTCCACAACCAATCAGATTGTACGCATCGAAGCGTGGCTCCCGCCTTCTGAAACAAACCCCGCAGCCAGCCAGCCTCTTCCTCCTGTCCTCAGCGAGTTCACCACTTCAGCGATTTAACTTGTGGAGAGCGTCAAACTGGTAAGAACGCGGAGTTTAGAAGATAACATGCATGTATATGGACTAGATATTAACACTAGTTAATTAATAGTTAACACGAGGGAGGCTAGCAGAGTCCACCTCTCACTTTGTTTTAGCTTTAACTAATAGCATGGTTTCTTACCGGTAATTCATTTATATCATCACATACTACACATGTACTCCTCTTTAAACCGTGTTAAGAAGAATGGAATCACCAGAAAAATATCATTACAAGTCATTAATGTGGCTAATCGGAACATTTTTGGATTCTTCCTGTATTTGTTTTTTCTTAAATACCGGTATGTGTGTATGTGTAGGCACGTCTAAAAGCCACATTCCTGTTTAATTACCGTGTTGCGCACTGCAGATTATGAATGCACCTTAATAGTGTTGATTAAACGTCACTCAGCCTCGGATCCTGCAATCTAAGGAGACTGTTAAGCTCAGCTAACTTAATATTATTATTATAATTTCCCCCCGTCTTCATGATTCATTCATTATGATGAAATGAACACATGTGACTCGTTTCAAACGACTGCTCTATCTCTCCCAGCTGCCCCCCCAAACAAAGAATCATGGTCCAAGCTAAGACCTGGATCCTGGCCAAGCACTTCGAAGGCTTCCCCAAGGACAGCGACTTTGAGCTCAAGGTGGAGGAGCTCCCTGAGCCCAAAGATGGGGGTAAGATGATTTAGTTTATGTGTGTGTGTGTCGTTATTTTCCCTGCTGGAGCTTAAAGAGGAGTGCACACTATTTGTCTTTTTGTCCTTTTTTTGTTTCAGAGGTGCTTTTGGAAGCAGTGTTTCTCAGCGTCGACCCGTACATGAGGTGAGCGGAGAGTGAGATTGTGTATCTGGGAATAAAATCAATTTAATTAATACATGTGAATGCTCTCTTCCAACAATGCATGTCCAAATATAATCCAAAAATGTTTGTCTCTACAGGCCGTTCAGTAGGTTTCGCATGAGCGAAGGCGATGTGATGATTGGAACTCAAGTGGCCAAGTAAATAACACACACACACACACACACACACACACACACACACACACACACACACACACACACACACACACACACATAATGTCTTAACCACGCATTCCCATATGTCTACTAGAACAGGACCCGTCCTGCACCTGTTCTTAATTACCGAAGCCTTTGATTCACAGTGACTGAAAAGCAAAAGCGGACGATTGCAATGTTCTTGGCTGCGTCTTCAAACACTCGGTTTGTTTCGTCGGGAATGTTTTTGATGATAGACATGCCTGAATAATTTACTCTGTGACCAAATGTTCCTAAATGACATGTGCATTCAAAGCGAAACGTTCTTGATGTGTTTTCTTTCCTTTGTTGTGAACCAAACTGCATAAAAACTCCACCCGCCACATGTTTTGATATCATACAATTGTAACGCGTTTTCTCTTTCTGCCTCCCATATGGTTTGGCATTAGTAGCAAACTCTAAATGAGCTCAGAGACTCGTGTTGGAGCAGGTTGATGGATGACTTCTTCTGTTTTTTTTTTCTACAGAGTGATTCAAAGTAAAAATCCAGCGTTTCCCGTGGGAGGCCACGTGGTCGGCCGCTGTGGCTGGAGAACCCACACCGTCTGCGATGGGACGGACCTCACTCCCGTAATGCCCGACTGGCCGCAAGACGTCTCGTTGTCCCTGGCCCTGGGTGGCATCGGCATGCCGGGGTAAGACGCATGCTCAGCTTGCCTCTGCGGGGAGAAATCGAATGCAGACGTGATACATCTGGCACCCGATCTCTCAGATGTTAAACTACAAATAAACAACACTTTGACTTATTTTTACAGCTTTTACAACAGTTTGATGCCCACGAAGCTGCCTGAGCTGAATCACCAGATCCTGGTTCAATAAATATAAGATAACAATGCAGTTTTAAGAGTTACTTTTAGTGTATATATGTGGGGTAAAAGTAAGAAGGGAGGCTTGAAACACTACACAGAAAGAAGACCTAACCCTTCCTGAGTAAATGATCGATAAGACGGCCAATCTAGAAAATATACTCCCATTTCCCTGCTTACGTTAAGGGAGAGAGTTGTTTCTCTCGGCATAGCAGAGCAGCTGAGTTCTGTCTTCCTTTGAGCAAATAAACAGGTACGCCTCCAGATGTTTTTGTCCCACTGGTGAGTCAAAGTCATCTCACGAACCCTGATAACCTCGGTCTGGAAGCAGTTATAAAGCGTTTACATTATAAAGGTCAAACACGGCGTCACGCTTCTCTGGTTTCATTGAATTTGGACTTTTCCTCTCCAGGCTGACGGCTCTGTATGGGATAGAGGAGGTCTTGGGACTCCAGAAGGGCGAGACCCTGCTGGTGAATGCTGCAGCCGGGGCAGTGGGCTCCATGGTGGGCCAGATCGCCAAGATCAAGGGCTGCAAGGTGGTGGGCTCGGCAGGCTCCGACGCCAAGGTGGCTTTCATCAAAGAGCTGGGCTTCGACGAGGCGTTTAACTACAAGACCGTCGGCTCCCTGGAGGAGGCGGTGAAGACAGCTTCTCCGGACGGATACGACTGCTTCTTTGAAAATGTAAGCTGCGGGACTGGAAGGCGTCCTTGAGCACTTCCCGTGTGTGCTCCCTTTCCTCTTCCTCTGACATGGCGAGGGCTGCATGTTTAAAATGTCACTATGGCTGTTATTTTACGTGACACGTCTTCATTCTCAGGTGGGAGGCCCGTTTTCAACGGTTGCCATGCAACAGATGAAGAACTTTGGAAGAATAGCCGTGTGTGGAGCTATTTCCACATACAACGACACCACGCCCCAAACAGGTGTGCACGTCCTTACTTTCACTGTCTAGATCAATTATCCTGATGATTAAAAGCATATTAAATGCAGTTATAACTGTGCAAAGCTTTTCACCCTTTTATAAGTAGAGATGACTTTATTTTGTCACTAGAGGGCGACATTGTGTTACTGAAATGTTGAAGGAGACTAATCAAATTATTGCCATGACAGCATTTTTTTATTTCTTTGACCACCATTGAAAGTTTATGACTTCAAACACCTTCTTCCTCTTTTTTAGGGCCATACCCTCAGATGACCATGATCATCAAGCAGCTAAAGATGGAGGGCTTCATGCAGTCCAGGTGGGAGCACAAGCACCCCGAGTCCCTCAAGAGGCTGATGGGATGGTTGAAAGAGGTAAGTGACTGAATGTAAATGTGATGCTGATTGAACCTCAATGAATGGCGTGGACCACGTCTTCTGCTGTAATCTTTGTGACGTATTTATTCTGCGTCTGCAGGGCAAACTTCAGTGTCGGGAGCACGTCACACAAGGCTTTGAGAAGATGCCGGCGGCTTTCATGGGGATTCTGAAGGGAGAAAACGTCGGCAAGGCTGTCGTCGCGGTCTGACGTGGGATGGAGGAGAATCTGTATTAAGTGAAGTGTTACTACAGAATTCACACATGAAGGACTTAGGAATATACACTAACACTAACTAGTTATTTTTTTATATTTTCAACATTATATCCATGATATAAAATGTGATTTATAACGTTTACTACCATTCATTCTTTAAACATCAGACATTTAAAGAATAAAAAAAGAAAAATGTGATAAAGAATGTACAACAAATTACTTACTTAAGTACTGGGGGGAGATTTGTGGATCTGCTGCTGACACATCATTACTTTATTCACTGTTGCCTAATTAACCATGCGATATGTATTTAGTGTGAGCTTTTTATATAGGTAATAAACTTTGATAGACATACATTTTTCACTGATGTGTTTCATGTTGTAGATTGCTCCATTCATTCCTGGAATGAGTGGAGTTTAGGGAATAGAGCCTCTTGATGGCCTAATTTGAATGTCATTTTGGTTATGAGTCAATTAGTCTAATAATACCTTTTGGTAATATCTTATGTTTTGTAAACATACATCAATCACATTGAAAACTACGTGTTGACAAGCATACAAATGTTTATTTACTACTGAAAAATACATTTTGTTTCTAGAAATATATACATCTAAAAAACGTTCATGAATTTAGTTGCAAATGTATTTGTTGCGCAATAATACAATGATTTTATTTCAGTGTAAAGTAATGCATGTTTGGAAATATATACGCAACCCAAATGGGAAGCTTAAAAGGCTGTTAAAAAATCGATAGTGATGTTGTTATGACGCCAAGAGCGGACGTGCGCAGCGGCAGTACTACACTGGAATTGAGCTGCGCTGACTTAGTCGTTTACGGTAAACCAAGAATTGTCAAGTCATTGTGACTTGAATTAGGGTATAATCTTTTCCCCTGGAGTTATTGAAATAATAAATAGCCTACTGACGATATCGATCACAAGTTATGCAATAAAAAATGTAAATATAAAATGATTTAGGCAGAAATTATACTTAAAATACCAATAATCAGTTTTAAAAAGCATTTTTGTATTAAAGTCAGCCTTTCCAAACAATTACAAAACACGAACACGGGCATTATTTTATATTAGTATATATAAGCTTTATCTTGTTGGGTTGATAAAAATACAGACAGCGTAAAAAAAACGGCTACGTCACTGACAACCTTCAAAATAAACGTCTTTATTAGAGACAGCTTTGCAACTCAAGGTGCAGAATCAAAGCAAATACGGTAGGATAGTAGTTGTGAAATACGTAAGATATTTATTTAAAGTGCGTTCCACAGCCACGGCGGACACGCCCCATCGCTCTACACCGTGCTAACACCGAACACGACTTTTATTTTTATTTTGAAAAGCGCGCTGACTTCCACTTCCGCTGTGGTTCGGGCTGCGTGGTGACGACAGGCAGCTTGACGCAGCCATGATAAAAACGCGGCCGGTCGTCTCCCTCCAGGGAATCCTCCAACAAGCCGCTAGTTGTTCACCTCGGGGCGCGTTCACTCAAGTAGCAACCATGGTTCGCGAAGTGGGAGATTTGGTAAGTTATACATTGTTTCATCATTAATATTATTATGTGTTTAATACGCCATTGGAACGTATTGTCTTAACCGCGGTCCACGTTGTGGTGCTTTCAATGACCACGCCGGGCGGGCGGGCAGCAGCGCGCCCGTCTCCCATTCTCTACGTTAGCAGAGTCTGTTTTCTCCTGTGTTTAATTGGATTAATCCCTCTGCTCGTGACTGAATACCCACAGTAGAGTCGTGTGATGCTAGCTCCTTTAACGCTAGATTACCGTTACAGGCGGGATGATTCAGCACAGCCGCCACCATCTATGTGTGACGTCACTAGCCTTAAGGTGTACTGGAAAAGCTTTTTTTTTTTTATGTATATATATTTCTCTGCTTCTTCGTCTTTATGGGGAGCGATGCTACACAATGTGCAGCGTTGGTGGTCGTGAATGAGGCTTTGTTGTTGGCTGGGACCGAGATGCTAACGCAGTAAACTCGTAGCTAACGTCCAACGTAACGCCGTCGCGTCACGCGGGCCATCCACATCCGGGGACCGTAATGCACATTTTCCTATACGTTAGAGAACAGTGTAATAACCGAAGGGAGGGTGTAACACACAAACGGTTCGCATGGTCGTTGTAAGGCTCTGGTAACTCATTTGTCAACAGTTTTTGGTAATTTAAAGAATCTTGGCAGCAATTTAAATGTTTTTAAGCTCACAATTAAACCTCGAGGTTCATAGGTAAGGTTATTATTGCAATATTTGTCTTTTTAAAATGAGATAAGATAGAAGGAAATTCAAAAATATACAATAAAATATAGTAAGTAAAAATACACGCAAATGTACTAGAAATATGTAGAAATGGCTTAAATTTGAATTCTATAAATGAGCTTCCCTTTTTGTTTTTTTGGGGGTGTGTGTGACGTGGCTGAACACTCACACTGAAAGTGAAATCACGGATATGTTGACCGTAGCCATGGACAACTGACCAAATAAATACAACTTTGATCTCGAGATAATTAGCCAGCAAGTTAAATAAATAAAAAAAATCAATAACTTCCTGAATACAAGCTGCAATAGTGGAGTTAACATGTTCAAAATAATAAAAATAAGTAATGTTTATTTATGTTTGCAGGCTGAGTTCAGGGCCATCCTGAAGGAAGCTGGAGACAAGCTGGTAGCAGTGGACTTCACAGCCACCTGGTGTGGCCCCTGTAAAATCATCGGCCCAATATTTGATGTAAGTGGATGTTTTTTGATAATGTTTTAATGAGGATATTTTATTTTCATACTCTATACATACTACCTAAACTGGAATTATTTTCAGCCAATCAAACGATTAGTTTACTTCCATAAGTGTGTAGATATGAGGTATTTGATACTCAGCAGTTCCAGCCTTTTTTCCAGTATGTTGGTTGTTTTGAGGAAGCCGTCTCCTAAAAGGAGGGGCTCTTGTTGCCTGGTGACCGTTTGTCAACCTCAAGCAGGAAATGCTTAAACTTTTTAATACATAATTGAAGGGCAGCAGTACGTTCTGTATGTCATTAACTCATTGATTTCCTCTCCTGCAGCAACAAGCGTTGAAGCCCGAGAACAAGAACGTGGTTTTCCTGAAGGTGGACGTGGACGAGGCCGAGGTTTGTTTCTTCTTTTTAATATAAATTATGTTTGAAGTCTGAAGCACCAGTGGTTTACACGAGCTGCTGCTGCTGCTGGTACAGCCATCCCATAAACTAGGAGGTCATTAATACTCAAAGCAATGTGGACTATTCATGAAATCCATTTCACCAGGCCATGTGAAACCAACGCCGGCTCATGTGACCAAATTCTTTCTGTCGGCGCTGAAACTTTGCGTTTGCCAATTGTTTCAGTGTATAAATATGAAACATTTATATATTTAAAAAAACAGGCAGGACAGGTTTTGACACATTATTGTAGCCTCGTGGAAAAACACAGACATTGTGACGTGAGGTCTGTGTGCTTAAGGAGGGTATCCTGGCTGTTTGCCAAACAGGTAATATCTGATCTGGGAAGTCGTTAACATGAACCCTTGATCCTGAGTTCCTGCCCACTATTGAGTCCTCCTGATTTGCCTAAAAACAAAGCATCAATTTGTATTATGTAAATGAACAAAGCGTTATAAGCGAGCTGATTTTAAAGGAAAAGTTACGTTATAAATGCTCAATATACATATAATCTAGCTACTTGAGACTCCAAGGGCTTTTAGCACCACAACGGTTTCCAGATAACCTATTAAAATGGGTAAATATGCCTATTGGAACTGGTCCCAGCTTACTCAAAATTAGCTGCTATGGTGCGCATGAATGGCTAAACAAATAGATATGTTGGGCTGGTTCCAACAAGTTCACACGTGTGATTTTTTTTTTTGACTCGGCCCATCCGTCTTACCGTCGTGTTTTTGCTCTTTTTCAGGACGTGAGTGCAGAGTGCGGGATTAGCTGCATGCCCACGTTCATCTTCTACAAGAACGGAGAAAAGGTAGGCAGCGCGCATGGATTCAGCTGTTTTTGGAGAATTCAGCAGTTGAACAAAGCAGCCGTGCATGACTCTGATGGTCGTGCGGTCGCGTGGTGTTAATGGTTTGTGGGCCATTAAATAACACTCGGGCTGCTGCACGGCCCACCAGTGAGTCATGATTCTGGCCAGTGGAATTGTCTCTTTAGCTGATTAAATGCTGCAATTTATTCACAAGCTGTTTTTTGTTAAATGGCTCGTAAAATAGATTAAGAGATCGTGGCATGCAAGCTTTTCTTCACACTCGTTGGACATTTCTAATTTTTAATTTTGGTGTTTCAGGTGTTCGAGTTCTCTGGCGCCAACACGGATAAACTGCTTGAACAACTGGAGAGTTTAAGGACATGAAGTCCCACCGACCGACCATCATACCTCCCATTGTATAAAACACACTAGTCGCTGATTCCCACTGTACATGCCTGAGAAGAAGAAACATGTTGTGCACAATAAGCATCAGGACGTCGAGTCCTCACAGGAAAGAGTAATTTATTCCACTCATCACTTACGGCTTCGGTACTTCGTCCCGTTTGTCCCGTGTATGTATTGACTTGTCTTCACTGACTGAAATTCGATTAAAACCTGATGAACCACTTTTAATTCCTTTTTATATGAGTGGTTTTGCTCCTGACTAACTTTCTTTGTACGTTGTATTCAGTAAGCTGGCTTCAATAAACGCGGACGAGTCGAAGGAAGTTTTCTGATTGCTGTTTTGTTTGCATCCAACACGAATCTGTTAAAAAATACACATTTATTGGTATTTTATGCTTTAATAAAAATGTGAATAGTTTACACATATACATTGGACAATCACATCAATAGTTTTTACACATCATACAAGTATATAGCAGCATACGTTTAATACTGTTGAGTCTCTATATGAAAAAATACAGCTTTATTTTACAAAATGGTTCTTGCTTTGCCTTTTGCAGAGAGATGAGAATGAATGGTTTACAGGTGTCAGTTAACTATACAATAAATTCCCTTCATGAAGACGATTCACATGGAGCGGAGTGGAACCTTTTAGAAGTGATAGTAAACTGATTTCCTTTTTCTGTGAAGAGAAGGAAGAAACAAACGGTCATCAGTGTGAAATTCAGCTTTTTTTTAAACCCAAGGCTCATATTTTATGCTACAGGTCACACTTCCTTCACGCATCAACAGGTTTTGCAAGTTCCGATGACTCAACCTATTTCCCTGAGACCGTATGACATGCACACCACTCCCCATTATTCATTTAAAGAATATTATCTCAAACAATCTCAAAACATCTTTTGTTTTTAATCACCTGGAGCAGTCGTGTCCGCTCCAGCCCGGACTGCAGTGACATCTGTTCGGCCTGATGCATCTGCCTCCATTCAGACAAGGCGACGAACACACCGCTGTGGACATGGGGGGGGGAGACAGACTCGTCACCACGGCAACCGCATCGCTTCTTCTCAATGAAGGAAGGAAGCCCGATCTGTTTATAGGACTGTTAATGCATTTCTCTCCATGGTGATGTCAGAGGGGGAAAACATTTTGGTGGAAATACCCTTTAAAGGAGTGATTCATGTGTGACAAAACCTGCACCACGCTGTTGTGACAAACAGATGGTTAAGTGCTCTCAAGCTTATCATAAACCCACCATTGATATAAACCCATTGAGGATTGTCCCTGTGCTGCTTCATGCACGCGGTGGGTGAGCGGGTTAACCCGCGTACATAGGTACTCACCACTGTGGCAGCGCGTGCCGGCCCACCCGCTGGGACACTCGCACTGGTAGGGCGCCACGCAGCGGCCTCCGTTCAGGCACGGCAGGATGCAGATGGCTGAGGGGAACAGAGGAGGTGTGAGGTCATCAGTTCCCAACAGGCTCTTTTTGTTGGCAAAAACACTTGATTCAAGGAGACCAATCAGATCCATTCACGGCGTAAAGAGCACAGTCACGCTGATCGTTGTGTTTTAAAGCCACGGCTCATAGATTTCTTTGTTCCGTAAAGTTAAAAACAAATATCACATTGATTAGGGACGTCCTCAAATGGCTTTTTGAACGACAAAAAACTAGGCATTCAATTGACCTTATCCATGAATGTTCTAGTGTCTCAGAGATCTTTAGTTGATTAGGAACGTCTTGCTCTTCTTTCATGCTGAATGACTTATTATATGAAACGTATGAGCACATCTCAGGTCAAACAAACAGGGTGCTTTGTGGTTCTCTGTGGATTAAATCAGCTAATTGATTGGTTTAAAAAATAAATAAAATCAGTGTTGGTCGACTAAGAATTTCTTGAGTCCTATTTATTCCTGGATGTGTATTATTATTAAAACGTATAACTATGCAGAGCGGTCTTGCTAATATTCTGATGTTTAACAGCTACACACAAAGGATGATGAAAGGTCAGAGGGTCACCAGGTTCTTCCTCGGCTGCTTCATTGTCTCAATCAGTGTCTCTTAAGGAGTTTCAATCAACCGGACAGCCTGTTTCCAACCTCGTGGACTGATTTTTGTTGATTCACCTCCAGAGTCGAGTGATCGAGAGACGACGTCTACACTCTGCCTGATCGGGTTGTGTTGAAGTACGGAGAATGAACACTTACGCTCCTCACACTGTCGGCCCATCCAGCCCTCGGGGCAGGAGCAGATGTTGGGCCGCTGACACACACCTCCGTTCTGGCAGGGCAACCAACACGCGGCTGAGGGAGACGGGAGACGGGAGACACACACACACATAAAGGCACGTCAAACTAAGATAACAGCACACAAATAGTGTATTCTATGTGTTGAACACACACGGTAGACAATCACATGTCCGTGTGAGGAGAGCAGGATGTTCAAGTTCAACTTCATGCACTAAAACAAAGGTAGCATTCACATTCTTCAGTGCAAATTCACCCAAAAACAAATGATGTGTGTGTGTGTGTGTGTGTGTCAGCAGCTGTTGAGGAAAGCACAGCCTGGATCCAGCCTTTGTTTTCATATGTAAAACACGCGAGCGGCCATTTGAATTTCATGTTTTCTCTAGAGATCCAGTCTGGCTTCGTTTCCCCGTCGACCTGCCTCACGTATATCATGTTTTCACATTCTGGTTGATTTGAGAGCTCAGATCTGTCTAATCTTCTTAAACCTGCACTGGATTCTGGTCAACGGAGTCTTCTGTGAGACAGATGATATAAAAAAGTCTTCCACTTATAATATCTAGACATGATTGTACATTTGTATCCACAGGAATAAGAAGATACACCCATAGTCAGTGCTGACCTTAGAGGACTAACCCTGTTTACCAGTACTAACAGGCCTTTCCCTTCCTTAAACGGGGCTGGACCCAGGCTGCAGAAAGTACTCATTACCAGAGTGCACAGGAAGAGGTTTCAGTGGTGAAGCTGCCCTTTTAAGTCGACTAAACCATATCCTTTCAAAACCTGAACCGGTAACCAGGAAACGAGCCCACAGCCAGATTTCTTAGGCCACGTCCACACACTGTACACATGCGACCGGTGTAAACCCAGAGGAAGCATGGGAGGACAGAGAGACGTGAATGACCTCCAGATAAGAGGAATGTGTATCTTTTGGGGGCGTAGAAGGAAAAAGCAGAGGAGCAGCGCAGTCGGAAACAGGAAACAGGAAGTGTCCTGAGGAAAGGGAGCGTCCCCTCCGTCTCTACCTCTGCATGTGGGAGGCGGCGTCCAGGTGCCGTTCTCCAGACACCTGCTCCTTCCAACGCCCTCCATGGCGTAGCCGCCAAAACACGAGTACGCCGCCACGTCCCCGAACTGGAACACCGCCCCCCGCACCACCCCATTGGCCACGTGGAGGGGGGGGCCACAGGACACCCCTGTACAACAGCCCAAGATGGAGCGACCCACCAGTTACTGGCTACACGTTCTCTGTCTCCTCCGTCTAAACTGACGCCATATGGCCTAAAGTGTTGATTCTGTTTGAGCAGAGGGGAAAGCTGCAGGTCTACAGGGAGTGGACAGAATAAAAGAAACACCTAACAGTACAAGAGCAGCTCATTACGGTCATCTTTTTCTGAGGAAAGCCGTCCTGTGGTCGTTACAGCATTTTACACAAGCAATCCAGGAAGTGACTCACAATATAATCATACTTTAAACATGACTAGAACTTCTCTTTGTGCCAAAAACAACAGGGCAATAACTCCCAGATTTTCCATGGTAATGTGAGGTGTTTCTGTTATTCTATATAAGGTTTGAATATGAAATTGTGCTCTGCAGAGTAAGAAACGTGTGTCCACTGAATGAAATCAAGCCGTGTTTTCCCCGTTTCCCTCATTCATGCAAGATATCCAAACGTGTCAGACACCTCAGCTGTGTGATTGGTGGACTACCTCGGCTCTCTTTAAGGGATTAAAGTGAACATGCATACAACAGGATGAACCCCATGCAAATACAAGCGAGGAGCCGCAGCAGCGTGAGGGCCAGTGTGTTGCATATTCAGGACAACTGCATGCAAGAGGGATCAGAGGCTTATCAGACAAAAGGTTGCCATAGCAGCTGCAGAGGTGCCCATAATTAGGCCAGCGTACAGGACACCAACAGTGTTTGATGAAGCCCCCGTTTGTTTGGATAAAAGCTCAGCGAGACAGAAAACAACAGAGGGAAGCGATACTTCAGCGAGTGGGAGTGTGGAGAAGACGAGCATGCAGAGGTGGGAAATACCAAATACACAGTTTCTACTTGATTATCTCACGAATCAGGGGATGATCTGCTAGTTTAAGTACACATGGGCATCCTAATGAGTACGTTTGATTGTTTTCCCCAAACATAACTAAATCACATGGCCTGGATCTCAGACTGAATCAGGAAAGAAAGGAAATGTCGTGATTTTTGAGGCCAAAAGTGATATTTGATCATTTAAAAAACAAACTAAAACTCGGGAAATGCTCTATTGAACAATATCGTTTTTTTAACAATGAACAAACACTGTTGGCAATTGAAAATAATTGTGACAAGCACATGTACTGAGACATAATAATTTACAAATGAACAATACAAATATCTATAAAAGCTTACAGTAAAGTATTACATTTATGAAAATATATAAAATTAACTATAAATAAAAACAAAATTTAATTTTAAAAAATCCAAGAAAAAAAATGCAATCAATAAAAACAATCCCCATATCTACTGAAATAATTCTGTTTTTTTACAGTTATTAACAGTGAAGAGGATATACAGTATATTTGACCTTCAAAGAAGACACCTACTTTCACACACGGAGCTGAGGGTGCTCCAGGTCTGGTCCGGCCTGCAGGTGATGATGCCGCCGCCCTTAACCTGCTGACCTTTGGGACAGGTGACACGGACCGACTGTCCAACATGGAACTCGTGCTGGGATCTGTTTCTGCTGCCGTCCTCCCTCCAGCCTGGAGGAGGCGGGCAGGACTGAGCTGTAAGGAACAGAGATGAACAAATAAAGACCTTTTTAGACCAGAAGTTTAATCTTTTCAAACATATCCCGACGTACGACTCAGAAATGTTCCAGTGTGTAGTAAGAAGGGACAACATTGTTGGCCGTGTTGTGAAACAGATGTTGAAACTGCGTGTGTTGCAAATGTTGCAACTGCTGCAAAGCAACAGTGATTGCGTTTAAAAGGTTAAGTTAAACATCATCTGTAGCGGAACAGACTCATTCATTCATGCTCTCACGTTGGCAGGTGGGGAACGTGGAGCTCCAGGTGTTGCTCCCCATACACACCACCAGAGAATCCCCCACCAGGTTGTAGCCCTTGTCACACTGGAACTGCACGGCGCGGCCCGTGTTCAGGTTGTGCTCCTGCACTTTACCGAACAGCATCTGTTTGGGGCCGTCGCAGCCTTTGGCCACTGGGGGGACAGGGGAACGACGGAGATGAACGTCATGATTCACAAACTCTGGCTCTACCGCTTCCCCGGCCGTCCTCCTACCTTCACATGCAGGCGCCGGGAGGCTCCACGTGCCGTTGGCCAGACAGACCAGTGTCTTGGGGCCGACCAGCTGCATGCCAGCATAACATGCATAGCTGGCATTGTGTAGGTAAGTCTCCCCCGTCAGGTGAACCTGAGCATGTTGAACTGTGGGTGGAGGCCCACAGGATTGTGCTGGGGAGACAATAGACACGCATATATATATAACATGTCCGATGACATGTGTGTATACAGTTTAACGCAACAGGTTACACAGTTATTTTCACTTTGAAGCCTTTTTCAAAATGTGTACAACTGGAGTCAGGAATGTGGATAAACTGTTGAGAAACAATGAAAGGATAGTGTAGGGTGCCTTGGGTGTTTCACCTTAAATTACAGCACAAAAAATAAAATGCACCATAAATGATGTACTTTGGGATTTTAGGTGGACGTGCTTTTAGGTTTAAATATTTTTTTGATTGTTTCCTTTAAAAAAAAAATGGTACAACATCCTGAGTCATAGCAAAAAAACGACATACTGTATGTTTAAGGCGTGTTCACAAAAGAGTAAATGAAACAAAATATGAAAATGAATAATACAAATCAAACAAAAGTGTTCAGGAGGTGATATTCGTAGGTTCTTAAGGTGCGTTCCAGTTGTTCTGAAGAAAGATCGAACAGTAGAATTAAATATTTGACGTGTGTGTGAACAAACCCACCAACACATAGTGGCTGGGTGCCGCTCCACGTCCGGTCTCCCTGGCAGGTCTGGATCGAGTCTCCCTGAGACAAGAAGAACAAGAACAGACGACCTAAAGGATCAAATATCGTCTGCAGGAATAGCAGGAAACATGATCTGGCATCCAGTGAAGTTTCATTTCTTCCTAACCTTTCTTTACTACAAAATCGGGTTACAGTTTAAGTGTCATCAGTGTAATAAAAGACACATCAGTGGGTATCAGTGTATCGTGGATGGAGTGACTCAGCACCTGCACACGGCTATTGATTGCTGAGGAGATATGTGGCTCATCTTTGTGACGTTGCCTTCCCAGCGTTAAACAATTTATATCTCATAAATGCTTTGTCATCTTAGCTGATAAACTGCTTTATCTACAAAAAGGATGAGCAATACCTTCATGTCAAAGCCTGGCAGGCACGAGTACATGACAAAGTCTCCATAGTTGAAGCTGTCGCCCTCGGTGACGCCGTGAAGAAGAGGAGGGGGCTTCTCACAGACCACCAGCTTGCAGGAGACGGAGGAGATGCTCGGGGACCAGCTTCCACCCAGCTTATCAAACAACACCACACACAGGGAAGGGATGCATTATTGACATGTTGGAAAAGAAAACGGTTGAAAGAAAAACCTTCCCACGTGACAACAAAGCCGAACTGCCCCTTTAAGAATCGTCGACCGCCATCTTTCCTACCTGACACTCAGCCAGCGCCGACCCCAGCAGGTGGAGACCGGGAGGGCAGGAGAGGGTGATGGTGTCCCCGGCAGCGGTGAGCTCCTTCCCAGTGATCACCAGATGGGGAATGGATAAGTCGGTGGGGAGCGGGCAGGGGGCGGGGCTGCACCGGACGCTGTGTTTGGACCAGGTGCCGTCGCTCTGGCAGGAGAGGGAGGCCGTCTGTGTGGCTAAGTCGTACCCGTCCTCACACCTGGAGGGCAAAGAGAAACCACATGACATTGCAAAGAGAGAAAAATGGGGAAGAAACCGTTGAAATGACCGTATTTACCTGTATGTGATCTTGTTGGGGAAGGTGAAGCTGTCTTCCATCACCTGAGCATGAGCTACAGGTGGAGGTTTCCCACATCTCATAGGCTCACAGCTGATTCTGGGTTCCCCCCACCTGCCGTCTCTCCCACAGGAGAGGTGTGGGTACCCCTTTGGCTGGTAGCCGGGCCGACACCTGTATATAACGGTGTCTGTGAAGGTGGCACTGCCGCCCTGCAGGACAGCGTTGGGGACTGTCGGCGGGGCGACACTGCACCTCCCCCGGCCACACACGGGCACGCCGGGGCTCCACACCCCTCCCTTCTCGCACACCGCCTGGGAGGGACCCAGCAGCTTGTAGCCGTCGTCGCACTGAAAGTGGACCCGGTCGCCGCAGGCGCGCTCGCGACCGAACACCACGCCGAACCTCAGCGCGGGGAGCGCGCAGACGCACGGCCGACACTGAGGCACCGCGCCCACCCAGAAGCCCTGAGCGGAGCAGCGCAGGACGGGATCCCCGACTACCTCGTAGCCGTCGAAGCAGATGTATTCCACCACGTCCTCGTAGTTGAAGCTGGAGCCGTTCAGGAAGCCGTGGCTGATGTCCTCGGGTGGATCACAGCTGACGACGTCGCAGCGGGGGGCGGGTTTGTCCCAAGATCCGTCCGACTGACAGATATGCGTCGGATCTCCGTTAAGCGTGTATCCCTCGTCACATTCATAGTTTATCTTGCTGCTGACGTCGAACTCTGACCCCAACACACGGCCGTTGGGTATTGGTGAGGGTTTGCCACAGCGGGCGGGGACACAGGTGGGAGACCCATGGCTCCAGGTGCCATCCGCCTGACAAACACTGATAGATTTCCCTTGTAAGAGCAAACCAGGCTGACAGCTCAGTTCTATCTCATTATTATAGTCGTACTCCTCTCCTTTCACGGTGACATCACGGGGGACTTTAGGGGGGCCGCAAGATACTGGCTCACACCAAGGCTTCTGTCCATTCCACGTCCCATCTGCCTGGCAGGCGATGGTTTCACTACCCTTTAGGACGAATCCAGGACTACACTCATAGTGCAAGACTTCAGGATAGGTGAAAGCACCGCCGTGAGCTGTGCCGTTAGCAACAGCGCCCGGATCGCCACAGGAGACGGGCCGACACACTGGGGAGTCATTAGTCCACAGTCGACCCGAGACACACTGCCTCGTGGGCTCGCCCTCCAGCTCGTATCCAACCTCACACGTATATTTAACCGTGCTACCGAGGGAGGTGTCCGTCACGTTCACCCAGCCGTGCTCCGGGCTGGGCGGGGTCTCACACTCTGCGGGGACGCAGGAAGGAGCCGTCCCGTTCCAGCCTCCGTCCTCCTGACACACCAACCGAGTGGGACGTGTGAGGTCGTAACCTTTGTGGCAACGGTACTCGATGAACGTCCCATGAAGGAAGCTCAAGTCCACGGGCGAGGCTAACGTTCCTCCCAGCTCCAGCACCCTATAATATTCCCCAAAGTCGATGTGAGGAGGCAAACCGCAGTCCGACGGCACGCAGACGGGAACGGAACTGGACCAGCCGAACTCCTCGCAGGTTAGATGGTCGTGGCCGACAAGCTGGAAGCCGGGAAAGCAGCTGTAGAAAATGGTGACGCCGAAACTGTGATCCTGGCCCTCTACGAATCCATTTTCTATGGGTTGTGGCGGGGTGCACGATATCTGCACACAAGCAGGCGGCTGGATGTCCCACTCGCCGCTGGCCAGGCACTTCAGAGTCTCTGGGCCTTGCAGACGATAACCACGACGACAGGAGTAGGTGGCGCTGTGACCAAACTGGAGCTTCGTATAAGCTGCTTCTCCATTGGCTATCTGCTTAGGGATTGAGCATTCGATTGGGCGGCAAGAAGGCACCCCTCCAATCCAGAGTCCCGTCTCTCCACAGAGGACAGTAGAGTTGCCTACTAAATGATATCCGGTCTTACAGCTGTACAGTGCTTTGCTGAGGTACATCAGACCTTGAACGTCCACGATGCCGTTAGAAATCTCCACAGGCTGAGGGCATTCAACAGGGATGCACTCTGGGTAAGGACTGCTCCACTGCCCGCTGGCCTGGCAGGACACAGAGCCCTCTTTCCTTAAGGTAAAGCCATCCATGCATGTGTAGTTCACTACGGAGCCGAAAGGGAACGGAGGGGAGGACGAGGAAGGGCCACCGAATGACACCTCAGGCAGCTGGCCACAAAACACCTGTTTACACACCGGAAAGGTGTCGTTCCACTCCTGGGACGGGGTGCAGCGGAGGATCCGCGCCCCCTCCAGGACGTAGCCGTCCTCACAGGATAATTCCACCGTTCCGGACTCGGAGTCCAGGCCCTTCAGGACCAGGTGGTTCTCCTCCAGCGGCGGCTCCGGACACTGCACCGGTGAGCAGCGAGGACGCCTGGACTTATCCCACCTTCCGTATTTCAGGCAGGTCCAGGTGGCGTCGCCGGCCAGCTCGTAACCCTCGTCGCAGACGTACTGAACTTTTCGCCCCACCTGGAAATCGGACCCCCTGTAATGCCCGTGGACGATGCTGGGAGGGGGGTCACAGGTCAAGAGGACACAGGTGGGGGTGTCGTTGTTGGTCCACTGGCGGTTCGCTTGGCAAACCCGCTCTGGATGACCAACCAGTCTGTATCCTGCATTGCATGCGTACGTCACCTTGCTGTTGAAGGTGAAGCGACTCCTGCCCTATAGGGGAATACACAGAGGGATGGATTATTCAACATGGGCAGCACGTCACTTTGCAGGTCTGTAACTTTCTAGAAAGAGTGTGGTTAACCTGGATGTATCCATTCCTGAGTGGAGGAGGGTGGGAGCAGGACACCGGTGCACAGACGGGCAGAGCTCCTCCCCACTCTCCATTGGCTTTGCAGGTCCTCCTCTTCTCCCCTCGGATCAGGAAGCCTTTATCGCAGCTGTACGCCACCACGGCTCCAAAGCTGTAGTTGGTCCCGCTCACATAGCCCCGGTCGATGCTCTCAGGCTTGGAGCACCTCACCGGCACGCAGACGATGTCATACGGCGAGGGCTCCCACTCCCCTCCCATCAGACAGCTCAGCGTGGCTGTGGTGTTGAGCATGAAGCCCTCCTCACACTTGTAGCTCACTTCGGTGTTGCTGGCGTATTTGGGTTTGTTGACTGAATCTAAAATGGCATGGGGTAGGTCGGGCGGACGGAGGCAGAAGTTTGCGATGCAGCGAGGGACTTCCGTGCCTTCGGGGGGCGCCCAAACACCCTGAGCGTTGCACACCATCTTAGAGTTGTTGCCGGCGGTGTATCCGTCAGTGCAGTAGTAGTTGGCAGTGTCTCCGAACAGCTGGTGGCTCTCGTAGGGCTCGGCGTGGTCGATGGCGGGCGGGGGGCCACAGGAGCGAGGGACACACTGGGCGGAGCTGTCACTCCATTGGCCACTCGGCAGGCATTCTCTGGTCTCTGGGCCAATCAGAGTGTAGCTGTAAGGGCGAAATACGTCAACATATCAGAATGTTAACATTTAGTTTGAGTTTTGATAATAATCGCTGAGAGGAACCACATTTACCCTTCTTTGCAGACGTAGTGCACCTTGTTCCCCAGTTCAAAGTTGTCTCCCACGGTCACGGCGTCCCTCAGCGACGGCGGCTCGCTGCACAGAACGTTCACACAGCGGGGCAACGGCCTGCTCCACTCGCCTGTCGCTTCACAGGCCACCTCCATGGAGCCCTGTGGTCTTAATAATGTAGAGAAATCACAAAAGATGATGTGTTACTCATGTATACATTGATAGGGTCATACCTGCACCACAGTCTGTGAATGTATCCATACCTGTATCCCTCGGCACAGGTATATGTGACAGTGGACTGGTATGTGTTTGTGTTCATGCTGTAGTGGCCGTTCTCCACAGGTGGAGCCCCCCCGCAGGTCACTGGGTGACAGACAGGTGGCGTCCCGCTCCACCTCAGACTACTGAGACACTGGAACTCGTATGGGACCTGAGGCAGGAAGCCCACCATACAACTGAGGAGAGGGAAAACCGACACAGGTTGACTAGAAGTCAGTACGCCTTTACTTGACACGCCTGTAACACCTTTTGTAAAACTTCCTACTGTAATCAATACAACATGGTGTTGTAGGGGATGCAAATGATACCTGAAAGTCACCTTGCTTCTATAGGTGAAGTTGCTTCCCGTCATGACGGAGTTCTCTGGTACAATCGGCGCCGGGCAGGAGAGGGCTACGGTGTGACATCACAGAGATGATCAGAAACGGCTCTTTTATAGCATTTTAATATTCATCTAAAGAACATAAAATGACCAAATGTGGCTTCAACGAGGAGAAACAAGATAACAGACGCCTTTCAATGTTATTTTTCTTCTGGATGAACGCCAGATTCTTTTTTTTTTTTTTAAAAAGGTCAAAATCAAAAGGTTTAAAGGCTCCAAAATCAGTGGATCCTACTTTTCCCATAATTATACCTTCCCTGCCTGGTATATGACTTCCAAACTCCACCCCCACATTAACACAGGCTTTCTGTTATAAATCTGAAGCTCTTTTCAGGCATGGCATGCATAACATTCCTGACTTAATTTGTCTGTTAAAGTAATGTTTTTGGATAGATACTGGTGAATTTGACGCTAATATTCCCTTCGGTTTCATTCCTGGACTTCAGCGCATTTACAGAGGAAGTATAAAATGTTAAAATAGCAAGGAAGAAGATACTTTCAATACGCAGATGGAAGATGGACATTTTAATGCAACAACACCACCGATTTATCTTCTGTTATGGCTTTCTGTAGCACACAGGAAAACAATTCTATTGATTTCGAGCATCACGCGTTTCCCTTTTAACTGTAATCACTCCACAATCACACGGCTAATGTGGGCTGGACGTAACAGTCGGTTCCTCTTTCTCTGCGAGGAAGAATGTGGCTTAGAGCCAAGATGGAGGTGCTGCAGTGGTCGGGCCTTTCAGCCCGCTACACAGTGGAAGACAAAAAGACAGCTGCATGCATAATCACCCCTTCACAGCGCATTGCATAATGTGTTGTTGTGAAAAGTGGACATAAGTGTGTATTTGTGTCTGCTTTTATGAGCGTAATATGCATAAACAATGTGCGTGTCTATCTGAAGATCAGGTCACAAGTGTGTTTAGCTATATTTAAAAAAAAAAATGCTCATTAGAACCAGGATTGTATTTTCGGGGACAATTTTCAGCTGCAGATCAAAGTTACAACCTCAAAGATCTCAGTTTTTATTCTCTTTGGCAGCACCTATGGCGATACGCAGTAATTGCAGTTTTTTTTTTTAATCTCATAGATCCAAAAAGTGAGCCCTACTTGTGATTTTTTACTTGGAATGTCGTCATAGACATAGACAGTAGGTTTAGTCACCATTGAGTTACCTCATTTAGACGGTGACTTATCAGACGTTTAATTAAATGGAAATCTTTGTGAGTAATTACAGCAGAAGGATGACTCATCCAACATAAATATAGTGAAGTGGTTTTTTTTGTCATTTTCAGTGATTTCATGGAAATCGTACAGCTGCTGTGTTGGTAAGACATGAACCCCTCACCTATGCAGTAAGGGCCTGGCTTGTCCCAGCTTCCTGTCTCCAGGCAGTTGAGGCGGGATGCGCCGATGAGCTCGTAGCCGGTATCGCAGCCAAAAACCACCTCGCCGCCCATCAGAAAGTTGTTGCCTTCTCTGCGACCGAATTCTGGAGACCCGGGGTTCTCACACTTCACTGGAGCTGGATGGAAGACAAACATATGTAACAATACGGTTTATATATGGACATGTAACAAAGTCCACAAAGAGACTCAGTGCACCTGGTCTCGTTACCTGTGCAGTTCTTGCCATCTCCACTGTACGGGTTGATGCAGGTGCAGGTGTAGGAGCCGTCTGTGTTCTGACAACCAGCGTGTTCATCACAGTCAGATCCCAGAGCACACTCATCCACATCTGAACACACACACAGAAGAATGAGCACAGATGCAAAACACAGATATTTATATGACTGATTAAAAAAAATAAACATATACCGAGACAGGCTGGTGGATTTCCTCCCCACTTGCCACTGTTGGTGCAGTGCAGCTTGGTGTCTCCCAGCAGGTAAAAGCCAGGATTACACTGATAGATCACAGAGCTGCTGGCATGGAAGTCTGTCCCCTGAAACAAGCCGTTCTCCAGAGGACGAGGGGGCCCACAGGACACTCCTGCAACACATTATATATATATATACATGTCATGACTGAAAAACACATCTTATTAGTCTAGGGAATGACATTTACAATATAAATCAGAGAGCAGTTTGTGTGTCTGCCTTACGTTCACAGCTGGGCAGAGGATGGCTCCACTCTCCTTTGTTTTGGCACTGAAGCACCGGCTCCCCCAGCAGGTAGAAGCCAGGATCACATGAGAGCTGAACCTGGGCCCCGGGGCTCACCTCCACGGTGGAGGCGTGCAGGTTGGGCACTGCGTTCTCCAGCTTGGGGCAATCTGGAGTGAGCAGGAATGGATGTCAGTGTTGGAGAAGAAGCCACTGTGATGGATAGTCATTGAACAATCTTCTCTCTTACCAGCACAGAACACGCTGCTGAGGTTTACTTTGACCCGGCCCACCACCCCGCTGAGGAAGTCTGGCCAGGCCACGACGTTCCCTCTGTGGGACACATGGGAGGCTGGACAGCTGCTGGCCAGGACCTTAATCTACAGCACAGATACAGCGCTTTAAATCCGCTTCAGCACTCTTAAAGAGCATATTTTAACAGAGACACCAATCACTACATTTACCTGCTGAGGTGAGAGAACACTATCCCAGATGTTGAGCTGGCTAATGGAGCCGACAAAGGATTCAACGGGGTTGAAGCCCTCGCCCCTCTGATCCTGGTCCTGACCTAATACTAGAACCCCACCACCTGCAGGACACGTGTTAAAAGGTCAGAGGTTAACTACGATTCACCGAGAAGTTCTTCCACTTTTAATCACACTGTAAAACAAAGACGGGTGACCAGGTCGAGGATAGCACTACACCTGGGATAGTGGTGCCGACTGACAGGCCTTTGCCTCCGTCTGAGGGCTTTCCATTGATGTAGACTCTCCAGTCCCCGTCCCAGCTCCTCCAGGACACCCCGATGTGGTACCATTGACCCGTGTTCACTGCAGGACAGTCAGTGATCCGCTCTTTACCATTCACATACAGAACCCACCTGTAGGGAGGGAGGGGAAATGGTCACAGGGGATTAAACACAAAAGAAAGAAAGCATTAGGAGAGCAGAAATCAAAATGAGGGAAACAGGAGAATTACATAAAACTATAACTGACCCGTTGTAGTCTATGAGGAGGAAAGCGTTGTCACTGCCCTCCACAGCGTAGGAGACAGGTGTGCCATAATTGGTGGTGTCCGATGACCTCATCCAAAAGGTGCAGGTGATCTCGGTCAGTGACGGCATACCCCCATCCATCATTACGTAACCATGGATACCAGACACCTCAAAGTCCAGGTTGAAGGCAGGGGACATCTCTAATAAGGCAGAAAAGCATTTATAGCTTTAATTTATTGAGTTATCTTCGTCTACATGTCTGTTTTCATCCTTCTTTAGGTGATAATCATTTTCCTCCACTAGAGTTGCCATGGCGATGTGTCATCTGTCCTATAGTACCTGTCTCACACCTGGTTCCGTTGAACCCAGGGAGGCAGCGGCAAGTGTAGAAACCCAGACCGTCCAGGCAGCTGGCCCCGTTGACGCAAGGGTTGGGATCGCATTCGTCCACGTCGACCTCACAAAGGCGGCCGCGGTATCCCTCCACACACTGACACCTGAGAGGAGGAGGGAAGACGCCGTGCAGAACCAGTCACAGTTAAGGTGTGCGTTACAAATGCAAAGACCTGCTTCTTCCCATCAGAGTCTGCGTTACCTGAAGTTGTTCACAGCATCCAGACATGAACCTCCGTTCAGACAGGGGGCGCTGTAACATTCATCGACGTTGACCTCGCAGCGATCCCCCGAGAAGCCGACAGCGCAGTTACAAGTGTAGCCGCCCGTCAGGTCATCACACATACCTCCGTTCAGACAGGGGTCGGACAGGCACTCGTTGATTTCCAGCTCACAGCGAGATCCTGCAGAGAAGTGAAAACACAACAACTTATGTTTAATATCTGATGTTATACGACGATGAGATGATGAGAAAATGTCAAACTGAGAATGAGAATGGAAATCTAACCTGTGAAGCCGCCGGCACAACTGCAGGTGAACTTGTTGACCTCGTCCACACACACACCTTCGTTCAGACAAGGAGAGGAGATGCACTCGTTGACCTCCGCCTCACACAGAGAGCCTGAGACAAACAGGGGCAAAGGATTTCTTCAGTCCTGATGACGACACCTGGGCTTTTTGTCAATCGGCGTTTAATAATAAGCTTTTATTTGTAGGGCAACTAACAAATCAGGCTTGGCTTTCTTAAATTTAAAAACCTTACAAATCTCGCATCAGTGGTGTCTTACCTAAAAAGCCAGGTTTGCACTGACACTGGAAGTCTCCCATACCATCTTTACACAGGCCTCCATTCTGGCATGGAGCAGAGTCACACTCGTCTATGTCAATCTCACACTTGGCACCTGAGAGAGAAATATCAAACACTCGTCATAACAAAGTCACGTACAACACAACTGTGGCTGACGTGAGAAAACATTGCCATTGAAAGTCCCTCCTCTTTATTAAAGTTATTAATGCACTGGTGAATCTCTGAGACCGGCGGTTTACCTGTGAACCCAGGCATGCAGGTGCAGACATATCCCGCCCCGACCTCCTCACACGTCCCCTTATTCTGACACGGGTTCAGGAAGCACTCGTGGAAAACCTGCAGGAGCAGCCAATCAGATCAATCCTATAAGGTGGTAAAGAAAACATAATGCGAACTTAGACGAGATAAAGGCTAACCTGACTGCTTGCCTGGTAGTCCTCATTGACCTCCACCTCGGGAGCTGCTGTCACACTCTCCTCTTTGGGGAGAAAACTGGAGCCAAAACCTGACAATGACACACAGAGAAAATACAGGCAATGTAAGCACAGACAAGTCGGAAAAAACGCAGCAAGGATCTTTCCCTTTGCCACCAGACTCGCAGGCAGTCGTGATCTGTCTGAACATAAGCCTGTATTCTTATTGAAATCTGGCAGCGCGTCCTAACCGCCGTCCATTCCCACACTTCAGGCATGCGGTGCTATTCATTTCCATTCTGCAGCAGAGCAATAAAAGTCACATTATTTCCATTTCCCCCCTCCCCGATCCCGTGCAGTAATTCCTTTTCCAACTGGATCGAGCTGTCACAACACAGATCGGAGTGCACACAACTGGAGCGATGGCAGCAGCAAGAAACTGTAGAAAGGCTATCACACAGAGCGGCTGACGCTGAACAGGTAGATTCTGCTGTCTGCTGACCTCACTTTAATTCAACATACGTGATTTAACAAGCCAATGCAACACAGAACAACGTCTGCTTAATTTATACTAGAGCTTTGACCATGTTTTATTTTTAATTGGCATTGCTTTATCACTAAAAAAAAGAGAGGATTTCTGCATACTGTGGCTATTAAAGCCATAGTCACAAAATACCTACACAGATCAGCTCTAAGAATGGCAAATGATGATTCCAAATCTCCAAATCCAGGGCTTAAGTGTGGTCTAAGAAAGCCCTAAATAAGATGAGATATACTGGTCACTTACTGGAGCAGTGCTGTATGGTGTTTGCCCCGGTAATGGTGGTGGTTCCATAGAAAGGACAGGAGAGGCAGTAGGAGCGGCCGGGTTCAGGCTGGTAGTAATCTCTGGGACACGGGTAACAGGGGACCAGACCGGTACGAGAGAAATGGCCGGCCGAACAGGGTACTGCAGGAGAATAGACCAGAGAAGAAGAGAATAGAGGAGCATAGGAAAAAAAAAATTAATGGAGACATAAAATATCCACAAAATATGGCATTCACTGGTTGAAAGGGTCAAAATCTGGGAGCTCCAAGTCCACATTTTAAAGGAAACTCAGGTAGCAAAGATTTTTGACAGTTTCCAGATTTATCATCCAACTTTAAAGGGCAATCATATTAAATTCCTAAGGGGGAATTTGACTTTCTGTTAAAATTGCACATGCATGGCAAATACTAACAGACGCAGTTTTGTGTACAGGCTGGGATTATATTTGTTTTGTCGCCTAGCAACATGTCGAATGACTTAAGAATGATCAAGGCGTTCCGTAGCTAAAACGGACAAGTTGATAGGACTATAAGGGAGTGCACTCCACAACGTCAGACTGTATCACCTCCGCACTCCATCTCGTCCACGGCTCCTCGAGTGACAGTCGAGGTCTCGTCGGGACAGACGAGACACTCCCTGGCGCCGAAACCGGGTTGGAAGTGACCCAGCGGGCACGACTCGCAGATCTCCAACCCGTTCAGAGAGTTACTACCAGGCTTACACTGCCCTGCAAACACGTGCAAACCACCGCATCATGAGCAATATCCAGACACAGGAACAACATCAAAACTATCAGCATTATCAGTTTACATCTGAGGCTTGTATGTCCTTCAGTGAAGCTGTGTGGAGGCGTCGTACCTTTGCATTCAGCGACGCTGCGGGAGTGCAGGTAGGCGGTGGAGGTTTCCTCAGGGCAGGACTTACACTCCAGCTGACCCTCCTGGTCCTGGTAGGAGCCCAGCCAGCAGCTCTCACACTCGTTATACTCCAGAGAGAAGTATGTTCCCACCGGACATTGGACTGCAACAGCACACTCGCTTAGTCATTCACTGATAAACATCAAACTTTGATAGCAGCAGACACATTCTTCATGGATTGTTATAAAGACATTTTATTCAGTAATGAACAGTCGGTCCGAGGAGTGGGTGTAACCTCTTATTCACTCCCCCTTCCACTTACCGCACATCCTGCCTTTGAGCACTGAGCCCGGCCTGCAGAACAACGAGGGCTTCCTGCTCTCCAGGGTTTTGGGATCGGCCACGATCATCTCCGAGGACACGTGGAAGCTGGACAGCGGCTGCTTGGCCAGCGTTCGCTTCAGGCGATTGGTGAGTTGCTCCAGGGTCCGCAGCAGTCTCTTCTGATTGGCCACCTCTATTGAGTCGTTCCTCGACAGGGGCAGAGGGATGCTTGCTGGGAGAATGGACAAAGTTTAAAAGAACTGATGGTTTTAAAGAAACACATATCTCCCCATCACTGCAAAAGTCAATCACATTTAATATACCTGTGATGTTGAAAAAGATCTGGATCTTCTGGTCTCTGGTGGGCCCTGTGATTTTCCGGTGTCTTTTGGAGCGGTGGTGGAGTTGCACGCTGCCGTCTTGCTGCTGCCTGGCGAGCTGCCGGGTGCCTGGGGCGAAGCCTGACTCAAAGTAGGCATAGTCCTGGGAGCCCTGAGGCCCCCAGCTGTTGCTCCATCCCCCTGGAGCTGATGGAAATCAGACAGGGAGAGAGAATATTAATGAGCGGATAAGACGCTTCCATTAAAATATGATATGTGGGACATTTAGTGAGGGCGTACTCTATATCCTACCAATAGAAAAGCCGTTCTCGTAGTCGTAGTTGTACTCTAGACAGTGACCCTGTGACATCACCTCCAGCTTGCAGGTGACATCACCACTGCTACAAATGTTGGGGAGCTGTGGAGAAGAAGAAAAGAAAGCATCATGTATTTGACTTTACAGCAGATCTGTGTGAATATGTGTGTATGTGTCCTCACCATGCCTCCCAGTTTGGTGTAGAACTCCCCAGTAAATGACTTGACCACGTCCGCATCGTCACAGCGAGAAGCTTTAAACAGCATCTCAAAGGGTTTGAGCCCGTTGTTTGCTATACGATTCACTGGGAAAGACAACAATAACGTTAAACTCGCTCAAACCAATGCAATAACAACAATAATGTGCACATGCATGCAGTAGATGAGCATGTATTTATGTGTGCTGCACTTACCTGAGCAGTCGGGTCGGTCCGGAGAGTAGGGCGGCTCCCACACGCCGTTGTAGGCGCAGAAGTAGCTGTGCACTGCTTCCTGAGTAAAGCTGTAGCCGTCCTTACAATGAAGAGTGCAGTTTACGCCCTCCTCTTCTTCAGAGCAGAAGAACTCTCCGTTCACTGGGACATACGGCTGATCACAGTTCATCCCTGGGCACAAACACACATACAGTAGTGAAATACAGAATACACTGCAGAGGAAAACGTTGGTACGACAATAACAGCTATTGAAAATACGCTACCTTGCACAGTAATGGTGAGGTTGCAGGTGCGGCTGTTTCCTGCAGCATCAGTAGCTGTATACTGGACCAGAGTCTCTCCTACTGGGAACAGAGAGCCTGGAGTATGGCTACTGGTCAATGTGAGGCGACCACCTGAGAGAGAAACACACACACTTGAATCGTCACTAGTCAGTATAATTACTGGTGTCAAACAAACTAGCTCATATAATATTATTTAATGCAGAAAAACATAATTTGTTTCATATTTTTTCAAGTCAAAAGTGTTACACCAGTTGTCCTTCAGAGGGCAGTCTTGACCTTACTCCATTTTCCAGGACTAAATGAGTCACCCTCAGTAAAAAAGTTATGTTAAACAATGATATATTGACATGGGAATGGTGTGTCTGGGCATCACGCAGCAGCAGAGAGATCCAGCTCTCGGGATCGGAGACGGAAAATTGCTATAGTCTGGTTGGCCTTAAAAAACACTGAATGCGAAGCGAGTGATGCATACTGCCTTGGACGAGGCGAAGCTGATGAGGAGTGTATGAGTGTGTGTGAAATGCTTTGGGTGGACACATGGACTGAGAAGGAAAAAAAACGGTGAATATCTATGTTGCAAGTGTGCGAGACACAGACAAGATTAAAAAAAGGGAAGGTTGTAAAACTGAGGGATTGACCTTTTGTTTCACTCCAACTCCATTAAGGGCAGCACAGTCATTTGAACGGGGCTGACACATGTCTGGCCAGTAGGAGTCTGGTGTCTCCCCTTATATATAGTCTGTGAGTGTGTGTGTGTGTGTTTGTACATGTCTACCGAGTCACAACTATATATAGCGCTGGCATCAGGGTGTGGGCCTGGAAAAACAAAACACTGACGTCGAAGCAGCACTGGGCTGACGTTGTGCGGCCCGAAGCCGCCGCAGCAGCAGCCTGTTATTACAGCATGTGTGTGTGTGTGTGAGACGAGTGTGTGTTTGATCGGGGTGCACCTCTGCAGACAGGTGGGGAATGAGCACGCTAGGAAAAGTTTGAGGCCTGGTTTGCCAACATTTCTGCACACACACACACAAAAACATATCTGAACTGTGTTATTCATGTGTGTGTGTGTGTGTGTGTGTGTGAGACGAGTGTGTGTTTGATCGGGGTGCACCTCTGCAGACAGGTGGGGAATGAGTACGCTGGGAAAAGTTTGAGGCCTGGTTTGCCAACATTTCTGCACACACGCACAAAAACATATCTGAACTGTGTTATTCATGTGTGTGTGTGTGTGTGTGTGTGTGGAGGCAGTGATTTCACATGGACCTGGCTGTTAGCTGGTACTCTGGGTAAGTCTGGTTCGCTGTCTGTCACTTCCACGGGTGTTTGGGTACAGCTAGAGCGCCAGGAGAAAGCCAGCCAGCACTACAATATTTAGTCTGTTTGGCATCGATGCACTCCTTTACTGCAGGATCGGCCTGAAGGGCTGAGCGTCAGCGGAGTACCTTCTGACCTCTTGACCCCCCCTTGGACCAGAAAATGAGCATTGTGCACTGGATAAAAGTGATATCTAGGTTTCTGACACAGAAGTCCAATCAAATAATGACTAAGAATACTTGAATGCAGGACTTTTTGTTGTAAAACATTGTACTGATTATGAATACTTCTGGCCAAACCTCCCCTGGCTGTGAACGGGGAAATAAATCCATATTTTGCCTGTTGTCATGCAGACGCTGATCAACACCCAGATCTATTGTGTATTGCAGTCACTTTAAAAAAAAAAAAGATTTGACAAGTAATCAAAAAGAAATGCTTAACCCTCAACCCCTATGAGTCAAGTACAGTGTGTGTGCTCACATGATGTTATACGAATGACTGAAATGTGGATGGAAGGAAATTCTTACAAAAAGAGCAAAAACACCTGCTGCCTCCGGCTGTTTTAACATTAATGACATTAACAGACACTGTAACGACTTCACCCGGCGTCCCCTGGTCCTACTCTCTCTTAATCTCTCCTGCAAACAAAGACACAGAAATGAGGCATTCATGCACACAATGACATCCATCCCTCCCTTACTATTGGACCGTATGTCCAGTGTCTCTCGACATTAATCACACACACACACACAGACGCACACAAAGCCCTCCCCTGATTCCCTTTTTCCAGTCGCCCGACGGAAAAGATCCTGTTTAAGCATCATCAGCGGAGGGAGAGGGCGGAGCGGAGTGGAACAGAGGAGCAAAAGAATAAACCATCTCCGGAGCTGCCGTCTGAGAACGGCGACCAGACATACCTGAGTTGTCGGAAAACTGCGGCACCTCCCAAACGGCCGCCGTCTCCGTGTCTGTGGCCTGCACTGTGGGCGGCGACCTGCACCTGTCAATCACCGGGGGCTCCGTATCTAGAGAGGTATGGAAGGGTTTCCACGGCGAGTGTAGTGGCCAGACAGAGAAACACAATTAAAACAGCGATGGCAGTCATCGCAAACACACACACAGCTGCTCCCGAGACTGGAGTAGATTACAGCTATATCAGAGAAACACACTTAGCAGCAGAGTGCTACACTGTGATCTGACTCTTTTTCGACGCGGCAGCAAAGAGTGTCAGAGGGCACTAGTAAAACACATGTCTCTAATAAAAAACCACAGCGTTCCACCACCATAATCACATATGGAAATGTTCATGGCTACCATGCTTGAGGTTTTTCCCCCTGACTGCTGTGATTATCGAGCGGCTGACACGGGACACTCCCGTTTTTTAACTCTGCAGTAACTGAGTCTGGCACCTGTTGGGGGAGGACGGACGGACTTGCTGGTGGAGCGTGTCAGTTGAATCACAGTTTTACACTAAATGACAGAAATAAACTGGAAGGCGGCCTGAGAGGCTGTCTTGTAATTTGTAAATGACTCAAACCTCACAAAAGGTGTGTTGAAAAGTGAAAACTGACTTTAACTTGTGCCGGGTAAAGGTACTTTTTCTTGCCCTTTCATGTGAAACAGTTATTTTCTATTCAGCATTTTTTAAACTGCTGTGCTGTTCAGCTGATGTTTAGTCTAGTAAATATATGGTTGAAAACCTAGTTTTGGAGATATTCTCTAGACTATATGGCAAAGCGCCAAAAAAATCAACCAGAAATCATGACTCAGTTACTCAAGATAATGTTCCATTGTGCACAGTTTCATGTAGGAACTATTTTCTTTCAATCATAAATGTGTTTTAAACGCTAAATTATAATTTGTCAGCGCTGCCATGGACAAGATAAATGTTGCATCAATCTTGGGTAACATGTTGCATAAAGAGCAGCTCAGCTGTGTGAACTTGAGCCAGCAGAAGACAAAACAGGAGATAGGAGGCCAAACAGCTAACGTCACTGTCATTAGGGAGAGACGACGTCGCCTCAGTCAGATGTCTTTAAAGAATTTAAATTCCAGTGTAGCATCTTTGAAGTTATTCTGATGACACAGATTGTTGCAGAAGGCCGTGGGTCTCCAGAGGGATGGACTCACCTACGACAGTGACTATGAAGGAGCAGTTGGCCTGGTTCCCTGAGCGGTCGGTCCCAATGTAGGTGATGGTTTCCTTCCCAATGGGCAACAGCTGGGGTGGAGTGTACACTGGCTTCACCTGGACCACCACCTGAAGGAGGCAGAACATATATAAGGAACTGACTCCAAACTGGATTGCATAGTTGTTTCGTAAAGTGTCCAACCTCTTCTTTGGAGTTGTCGGTGGCGGTCGGTACTTCCCAGCTAACGTTGGCCGTGCCTCGCCGCTCATCCGTCTCTGCAACGATGTTCCTGGGGCACTGGATCTCCGGTGACTCGGCATCTGTAGGACAAAGGGAACTACGCGTTTTAGAGGAAGGAGAGAATCAGACGAGGGTCTCGACACTGCTAAATTCAATTACACGGTTTAAATATTGCAGATGTTCACCCCGTCAGATCCTGTATACACGGATGTTCTTATTATCACTGAGGAAGTAGACGCATGATGTCATCTGACCTCTTTGGTCATCAGACGTCACACACTGATTATTAGTCATGTTACATTTATACAGTATACGGTTGTAAGTGTCCCGTAACTGTATTTTAAGTGTGAAGTGACTTTGAATACTATGAAAAGCGTTCTATAAATAAAATGTATTATTAATATTATAGTTAAATATTTGTTATTGGTAAGAAGCTGCAGCCTCCTGGAGGTTAACCCTTAATCAGAGTGCTGTTAAGTCGCTGTTTAAGTGATGCTTGTAGATAAAACTAATTGGTATATCATGCTATCAATCAACAAATGGATGGTTGTGGTCGTTGTGGGTTTTTATGGAAATCTGGGCAACATGTATGCATGGAGATTTGGTCCCCCTCTCTTTAATGTGGGAAAGAGTTGCCTGTTTTATTTATTGGCAATGAGGCTTTTATAAACTGTTCCCAGTGTAAGTGTTGACCCTTAACTCCTATAAAAAGTTTTATCTGAGTAAAACCTTTTTTAGAACAGAAACGACGGGGTTTTTTGGCTGTATTATTCATCGGTTATGAGGTGGTTGTAAACCCCTTTCAGATTCAACAAAACATCACTAGATTTCAGTCCCAGGTTGGATTGCTGTGCTTTTTCTTTTTGTCCATACAGCAGGTTGTAATAACGTGAAGCCAGCGCAGCTCAGGTCAACCCAGTTCACGGCGAGCAAAGCCTCCAAGAGCCGACTCTCCTATCAATCGACAGTGGTCATGCCTGGTGTGTTGTGTAAGAGAGCTGCTCCCATCTGGACCTGATGACCCATCCACTTAGGCATCCATTGCTGCTAAACACTAACACACTCGGCTCCAATCGGCTCCAGTCATCTTCATAACAAGGGAGGAATATTTCACTTTGGGTGTCATCTTCATGAAGTGAGAGCCGAAAGGAGCCAGAAGCTTACAAAGAGAACTTCCAACGCTGTAATAACTTTCTACTTCTTGATCTCCTCAAAGTGCCGCCGATATTGCAGCTATATCTTTCTTCTGTCTTACCTATGTTTTCTTTTTAATATCTCCCTTTGTTCCCCTTCCATCAGCCCATTAGCGCCTGTAGGGATCAGAATCATCTGGTCTGCCACCCCAGTTATAAAACACCTAGAAATGACTCATCCTACCCTCCCACCTTCTGCCCTTGCTCTCCATTCATTTTCATCTTCATGGCAGCTCTACTCCCCTTAACGACAGCAGCTCCTTCATTAGCAAACTTTCCCCGTGAGGAAATGAGGGCGTTGAGGACATTGGAGAGGAGGCAGGCAGGCAGGCAGGCAGGCAGGCAGGCGGGAGGAGTTTCTCCACACCACCTGTTTTACCTGAAAGGCATCTGGAGAGCTGCAGTCTATTATAATGATCTCCGGCTCAGTCGGAGTTGAGGGGAAAGATGTGTGAGCTCGGACATGGTATGGTTTGAGTTAGTGACCCGAGGCCCACTTCAAAACGGGGTTAGGCGCCTTTCTCACCATTCACAAAGTGGGATAGAAGACGGAGAGAGGGAACGGAGAATGGAAAAATGTATCCCTCCAAGTTTCCTGCTGTTTTCTTTTTATATCTTCCTCCTTCTCCTCCTAATCTGCACCTTTCTTTTTTACTCTTTTAACAAGCCGTCCCTGTCTGTCTTGCAAACAGATGGACATCGTTGTAATCCTGTAAAATCAACTTCGTGTGTAGTGTGGATGAGGCCACGACCAGAGTGCATGACAACAACTGAAAATCCATCAATACAGCAGACACAGGACTTTAGGAGTTTTTCTCCGGCAGCTGTATCCCCTTTCCAGTCTTTCTGCTAAGCCAATCACATTCCAGATATGGGAGTGGTAGGAATCTTCTAACTCATCAAGACAGCCACCAAAACGTCAAACTATTGCTTTTAAATACAACGTAACCTAAACTCCAATATGTCTAACCTCCGCCTACACAAGTCTTGACCTTTGACCTCCACTTCAACATTATTTTACATCCTTGTTCAGAACATAGAAAAACAAATTACAGCATCTACAGCTGACACCTGACCTCTGACCCCAGGACTGAATTCATTTCCTCTTTTAGGAACACACACACACACACACACACACACTATGTTACCTGTACAGTGGGCTTTATGGATATTAGCGGTCCAGTTCCCGGAGCCCATGCACACCGCCTTCCTGTTTCCCTGGAGGACGTAACCTTGACGACAGGTGAGCAGGCAAGCGACGCCTGGTGACATTGCCCTCTTCCCGCAGGCAGGGGGCGACAGCAAGATGTTCTTCAAGGTCCCGATGACGGGACAACGCACCTCTGGGAGGAGAATGAGAGAAACCAAGAGATGAATCTGATATCTGATGAACGGGATTTATCATTTTTACTTATAAAAGTATATTCAGACCAGCAATCAGAGTTGAACTGGATTCTACATCTCATGTAAATGAATACGTTTTCGGAACTGTGCATTTAATGTGAATCACTGATATTTGGTTGACTGAAGAAAAACAAATCTGTTGAGCATCAAAAGATGCAGTCGGCCCGAACAGAAAATACAGAACAAGAAAATAAACGTCTTCCAGGATCATGAGTGTGTTTCCTGTGTTTTTACCAGAATGTGATAAAATCTTTCTTTCTTTCAGCTAGCTCGACTATAAACGCCAACAATAAAGCTATTTTCAGGGTCTGTGTATCAGAATCTGGCACAAAAACAACAAACATTTGGTCAGAAATCAACCTAAGAAAGCAGTAACCGCAGGACTCGTACACTGGAGGCTTTTTTATGCACTTCTGAGATGCAGGCCAGTGTGGCTTTCACTTGATGATGGATAGATCTCATTCTCTCCATCTCAAACTCCGATTTCATTGGCTCCAGCCGTAGGAGCTATAAAAGGGAAAATTCACTGAGAGGGAGATTCAACATGGGATATTTCAATCAGATGAAAATATGCCTGTGCATCCTCTCAGGGCAGCCGAGGCGATCCCGTTCCACCACAGTGCAAACATTCAAACAAACAGCTGCTACGGCAGCCCATAGAGCGCTAGCCGTGTTAAAGAGGCAACGACAGCCTGCCATGGTCAAACAAACAGGCTGTAACTCATGGGGGCAGAAGATGGTAGTTATCGATAAATGGAGAGCGTTTTCTGGAAACGGAGTTTTTAAAATAGAGCAGCTGGATGTGAGTCAGGCCGGAGTAGTGAGGCCGGAGGTTTGCGGCTAAACACTCTCACACTGTCCCTTTTTTGTGTGCTGTGTGCCTGACCTGGGTGCTCTATGCGGCGGGAATGAGTGTGCGCAACTATTTTAACTTAACTATCAGTTCCAAAGTGTGTGGGTAATTTTGTGTGTATATGCCGTGACTGTAGTCCTGCTATGAGAAAGCAGATGTATCTTTCAGTGAGGCTCTGTGCAAATACACACCATATGTTTGACCACTGTGCATGTGTGAGTGTGTGTTCTCATGTATGTTTACATACGTGTGTAAAACCGCGTTTTTACATAGAAATACCCATGATAGATGATCTTGCTGTCAGCATGATGGCAATCACCAAGTGAGAGCTCAACAGGTAATATATTCCAGCGGTTAAATACAGTCAGGCTATGAGAACAATGTCCTCCTACTTCTATTTATGATAGAAAATCATGCAAATTGAATAAGCAAATAAGGAAATCTAATTTAAGGCGACATTGACGGAACCACAACATTTTGCTTGAAGACATGACAAAGAAAACATAAAATAAATAAATGGTCGAGATGGATGAATTTCCTCCCACATTGGAATGTTCTCCAAAATAAATAAAAAAAAAACCTGGTATAAGTTAGAACGCAAAGCAATAAAGTGCGGTTTATGTCTCACTTGCGATGCATCAAATAAGATGCAACTTTGCTTTGATACCCTCTTCAGTCACCATAACAGGATGCCTTGTCTCCACAAAGTTTTCTTTTTTATTCCAGCAATGAATCACGGCGCCTCACTTGTTTGGGGAAAATATTTTGCCTTTGGATACCCGGCCAATGTTTTTGTGAGCCACAAAGACAAATGTACAAATACCACATGGCTAAAAGATGCAACTGATGTTGTTTTCTTTTAGATTGGCAGATGATGGAGAGAGACTGAAGAATCATCGGATGAAACACACAGGGTGACATAGAGATTTGGAGGTGATGCAGGCTTACCCACACACCGAGGTTGGGGTCCACTCCACTGGGAGTTGGCCTGGCAGGTGAGCCTGGCGTCTCCGTCCAGCCTGTAGCCTCGCTCGCAGCCCACCTGACACTCTGCCCTGCGGGAGGGGACGCCATCGCTGCACCTCAGGAAGCCATGCTGGGGCCGGGAGAGGGGCGGGCAGGAGCGGACTGCGGGTCGGAAAAAAGAAATTCAACATGAGAATCCAATCCCGCAAAACGGACAAATCAAATATGCAAATTGCTATTTTTCACTGGATCATGTCATGTGTTGCTTTCTTGTAGTTTTTTTTTAACCTACTTTTATTAGTTTCAGTGCTTCTTCTCTAAATATGAGGCGCCACTTATAAACACAGGTACTGCTCATAAATCACAAGAGGAGGAGACAGCAGTGCATCAAGTACAGGAATGCACAGCACTATCATCATCACTGCAGACAACTTGCCTACCATTTAACCCCAAATGTGAAAAGTCCCTATGAAATAAAATCATGTGTGCCTGTTGTGAGTTATGCTGAGGTCTAGAAAAGGGTGTGTAGCGTGCCATTTCTCATCACCACCCATAGACAGACAGGCGGGTTCAGAGGGAGACCCCCTCCCTCAGGGGCTTAACTAGCTGGGAGGTCCGACTGTATGTGGCACAGACTAGACTTAGTGTAACACATACAAGCAGACATATGCACACGCTCTCAGAAAATATATATACCCAAAGCCACTACTATAAATCTTCAACACACACCCTTGAATATTCAATGTCTCGGTATTTCTGAGTCACACTGCTGCCGTCTCTCTGTCAAAACTGGCACTTTCCTCATTATCGCTTGACCTCTGCACCCTCTTCTTTTCCTTCTTTCCTTTCATGAACTCTTGCTTCCCTTTCCTTTTAGACTTTTTTCCCTTACACTCTCTCTTTCTAACTGAATCCTCCCAACATCTGGAATGGCAGAGAGCAGCAGTCTCTACCAGTTAATGTGGATTCCTTGTACAGTCTAAACACATATGATCTCAATACTCTGCAAGAAACCTTTACACGCCGCCACACACAGACTTCCAGCCTGTAGGTGACTCGCCAACGATCAGCTGTTATACTTCATCTTCATATGTTGATTTAAAGCTATATAAATGTTTATGAAGGTTCACACACTTCAGAAGGCAGGCGGCTGTCTGGGAGGGCTTTGATGAACGTCCCATAGTTTAATGAGGAATCATATGGGACATGTGGAGGACCCTGCTGGGATCAATCAGACAAGCTTGTATGTTTGTGTGTAATTACAGTATAGCCATGAACATTATATTTCAAGATACACAGTCTGAGTACATGTTAAAAAGCTTGCCACTTGCATAATTTATACATTTTTGGAGGTCTAACTGGAGCTGGAAGACAGGTTAACATTGTGTTACCTTGCATTTAGACTGCAAGCAATCAAACCTCCAACATTAGGTCATGACTTGAGCTGAAACTACTCCATGATTCATTGACAAGTTGAATGCCAGACAATAAATTGGCAGCCGTGCTGATAATCAATGAATCCCTTTTTTTAAAGCTGTGGTAGGAAGTTATAGGGCAAACATTCCACAATCACCTTTCAGCATATTGTAATTCAAGGGTGGGGACCCTCATCCTGCAGCTCCCCTCTGTGCATATAGGTATACAGCAGCAGTTTTATGGCCATGCTTTCCTTGCAAACCTGTGGGTCTGTAAGGGCCTTTGGCATGACACACTGTGATCCGAGGCTCCAGCAGGCTACAGCATTGGTGAAGCATTTCAGAGATAAAGGGAAAGTTTGGCTAATGGTTTAGCCGTAGCCTTGAAGGCTAAACTATTTGCAACTTTTTCCCCTCCATTTCTGAAATGCTTCACCAATGTTGTCACACTTTTTGAGGAGTCCGTTTTCCATTTTTGGGGTGGCTTTGCAGTGTGGACAACTGCTGCCAATGATGGAAAAGCAACTTTTCCTGCAGGATTTTCCAGCAGTGAATCAGGCTTTTACCATCTGACGGGACATGCACGTGAAACTGCATTTGATAAACAGCCAACAGGAACGCCCTCCCTCCAAAATGACCTGTGATTGGGCAAACTCTTTCTTCTCTAAAGCCTGACAACAGAGCCAAGGGAAGGCTCTTTTTCCCCCTCGTAAATGATCATCACTTGCAGCTCTACTCTGGCTAATTAAAGGCAGTGTGACTTCTCCATCTGTGATGATGTTTTTAAATTCTTCCATCTCACCTCTGCAGCTGGCAGGTGTCCCTGACCACACGCCATCAGCCTGGCACAGTCTGATGCTGGTTCCCTGGAGGTCAAAATCTGGCTGGCATCGCACCCCACAGGCTGCATCAAAGTGATTGTTGCATACATTCTGGATGAAAAAGCCATTTTCTGGAGGAGACAGTGCTGGACAGTATACCACTGGAAGAAGAAGAAGAAGAAAAAAAATTCTGAAATTCATATTGTAGCTAAAACAAACACAGAGAACTGTGGAAAGTGGATGTTCCTGACAAAAAAAAAAGCATAAGAAAGTGTGAAAGCAAAAAAAGTACAGGTTGTCAAACTTCACCTCCACAATCTACACAGAGGGAGGGAGAGAAAGCACAACACTGTCCAATGGCACTGATGATTAATGAACATTGTTGGGTTCACATGAACTGCTGTGTGGAAATCACTGGCTCATTCTTCCAGAAATGGGAGGGCCTCTGAAATTACTGGAGGAAGATTCACAATACACAGTAAGCTCTGATACTTACCTCATGGAATACTGAGTTTACGTTCCATCATCTTCATGCATCGCTACAATATCATGGCCTTATCGGCCCCAAATTCTTCCATATTGCCACTTTGTAAAACATGGTCGATCATGTGTTAAAAACCTGCATATCCTTTTGTCCATCATTACAAACAAATAAGGTATGAACGTCAAACTACTACCTAAAGTATGCACTTGTATGAGCATGTTATCCATTGGTTTATCCTCTGAGTTAGACTTAAAAACTGACTGGAAGGAACTGCTGTGTTGAGTATAATGATTAAAATCAGCAGTATTGCACTTTTCCTTGGATTTTCTAACCAGATTTGTTAAGTCAGTTTTTGACTTGGGAAAGCCTTGCATGACATTTAAAATAGTGAAATGTGAAACGTCTTTTATGAACAGGATGCTTTTTTTTTTAAATATAAAACTCACTTCATAAAGTGTCAAAGAGACTTCCTGTCATCCCCGATTGAAATGCTTGTGCATAAATCAAACACAGCTAACAGATCAGATTCTCTTACCCTGGCACGTCATGCCGACTGGCTGATAGCCCGGCTTACAGACGCAGTCGTCGAGGGAGGTGCTGCCAGGCTGGGAGGTGTGCTGCGAGTCGGGGCATGACAGGCAGGTGCTCAGGCCTCCTGGAGTTCCCTCTGGTTTATAGGTGCCAGGTGGACATGCTTGAAGAAAGGGGAAATACCGTAGTTAGAAACTGTTGCACATTTTAAATGTCTGTGGTAGACACAGAGAAAAAAAGACTGGATTGGAAACATTGGATGATGGACATGAGGAAAAGAAAATCAAGCTGAAGTGAAAACCTCACTTCTGAAAGAAAAGCTGAAAAAAAAAAACCTTGTGACTGAAACCAGCTTCACGGATTTATGAGCAGACTTTGACGATATTCATGTCTGGACATGTAGTGGTGGAAAATGTGGCAAAAATGAGAAAATGGTCTCACTAGGTAAAAAAAAAAAAAAGACAAGTTCTGTTCAGAATGGTAATTAGTCCAAGCAGGGAAAACGATAGAACATTTCACTATTTCACCAAAGCAAAGCGACAATCAAGGAAGTGTTTATTATCGTCTAAAACCCGTTGCAGTTTGCGTGTAAGCACACATGTGCTCCATTGGAAAAACCTGCACTCACAGACATAAATAATAAAGTGTGTTTCCTATTAGCATCACCTGAGTCCACTCAGAGGACAAAAAGGTGGAGCAGCAGGGGTCATATGAAGGTCCTCCAACATTCTTTCATTCGCCATCAATCAGCTTCGTCTCCGTGCATCAGCTGCGTTGCAGAGGAGTGAAAATGAATGACTGAGTCCATCACATGGCCTTATCTGGGTTTAAAGGTTACTTTCACATGGGATTGTTCATAAATTACGGATTAACCGATTACTGTGATTCACTGACGTTATATATCCAGCCACGTAATGTGCATTTAATTCTGATATCATGTGATCTCACACGTCTCTGATGTTTTTAGATTGACTACTTTGAATTAGCTCCAAAATTCAGATTACGATTATTTGAATTATGTTATTACGAGGTACAAAAGCCCTTATCGGTCATTACACGGGTAGTTTCACACAAGCAATTTGCTGTGCTGGTAATTCCCATAATTCTCTGCGATTACTGGTGCACTTTGCAGGAAAAAAAAAAAAAAAAAAAAGCTTTATCAGCTGCTCTCCAAAGTCAAAGCAATGTTCTGCTTCTGTGCTGGGTTTTTTCTCTCTCTCCTGTGTAACCAATCCACTTTAAATGTAAGCTTTTTCAAAACCGCACAAACACATTACAGATGCAATCTTTGACAAGTACAGTCTTTATTTACACAGACATATGATTCACACCACAACTGTTTCCCCATCTCGTCCATAGTCAATCAGGAGTTTAACTGTTTGGATCCTGGATGTCTGAAGGTAATCAGATTTCCTGGGTCCGTTTATCGTCTAAGTGTTTGTATATCGAGCCTGGAATGGTTTGGTTTTCTGCTGATCGACTGATTGACTAATTTTCTCAGCTATACCACTGTGCTACCATTAGTGGTTTTCTTATTGATGCTGTCATTTTGGCTATTTTCTGTTTATATTTGAACATAATTAAATAGTATTAAAAAAACAACAACTATTGATAATTGGTGTGTCCATATCCATGTTCAGACACATTCAAGAACCATTAAGTGTGGAATAATCACTGACATGTCAGCTCTTTTAAAGAGCCAAAGTGAAACTAGAACTGTTCCAGCAGTAAGGAAACCTCATTCAAAGTCCCATTACCATTTGTTATTACCCTAATAACTAAAAATACAGCTTTGGAACAAATTCTCTCCCAACAGTATGTTGCTTCATGTGTCTGGATAAGGACGGGAGTTGAAAAAGGTTTTTTTATAGTGGCCTTTAATGAACACCATTGCACATAAGCCCACAGACCTTCACGGGCTAAATGCCTCAGCTTGAGTCTCTGTAATAACATCAGACGCCATAAACATTTATATTTTCAGACAGCAGAGATTACAGGTAAAGAATTGGAAGGATGATGTTAGAGGAGAGCCTTGGGGCGAAACTAAGATACGATGACGCAAGGACCTATAAGTGTTTTCATGAGGGAGCGATAAAATCACAAATGTTTTCATTTCTCATTGCAAATTCGGTAGTGGATGCTGATTTGTTTTAGAAAGTTTACGGTTTATATTGCGTAAAAGGAGCTGTATCAGAGGCTTCACAGGACGTGAGACTAGATTCTGGTCTACCTATCATAAAGATGCACGTATGATATAGATTTACTGAATATGCATGAGCTTTGAGACTGCTATCATGGGTTAAAAGTCCCAATCTACGACGCCAGACTGCAATCACGGCATCAAACACATCACTGCCTAACCATCAAATTGCACTGCATATGCATCGCATAAAGTTAATTTGTCAACAGATTGCAGTTGGGGGCGCTGCGCACGTCATACTCCTTTCAAGTAAATCCAAGTTTTGTTTGCTTGAAATTGAAAAACAAACAGACACGACAGCGGTTGCCAAATCAAAACAGGCTACAGAGGGAAAAAGGGGGAGTTTCAGACGGCTTTTTTTTCATTTGGTGTTGTGCTCTTTAAATGAGAAAATCATAAAACGTTCTCAACCCACACCCACACACATCATTTAAACACTTATAATACATTTGGAAAAAAATATAAATAAAAACGTATATCTTCACTGAATTTGTAAGCATCTGTTAGATCTCCAGTTAATAACATTAAGCTTAGGGAAACTGTTCAACTACAAGCTGTCCTGTACGGTCGGTGCAACAGAGAATCCATAGTACTAATATTCTTCACAACTCATTTAGTCACCGCTAAGTCAGAGGCCTCAGGCCAGGTGTGAATTTCCACTGTTGAGTCAATGCCAGCCTGGCATCAAACCCCCCCAAAACCCAGCTGCAGGTCAGCCAGGAGATGTTAACCAACTGTAAAGCAGTCACTGACTGCTGGCACTCAAATGCACCCAGTCACCCACATCAAACACAGGCAGGAAAACTATGTGGTATACCTGTTCTGGTGCAGACAGTGTGAGTGTGTGTCTTCAGTTTTCATTTGATAACAAAAGCAGGCGGTGCAGCTTCCCCATCCTGTGTCCTTTAAACTCAGAGGAGACAGCTTAAAGTGTCCCCCCTCTGCTCAAGTCCTCAGGAATCTGTTTTACGGCTTAATTTGAGGCTTACAGGAAGCCTAGTTGTTTTTAATGTGAATCAAAATTCACCTGGAACAGTGGAAAAACGACATCTTAAAGAACTGCTGGCAGGTAGAAACGTACACAGACACAAACACACACTCACAGAGAGCAGACGTAGACAGAGGGACGGATAGACAGGAAGGGATAAATGATAAAAAGTACGAGCAGTCATTCTTTAAAAAGGGGAAGCTGGAAAGTGAATGTGGGAATTTCCTTTTAAACGTATCATTGCTCCACGACTGGAGCCAAAAGTCAGACCCCGAACTGAAAGCGTCTGAAGTACGCGGCAGCCAATCGTGGTGTCGTTCCGGGTCCTCGTTACTGCCTGGCTGCTGGAGTTACCTCTGCTGTAATGTACTGTTCATTTAGGGAGGAAGTGTACCGTCAGCAGGCCAGATGACCATAAAACAGAGAGAGCCTGCTGTGTCTGGACTGGCTGTAAACATATGGAGGGACAGCAGCTGGTCAAAGAGAACTACTGTACGCCGTAATGATCTTAGGAAAGGAAAGACCATCAAAAGCTATTTATCCAGAGTTGAAACAATATTTGAGCAATCCTCATAACTAATAATAATGTTAAATGATGTGAAGTAACATTACCGGCTTTCATACTTTCCAATTAATTCCTTGTGAAGATTGACTGCCTTTTCAAACGTCTGCAACAACAGCTATGACACATTAATATGACTTTAATAAGGGTTTTGATTGGCCAACCATTTAGCTCGAGAAGAGATTGGATAAACAAAATTGTCAAAATAGATGTCTGATTTCCAGCAAGGTGTCTCCTTCATCATTCCTGCAAATTGGCATCCGACTTTGTTTCCATAAACCACTGACCTGAGGTCTGCTCTGCCTCCTTTGATGGATACGTTTGTGCTACTACATTTTTCCTATTGTCGACTACTGCCATGTGAAGGTGGAAAAACAACAACATAGGATCCCTTTCCACCATTATTGCCTGTGTACAGTAACCAAAGCTTGATATGTCATCCCTCTGAGCCACCGACCTCGTTTATTGGAGGTCTACTGGGCATAGTTTGACACGTATGGGCCACTGACCAAGCTGCTGTATCTGACAAGTTGGGAGTGGGAAGGCGCTGGCTTTAGTACTCAATATTCAGTATCAATTTGGCGTCGCTCTCCTCCAAAATAGTTGGACTCAAAGCGTTTTAAAAGCATCAAGATTGATGCAGCAGAAGCAGAGATATCTTTGATTTAAAGTTATAAATGTGATGGGCAGGGATCTTATGGGCCTTTTTGGCGTTGTGTTGCACAGAATTTATCCAATTTTGCGCCGCTCCCTCAGGAGCAACAAAACTCTTTATTACTTTAACTATTTTCATAAACGCAGGACTACTTTGAAACATCTGATGTGTGTTCCCTTTTGTGATGCATATTAAGTCCAACCCCCACCTTTGAATTTGCACTCATTTACACAAAATGTACAATAAGTTCTCTAAGGATTAAATAGAGAGTCACAAAGCGACAAAACCAAGCACGGACCAGCTCATCTGGTAAACTCCTTTCTCCTCATATGAAGTAAGTCATTCAAACTGGCAGTCACTTCTGGCCCGGGAGCCAAAGTTACTATCACACGAGAATCTCTCGGGTCTCTGGGGGGAAGGCTGTGTTCGATTAGCCAGACCTAAAAACAGACTGGGACGGAAACGATGAAAGGAGATCCAGGGGGAGAGAAGAACATCTGCCTCCTCGGCCACAATGACAAACAGAGAGAGAGAGAGAGAGAGAGAGGTTTTCATCTCAGAGGGACATATTCTGCTTAGTCCAAAAAAATCCTCAATCACATGCTTGGAAACACACACATCTATCAATACAGTACACACACACACACACACACACACACACACACACTGTTTCCCACATGTTATCTTGGACGTAAACCACTTCTTTTTTATAGCAGGAATAAACTATAAAATACCACTTTAAACAACCTAAAACCTGAAAATATGCGTATCTTGCAAGAATCATCATCAAACATCTGGTCGGATCTTGTTTCATCATTTTTAAAATAATCATTTCGCCAGAATATTTCATCCCGGCAAAGTTTTGCCTGTATTTCGTTTAACATTTAACATCCAAAACAATTTATGTTAAATGAAAAAAGGGCATTTTAGAAGGGTATTATTGTGGTAGTACAGAAATGAACACTGGTATAGAAAAGTTTAAAATGATAACCAACCCTCATCACAAGGCAATTTAATCACCCTTTCTTCTTGCTGACCTCTGTTTGGCCTCAAGTTATTGACATTTTATTCTGAAAGTGTCTGCTCACTTTATTTATGATTCAGGCAGTTGACAATGGAGACAGACAAAAAATAAGTGACACGACCAAGCTTTATCCCACATCAATAAATCCTCTCCTTTCTACTGAACACCAGACAAAATGTAGACTTGGGGAAGGCAGCTGTCGCTGACACAAGTAGCTAACATTATGGGCAGAGCAGACAGCAAACAACAAAACATCTCTGTGGTCCTATAATATCTGTGATGCCCCAGTCCCGTCATCAAAGTCCAGCACTGGAGACCGAGGATGTCCAGCAACATTACGAATGGGCTGCTAAATCTGGACAGTGGCCGAGCCACTTGTGGTCAAAGGCCCTCTCACACAAGAAATGTTGTTAAGTTGGGCCTTAAATTCCCGGCTATTTCACTGTGAAAAACAATGTTCACATGCGAGGAAAGTTTCCACTCTGAACCCAGACTTCCCATGCACACCCGAGGTGCATGAACAGACGATGGAAATGGACAATTCAAATGTATAGTCTAGCCCACGAAAAAGTGACGTACGTTCACGTAAAAAGGACCGACGGAGGCATTTATTGCACTTAAAGGTTGCCACGGTGACGAGCCACCACAACAAGAAAGCACTAGCATCTGTCTACCATTCAACAGCTCATTCATATCGCTCCATATGGCAAAGTTTCCCAAGATTCAGGACTCGTGACCTCTGACGCAGAGTGGAGATCAATCTGTGAGGTCCTACAGCTTCTATGTGTGTGTGTGTGTGTGTGTGTGTGTGTGTGTGTGTGTGTGTGTGTGTGTGTGTGTGTAGCCTCCCACAATATGAACAAGTCAAAATCAATGTCAAACATACTGTACAGTAAATAGGAGAATTCCTCCCTGCTGAACATTACCCTGGATCCATTCCAGCTGTAATAAAATGAGTATTTCAGCTATTTAGTATCAACCAGGAACCGGAAGCTTTTCCAGACTTTCACAATCCCCTGAGAAAAATCACACAGCCAGCTGGTCTGGCTCCGCTTGGAGATACATTTTGCCGTCATAGAACCAAAAGATGTGTCTGTGTTTGCTACGATGAGGGTCACAAGGTAATTCCCCAAACTCAAAATATGGGTCACCTGAAGCACAAAAAAAAAAAAATTGTGAATCCCATCCCTGTCAAATGACAGGATGCTCTAAATCACATTGACGGGGTCTCATTGAAGTGTGGTCTGCTCTCCAGCTGGATTTGTGGAGTGAAAGGGGGGGTTAGATGTGGCTGATGCAGCTGTCCACCTACACAGCCTCCATCTGGGGGGGGGGGGGTATGTGAAACTTCTATGATGTGATGCAAAGGAGAGAGGAAACTGAGGAAGTTCCATCGCTGTTTCACTGCTCATTATCATACTTTCTCCAAGGGAGGAATGACAATTGCTAGATACCTCTTATGGATTCTGGGAGGGAGACAAAACCACTCAGCAACTGTACAAACACAGGTCGGCCCCCAGTCTGGTGTGCATGATTACAGATGTCGGCGTGCTGAGAGATGTTGTTATAGAAGACATGATGTCAGTACACTCGGGACAACGTAGCATAACACAAAGGCCCGTTTTTCATTTCCTCTTCAACTGTTACATCACCGTTTCTAATTCACAGCAACGAAGGACGTGATTTCAGACATACATGCACACATACAGTGTAAAAAAAACACACCGATCCACATATACACACTCATCCACAACAAACACACTCTGCTGTTCCCACAGTAGCCTCAGCGTAGCCTCAGTTTGTGTTTCCTTGTGGGATTGGGAGTTCAGGGATAGTTCTTCCTAAACAGATCCACTGACAGGCCCGTGTTCCCGTGTCTTTTTCTCCGTCTCAATATATTTGTTTATGTGCACGTAAAGTTCGTGCTGATTCAAATGAGAGTCACAAACAGACTAAAAAACAATTATAGTGTCTGCCGCGTCGTACTGCCAACTCTCCGCACCCAAACACCAACTCACAGCGCCGCAGACAAAAACTTGGTCAAACTATTTCTACTAAACAACAACAATTTGAGTTGACAAAGCTGTTGTCGGAACGGGAGCCAACTGGTGGCCAGTGAGCGAGGGAAAAAAGAGAAGAAAACACGCATGCTTCTCTTCCAGAAAGCTGGCAGCCGCCGACTTCCTCCATCCTTAGCCTGCGACCTTTGACGTAGCGTGTGTCCCTTTTCACCACCTCCCACCGACTGGAGAGCGTTCAGTCAACAACTCACACATGCACGGAACGGGAAGCTCAGAAAGTGAAAGGAAGTAGGAGGGAGCCCAAAGAGCACCGACGAGGGTCGGTGAAAATATCCAGAGACGGATGGGGGTCACAGGAAGGGACAAATATGTTGGATTTGAAGAAGGGCAAAGGCCTTGAAAAAGACACTGGAGAAAGCACTTAGGAAGCATAAGGAGAAAGTCATTCCACCTTAAACTCCCATGGGCACATTTGTCAGTTTAAATTATGTGTGAGAGAGAAGCACGTAGAATTTAAGATATGTTAAGTGCAAAGAGTCAAGGCAAAGAAGCCTGGGCGGGTGGTCGGGGGTTTGTCTCCAAAGAATGTTAGTCCTGGCTGAAGTCGGTGGCACGCAAGATCATGAAAAATATGCTATTATTCTTGGCTAGCGAGTGAGAGTTTTTATTATTTTGTGCATGGATACTTTATGTAGTATTGCACATGTTGCCAGTTATTATACTAGTATTTTTTTGCTGTCTTGTTGTGGCAGAAAACAAGAGAAACGGTTTCATCCCATAATCATGTCAGCAAAACTGGTAAAATAATGTTTAAGGAACCCATCATGTGACCTAATCCTAATTATCTTTGCTGTTATGGGTTATTTTAAGTCTTGACTTCTTTTTAAGATACAATATGGTCACCAGAATTCCTTCAACTTCAATTGTTTTTCACTACCTCATGAATTTAATTGAAAAATTCTCAATAAAATACAATTATGATTTAAACATAGTTTCACAAATTTCACTTTGAATGGCTCACGGCAATTTGTTTTAGAAAAAATATCTGGGAATTGTTCTGATAAGATGGTTGGTCTATCAAAATATAATGATATTTGGGAAAGCGAGCGGTGAATGAAAATTAACAATGAGAATAGCAGATTTAACCAGAGGTGTTTCTACTCTGCTTAAGATAAGATAAGAGATAAGATAGTCCTTTATTCGTCCCGCAGTGGGGAAATTTATAACGTTACAGCAGCAAGACAGTAAAAAAATAAACATGCATTGACAAAAAAAGTACAATATAAAAAAGATATTAACACTAAGACTATATAAAGAAAGTTAAATAAAGTAGAATGTATAATGTACATAATAGACAATTTATTAATTAATAGTGCTCTGTGGATGACAAATCTACATGCGGTGCACCTGGTGACACGAGTCTCAGAAAGATGGAGAGCAGAGGGGGAAGCTGTGGCACCAGGGGAATGAAAGAGAAATTGATGAAGCGATGGAAAGAAAGATGGACGGAAAGGGAGCGTTAATGACTCAGTGAGGTTCTGCATGGAACCACTGCCTGTTTCACGGCTCCTTGTTTCACATGCTCTCAGCAGAGGATGGTCCTAGGCCCAGTTTACAGCCACTCCGCCTCCTCGCTCCTTCATCTCTTTTTTTTTTTACACATACGCACAGAGTGGCCTCAGTTTCAAACACAAGTCGTGTGTCTGCTTTACAACATGCCTGACCTACAAACACGGCAGCAGTAGTCATCAATTAAGGCTTTTTACAGACCTATATGTGTCGTTTAATGAGGGAGGGAGGGTGGAACGAGGCTGAAACATGTGGCGTCGAGGAAGGCACTAATATGGATTTCAACATTGCCCTTACTTTAAGACTGATGTATACAACTTCAAACACCGAAAGACATGAAAGACTGTCCGAAAAAACACCTGAGGGCAGTGCGCACACTGGACCCTTTTAAAAAACGGCTTTCTACTCATTCTTTGGTGAGCTGCCAAATTTTCTTCCAATTGCTGAACCTCCCGGTGCTTTATTTCTCCCCCATTTCAACGTATATTTCACTTGTTAAAGATTACGTGGCTTTACTAGCAAATGGGGTTTATTTTCATAGCTTTTACCATCAATTATATGATAATCTACAACTTATTTAGAGGTGAACCCCAAAGTAAGCACAATGGAAATGAAAAAAATAATAATGTAATTTTTCCATTATTCAACATCGCATTTATGGCCGTCACAAATAAGTCTGTTTCTTTGGTGTTTCTACAGGATACACAGTATATTTATATAAATAGCTTGAACCCAACTCATCTGTAAGCACATTTTAACGTCTTCTGTCTTTTATTAACATAACATCATACCGGAATATTACATTACGGGATGTAAATCACTTTGTAGTTATGTTCCATATAAATAATACTGAGCTTATTAGTGGAAGCACCCCCCCACCCTCCTCTCTGGCACTGAGCCAGTCTGAAAGCTCTCCATCCATCCAGCACAAAAGATGCATGGGCTCGGGGTAAGGAACCACCCTCTCTCCCTCTCTCTTTCCACTCTCTGCTCAGCAAAGAATAACACAAACTTCCATCCAATCAGCTTACACTATTAACGGGGGTTGGGGGAGTCGGGGGTGGTGGCAGTGCTTGACCCCCCAAAGAAAACTCTCCTCCACTTGTCCTCAGGAAATCTCAGGCATTTGCCCCCCTGCTCATAACTAGAATTGGGACAGAAGTCATGTTGAGCAACTGAAGCGTTGTTTTTTTTCTTCTTTTCCTCCACAGAAATATTGTGAAACAAGGACTTGGATGGATGCAGACGTACTGTACAGAAGCAGACAGTCTGCTGTGGTTATTGTTGCTGTGGGGATTTGTGCAGTCGGGAGGAAATAGAGAGTCTTTATACGCATGTTTATGTAACATGGTAGATGAGTTGGCCAAATCCACCTCCTCTGGTAAAAAATATATTTACTTTTGAAAACACTGAAGTGCAAATTATGACAACTGAGCAAACAGGAGCCCAAAGTCGAGTAATAACCTGCTTTCATCACTATGGTAGGGGTGCTAATGAGATTTCGGTATATGACAAACCACTGGCTGGGATCCATGACATCCGCTATAAATATTCATAGTCCCCAGGTGTTATATCCGTATGTATTTGACCTCCATCAGCTGGCCACATTGCTTCCACAACATATCAAGATTTAATGGGCAGTTTGCCATGGCATTTTGCTGTGCACAACTTGTTCCGAGGCAATAAACCCCGTTAGTGACTCCTTTGGCCTTCCATCCTGCAGCATACTCAGGAGAAATCTTTAGAGCATCCATACTGGTAAGTTTTTATATTGAGACTCCAGACTTTGGGTTGTTAATTTACCATCCTTTATGTATTCTGTTTTTTTAAATACTGACATATTACTCTGTATGCAAGGCTTGATATAGGAGCAGCCAGACTTACTTTCATTGAGAATATGTTGTTAAACTTAACACAGATAAATGAAGTGTGCAGCAAAAAGTATTCAATTTAGTGTATGTAAAGGTACTAACGATTTAAAGGCTCAGCGTTGTTATCTGTTATGACTTCAGTGTGTAGTGTCTGTACTCTCTCGGGTGATATAAACAGGCCTGGCTCTGCACTGCTGCCAGACATCTGGTATGTGTCAGATCCTTGAATGCGGTGTATTTTAATGGGTCAGAGGTGTGTGCACGCAAAGCACGCCACAAACATGTGGCCGTGCGTATGCGTTGACCCCTGCGCGGCGTGCACTTGTGTGTAAGCGTGACAGCGCAGAGCGAGATGAGCTGCAAACTGGCGATAACCTCCGACTAAAAATATTTACAGCGGAGACCTCTGCGAGGGAGGTGAGGCCGGAGAGTGAAAGGAGAGGAGGAAATAACTAATGATTGCAACATTCCCTCTTCTTTTACGTTGAACAAATTCCACCTCTGCTGTTGCCATTTAAGTTCAGTTCAAATTATTATCCGACTGAAAGCTTCCTCTCCCGGGGTCTGCCGGTCATTCACATCGAGACCGCAAATATTTACAGTGCAGACGCCGTGAAAGCCTCCTCCTCGAAACGGACACAAGGAAACAGACGGTCCCCTCTGCACAGAGAGACGGATGTGTTGTATGTTCAGGGTCGAACTCAAGCTCACTGCTGCCACGCGTCTCCTCTTGGGATCAAGAGGCTTTTTATCAACTAAATATTATAAATATTGAGCAATCCTTCCAGTATGAACTCGGAGGAGGGCGTGTTTCGTTACACAGAATTCCAGTTAACAGCTCATTTCTTGGGTAAGTCAACGGCTTCCAACAACAAACAAAATATTGTGAATATTTAAAGTCTTAAAGGTCAACACCAGTGTTACTACATGTCAGTATCCATTGGCCACCTATTTCACATAAACCTCTACCATGTTTACCAAAACTGCTTTATGTGGATTTTATAGATATTGTTGGATAGTTTGTTTACATGTTTTTCCATATTGTAGAAACGTTGCAGAATGCACCTGAAAACGTTGGTCGAGGTTGGTTAAAACTCACCGCCTCGTTAAAATCCTCCTTCCAGCTCAAACAGTTCTAAATTCATCTCTTGTAAGAAACCTTTTTTTCCAGGCGTAATAGCATTAGGCTCAGTGGCTCTGTTGTGATTGGACGTCTTCCTCATATTCATACTGGGACATGTTGTGAAGTCGTTCTCTAACTAACTATCTATCTTCTTCTCTATTTTGAATTGCAGATCATAAACCAACGTTGAGCCAGAACCTGCTTCTAGCTTCTGATGCAGACATGATTTGATATCAATGCGTACATTATAATGTTGAATGAGCTAAAACCAGTGACTTAACAGTCTCGTAGTGTGTTTTTGTACATCGTTTCAACATTAAAAAAAGGTAGGCTGACATCTACGTATACACTTATGCACACAAACAGTGTTGAAGACGGGGGGAAATCTCTGCTAATGGAGAGAAGTCAGAATTAGACCGGTATGGTCCTTGAACTATTATTGGCGTCCAGAGAAAATGAAGTGACGGGTGAAATAATGAGCATAAAAAGTTAATTGTTGAATTTGGAAATAGTACTCGCATAGACAGAAAAATGTTCACTGACTTGCCTCCTCAGTCAGTTGTCATGGAGATGGCTCGGTTGTAATTATACCATACTTAATAACAGCTGAACCATTTCCATGACAACTTAGCAAACTCAATGTGCCGATGAAGGCCATACCATGCAGTCGAGTGGCTAAGTGGACTTTAATTAAGATTTTTTTTTTTTTTTGGTCAAAATAAATGTGGCTTAACATCCTGGCTTGAACTGAGAAGCCACGGGATGATTTACAGGCTGAATTAGCATTTTCATATTGGCAACTATTAATGTTAATAAACAGCTTTATCCCAGATGATGATAATATTCCTCTGCCAGTAAACTGTTGGACGGGTTGGGAGAGTATCACTGCCCCAACATGGGAGTTCAAGTATCTTAGGGTCTTGCTCCTGTGAGATGGACAGTGATGTGGGAGTTGTGGTTGTCTGCCAGAAGCGGTCATAAATTGACTTTTTATCCAGGTTTAAGCATCATTTTTCCCATATATGTTTTAAATGGTGGTTGCTTCCAACTATATGTTTTAACCGGATGATGGAGTTGATCGTTTTAAGATACAACAAACTGAACAAAAGTTAGCTGCAGCGTGAAAACGCTTCATTTATATCATCAATTACAGGTTTTAATCAGCAGGTCTGTTTGTTTTGGAGAGGAGAAGCCCTCTGAGTTAATTTGGCTCCTCGTAAAAAAAAAAATCCTGAGCTAGGAGAAGCAAACTGCAGTGACAGCAAAAGTCAGTTAGTTTTGTTTTGATTGAGAGACTCATAATGGTAGAAAATTACCTATTGTGCGTTCAAGAACATAAGGCAAGTTATATATATGACAATTGTTAAGCAAATTTAACGTTTCCATTAGTTATTTAGTTTTAATTGTTCGTTTGGAGCAGTTTGGTCAGAAGTTGGCTTATTGGCTGCGGCTGTAGTCCGAGAGGTTGCCAACCAGAAACGAAACAAGTCGGCTTGGCCATCTAACGTCTATGAGAGAAAGGATGTTTAATCAAGTTTAATTTTTCTTTCATGTCAGCTACTTTTTCCATAATATATTCCGCACATCAACTCTTTTTTCCTCCTCAAGCGAGCGTATAAACTTTGCATTTTCCCAGAGAGATTTTTAAAGATCTTTTTCCTGTCATCTCACCTGCCTGGCTTTATCTCCTTGCCTTTGTTTCAGCAGAGCCACCCTGAGCAGAACAAAGCCTCTGCTGCTGACACCACATTAACACAGTCCAGGCCTCCTGTCATTCTCTCAGGCTACAGAAGAGGCTGATAAGCCCGAATGTGTGACAGGAGGAAAACATGTTGCCCTCCTGCACCCCCCCCCACTTCTCTCACTCCATTTATCCACTTCCCCATTCCTCCGCTGATCCTCTGTGATGCAGATATCGTGAGCTTGAGATTGGAATTTGAATAGAGACAACAATAGTCCCGTTTGGCCCGTCAGGAAAGCAAACCATGCAGGAACCGGGGTTCATCATCATGTTTCTATCTGCTGGGATTCCAGGCGTGTTTTGTGGAAGAGGCTGTTTCGCTTGGCTGTCGACAGATTCGTAAACAACACCGCTGTGCACTGCAGGGATTTGGATAGTGTTTCCAACAGAGCCCTTCAGCCAATGATAATAATAATCCACTGACAGGCCTATGGTTCAGTCATATTATATTCAGATGTGTCAAAGAGCATTCAATGTGAGAAAACAAAGTCCAAAAAGAACAAAAACCTCTGCAAAACCTTCAGTCTAGACAACAAAACCACCTGAAGCCACACACCGACCATCAAGCTTATGCAAGTCACAGCAGCGTCTTACTCTGGCAGTGTATGGCTGCGTCTGTCTGCCACTCAAGAGCCCCTGGCATTGCTGACGCAGATGGTGTACCCATAATTCACCAAACACCTCCGTTTCAGCCAAGCCCATTGAGGTTAAAGCAACAGAATATTAAGAGACAGATTTCTTTTTCAGAAAAACAGCAGTTTGTTGAGTTTACTTGTATGTTTCTTGGTTACGTACGGCTCTCACCACATATCTAATTGGTTTTGGAGCCACTACTGCTTCAAAAGAGCCTCATGAGTTATTAGAGAATAAAACCCCTTCAATAAATGTAGTGTTCAAAAACATATATGAGGGTATTTCACACCACTTAACAAAACCAAAACTGAGACGAACAAGGCGAACAGTGCCTCAGCCTGCCAACATTTTCCCAACAGCAACTGCAGTGACAGAAATTCCAGCACACTGTGGGTCCATGTCAGCTCTACAGCATGAGGATGACGACTCGTAGGAAATCAAGTGTCCCCCACCACCACAGAATAGCCAACTCCTCCCCCATGAGACATTCTTATATGAGTGAGAGACAGACGGAGGAAGCAGTCCTCGGTTGCGGTTGCAGCACCTCGCTGTGTCCTTCCTTCCTCCAGCCAGCAGAGCTAACTCGGCAGTCTGCTCCCTGCTATTAATTAAAGCATTAAGACAGATTAATAAGCAGAGCGGGGCTCCAGTCTCGACAACATCTGATGGGAATTAGGGAGGCGTGCTTTTTCGGTTCGATGACCCCGATGCCCTTTCCCTTGGCTCTCCCTTTGAAAATCCTCCTCCCTCTGCCGCTTTCTTTCCTCTCAGCGACTTTTAAACTCCGATCTGAATTATTTAAACTCGTCTGCCTCTCAAACGGGCTCCCCCCCCTCCTCCTCTGCTATCTAATTCTCGATTAAAAACATGTGGGCACAGAGAGGAAGACCTAGAGGGCAAATAAAACCAGGATTAGGACCCATTGTTTCCCATTAAGTGAGTCGATTGCTGTCCAGATTTCTGTCCCCGGTTCCTCTACAAAGCGTGCTCAGCATTGATTCTCAACTTAGTCCCACGTTCCCTCCCACCTGCCTCTCCTACATGAAGAGAGAGCTGTCTAAATGACTGAGGTTTAACACACACACACACACACACACCAGCAGCCAGTGCATCTGCTGGTCACTCTGCTCTCCAACAATCATAAAGACTGTTATGTTTTTCTGTGACTTTAGTGATTACATAACCAGTAAAAATAATGTATCAACCCTTAACCTTACACTTAAATGACGGAGACCACCTGCATCAAATTGCACCATCACCCTGTGTAACTTGGACATTTAACAGACCAGAGAATGAGCAGTGAGAAGATAAATTAAGTGTGCCATTACACGGGCTGCTGGCATGTGTTTTCATTTGACTGTCTGCGATGTTGGATTGATTTTAAGCAATGCACTCGGGCAATTAACGCGTCACCATGTGCATCTATCAAGTCTGCAGTGGGACCTCTCAAAATAATTAAAGGCTGGATTTCAGGGTTTCCCCTCGTAAAGAAAAGCCACGCCTCGACACTTCCAGTCAGCGAAGACACTTCCGTCTGGGGATTATTAGAGATGAATCTCCTCTCGTCTCATCATCTAAATTACACAGATTATTTGTGATTGTAGTAGAACTAGTGGAGAGACAACAAGACATGTGAATAAATGATGATTTTAATACATCATGGAGTTCAATAAATAATATTAAAATTATATATTTGAGACTCAGAGATGAGAAGGAGACTCGGGGGAAGATAATATAGGAAAGGTAAATGTTTGTGTGAAAGGAATAGATAAGGAAGAAATAAGAGTACGAGTATAATTTTCTGAACACAGGGAATAATTCCATATGAATGCTATATATGCATGGATATGCCTGCGTTCACAGCATCATAAATAACCAGTCGTAGTGAACAACAAAAGCTGAAGCAGATGAAACAGATGTTTTCATTAGAGGTGAAGCAATAAGGCAGCATTTTCGGTGCATGGAGGGAAGAAATAAATGGATGTACGCAATGTGGTTTCAAGGAGGAAATTGAAGGCGGAGATCAAGAACACACACACAAAGACATCACTGTCTCGGTCCCCCACCTCTAAGGCACGTTACGGGGTTTGTTGATAGTGATCTGCTCTGTGGACAGCTTACACTGCGTTAAGTAGACAGGCTGCTTATTTGACTTTCCCCCCCCATAACGAGCTCCTCATGATCCGAAGGAGATGCTGACAGGTAAAGGAGATGAGGACAAGAGGAAGAGAAACCATAAGGAACTCCAGATCTCTAAGGCACAAACACATTGTTTGAGTGCTGCAAAAAAGTCGGTCAGGTTGTGGAAAGTGGGAAGAAACAAAAACAGGAAAGCTAAACGTGCCACAGCCTTTCACCAGGTTGGTTAGCTGCCTGTAGCTTTGCAGGTGCATGTTTTCTAAAGTCGGACTGTGATGTTTGCTGAGTGTTTGTTACAGCATGACCGGTGATATGATACGAGCGTCCTACCTGTGCACTCGTGCTGCAGTCCCTTGCCGTAGTATCCCTTCTCACAGATGCAGTCGTACTGGCCGGTGTGCGTGCCGCACTTACAGCTGGCCATCAGGTCGCAGCAATCGCTGCCGGCGTCACACAGAGAGGAGCAGCGCGACAGATCTTCCTGGATGTAGCTGCCTGTGGGGAGGTCTGAGGGTGGGAAACAACAAACACAGAGAGGCGCAGGTTGCAGTCCGATCAGATTTCACCACCTGGCAATCAGACAATTAAACTAAAGTGTCCAGTTTTCACAGTGTAATAGCAGGGGGGGGGTATGAATGAGGGAGGGCAGTATTATTACAGCATGTTGGCAGGTCCTATAGAAATAAGAGTGAACACCTTTACCACAGAAATGCATAAGAAAATCCTCACTGCCTGAAAGCTCCAAATCTACAGCTGACTAAAAGCAAACATATCCTTGTTCCAAGTTTATACAGTATAAATCAGAGCTTGGATTGGGGCCGTAACTAGGAGTTGAGACTGAAGCTAAAACTGGCTTTGATGCCGTGCTAAAAGTAACTTACATTTAATTTATATTTCCTTCTCATTGAGACAGCAGGGAGGCAGAGAGCGCTATGCCAGAAGAGGAGCGAGATCTCCGGTATAATTTGTGTGATTTGATCCATGGCCAGCGAGAGTGGCTCAATTTGTGGCTCCGTGTTTGAAAACCGGAGTGTATACTTTGAGGCTGCTGTCAGCGGGGGGGGGGGGGGAAGGGGGGTTGGGCAGACTTCAAGACAGACGGACAGGAGGCTGAGCTGATAGAACGGTGTGTGTTGGCTTTCATTCTCACAGCCTTATCCATGTCTCGCTGATCTCTACTATTGCACCTACTGTCTGGGATTTCAGTCTGCACCCACATAGTCTGCAAGTGTAGGATTTGATACAAGTTTTAAAGCCATGACTGAAACCCTCTTTTCACACAATTGTGGGAAGTCATCCTCAAGTGTGGGAAAGAGAGCCTCTCTCTGTCCAATCTGTATGGCAGTGAAGCCTAATGGCTGCTGGCAGGACATAACAGAGGAGCTCATGTGAAATTTACATGCGTCAGATTCCATTTGAAATATTATCAGCTTCCTTTTAAGTAAAAATGTAATTTTAGGGTCAAATCCTTCAGTTGAGAAATATTGCTAAAAGGTCAAATGGTGAAGATGGGAGTACTGAGGCTTCAAAGAGACAAAGAGTAGCTGCGGTAGCTTTAACTTCAATTCACCATAATACAGAGTTTGATATATATCTCCTAAAAGGAGTGAGCTCTACCAAGTATTTATGGCTGTGATGTGAGATCAGATGTTTCTTTGAACACCTCCCAAAAGAAAGAAAAGAAGCTGCGCCATCAGAACGAAATATCCGTCATTCAGACCTTCATGCAGTGCGTGACGAGCGAGAGCCTCAAACTCGGCGAAGTTGTGCACCAGGTAGCAGTGCTGGTCCTTGGGGTGCGAGGCCATGTCGTGAAGCTCCCTGATGTTTCCCTGCCAGATGCCCAAGGTGAAGATCTCCACGCTACGTTCCCTCAGAGCGGCCGCGACCGGACGAGGGTCCCCGCCATTGGAGTAGCCATCGGTGATCAAGAAAATGGCCTTTGTTGCGTTAGCACGGGAGTGACGGAGGATTTGCTGTTAAAGAAGAAAACATGAATTCATTAATGAAGGATTTATAAATAAAATAACTACCACTTTTGCTTAATCTCTTCTACATTGGGTCCACGTTAGTGCAGTCATGCTGTTACTGTTTTGCAAAAGGTTGACCATTCAAACACACACATGCTGTCGCTCTGCTACCAACACAGCTCCGGCTTTAGTGACATGGCGAAACTGAATAACGAAGAACGTCACACACGACCACTAAAAACAGCCCTCAATTCTAGGGTTCCTCAAAACCCGACATCAGCAAGACAGGCAACGAGGGCACGATATTGAGGAGGGATAGAAAAGCAGGAGAAAGCTCTACAATTGTAATTATTTCTCCTGCAGACTACGCAGCTGCTTGCCAGTGGTCTAAAACCACCAGAGAACACTGGGCAGCGCAGACCGGGCTGCCGTGTCCGCCCCAGGCACCGCTTACAGTTCCCAAACTAACTTTAGCCACCATTTACAATCCTACACATACAATTAGACAGGACATTAAAGTCAGAAACATATCTTTATTCTCTATATTGTAAAGAAAACACAACAACAGGACCATCTGCTGGCTTTGCTGCGGAGGCCAAGCTGACGATATCAACTGAGATTATTCAACTTCAGAGGTTCTGTGGGAAAAACCTGGTGAACAACGGAAAAGAAAAAGAAGTTGGAGCAACAACATACAGAGAAAATAAAATAATAAAAGAAATTGAAGAAGCAGAAGGAGCCAAGATGACATCAGTAGGACAAATATCTGCTTACTTACTGAAAACTTAAAAGAGTATATCATGAAGAATTAGAGAATGAGAGGGAAACAAAGTATGCGTGTTCGGAGGAGGTGGATGATTTTTCTGTATTCTGAGTCCAAACAGGATGTAATAACTAGCCCACACATGACAGACTATAAAATGCGAGAGGTGAAGCAAGAGGAGACACGCAAGGGTGTGACCAGGGAGGGGGAAACGGAGCAGGAGAGAAAGCTCTGGTCTTTATTGTCTAATTGGCTAAACTTCAAGCAGCTCTGGCAGGAGCGGCATAATTACAGAGCCCGTGAAGCGAGGGAGTAAAAGGAGGATGGAGAGAGAATAGAGAGGGAGAGCCTGGTTTCTCTGATCCTCAAAGCTCCAGGCTGCCTGCTGCTGCTGCTGCTTCGGTTCTTATAGCCCGGGGAGGTACACCACTCCCAGCTGTCAGTGCACCCCATCAGGCTGCAGCATGGAGGAGAGCGGCGTCCTCCTTGGTCCTCCTGCCAGCCGTCAGCACGGTGATATTTGTGTCTATGTGTTATGCCAGAACCGAATAACGCCGACCAAATCGATGTGTGCAGGCTTGTTGGTTTGCCTCTTTATGTGGATATCGTATGTGTGAGTGTTCGGGGTTGATTTTAGGTCTTTTATAAACGTCAGCTCAAAGTGATTCTGGGCCGCGGTGGTTTCTGCCTTAGCCTTGAGTCAGTGGCTGGTGTCGGTGACTGCGGGGATGCCACCAAACGGAGCATACGCATGCATACCCACTAATAATACCCTCCCAGTTCGCCTCGGCATAGTTTAGGTCAGATTATTAACATAAAGGCAACCACGGGAGCCAGTGTGTGGAAAGGGGCTGCCCTTTAGCATCACTCTCTGCATGCACCTTATTGTATAAAGCAATGCAGTACCCACACAGCACGTAATGATGCAAACATGGCATTTAACAAATAAAAACGATCACGCAAGCTGCAAACAGGGACCACAGGATCGCTACACACATTCTTATTGTTTGAAATGCATAAAAGGAAGAAAGTAAGGAAGCTGCTGACTGATTGAGCAACACTATAAATATTAAATATCTGAATTACAACTCTTTGGGCTTATGAAAACATACCGACTCTGATCATTATGGCGCAATAATAAAACAGTCCTGTAACAGCAAAGGGATATTGGAAGCTTCAAAGTTAAACAGACATGTCTGAGACTAAGCCAACATGCTGTAAAAATAAAAGGCAAGGAAATTCACTTATTATCTTGCATATATTCCTAAAATTATAATCTTACTTAAACCAAGTAAAAAGCTACATAAAACAATCAGTGAGAGCATTTTGATTATACTATGTCATCGGTATAACTTTCAGTCATCAGCATTATTCCTGAAAACAGAAAGGAACGAAGTGTCACTTATCTAAGCTATGAATTTAATGTTGTACATGCACCTGAGAACAGCTGAATGAGGCTGTACATCCATGCATTTCTTCAGTTACGCACTTGGCAGACGCTTCAATGCCGCCGTAGGTCCAAAGAAGATATAATAAGCCGACGGCAATGGGACATTTTAAGTGTGTCTGGTTTGGAGCCGTTGATATCTGTCAAAGCGGCGGTGATAGCACAGAGACCAACAGGCCTGGAGGGATTAGAGGTAAGACCAGCGACTATCTCCCATCCAAAACGCCTCAAACTTCTGCAAGAAGAAAGTGAGCGACGGGGGGAGAGATTATAGTGCTTTAGGTGAAGCTAAAAGATGATGATTTGAAGTGCAAACACTATATAAACTATAAAAATACTGTATTGATTGAGAGAAACAACCTGCATTTTTGTACATTTCTCTTTGGGAATAATTAAATGAAGAAGTGATCCACATCAAAACGCAGCCATATATACTCATTTTACAATCTACTGATGAAGCATCGATATAAATAAACCATGTATATCAAAACCATCAGTCCACTGATGAAAATTAGACCCTTATTCTGACAGATTCTCCCTCTCCAAACAGATGCTTGTATGATTGGAACTTCAAAAGCAGGCAACCTCGTTGCATTTGGCAGAAGAGCCTAGGAAACCTTTCCACACCTTGAGGGTCTAACGTTGGTGCCAAGGTATCTCAGCTGTTAATCAAAGGCTTGTATATGCATGGCAGCTATGCTGAATGCTAAATGAGTCCCCCCCACCCCCCCACCCCACTGCTGGCCTCCCATCAGCCTCCCTCTCATGTGACTTTGATCAGAGCCCGAACCCACCTGGCTACAAGCAAAGGTCGTTAACGGGCTTGTTACTTTCTCCATTTGAAACAGTGAGAACCCCATTGAAGAGACATATATGTTTGTACAGTATGGACTATCCAGGCAATCATTCAGTGGTTGAACTGATCAGGGATCAGATACAAGCTACAACAGCTGGTGCCTTCCGTACGATCATGTGTTAAAGCGGCTTGAGCAGCGTTTTGCTGTCACTTTAATGAGACAGCGAGAATGGTGGCTATTTATGGTTAATAAGCTCTAATGTCTAACAGGGTTCATTGGGCTTCTGGAGCAGCATATGGGGTTTTGTGTGCAGTTCTTATGTCATCGACAGAGAATGGGAAACACAAAACAGATTTTCTGTTCTACTCTTTTTTTTGTTCGCTTGCTAGAGATCCACCTTCCGAAAACAAAACTTCATTTTCAGGCATTCCGAGGTCGGCTGAAACTGCATCCGTTTCCCCATCGGTCGGAAGTGAGAGTGCTTGTTTTGACAGGTTATCTACTCTTGGCTTGGGTGGTAAAAATAACAACAACAACTCTGCAGGGGCCCAAAAGACCAACATGCACACGTACACACAGTTAGAGACACTAGACTCAACTTTAGTATTATAAAGCAAGATCTCAGGGACTCATATACATTCCAAGTAACCTAGTTTATCTCAAAGATGATTTGTTTCCTGTTCGAACCGCTCATGTGCCATGACCCCATAAACGTCTTGATTAAAAACGTTCAACTGTGGCTGGATTATTTTAAAGAAAAATCTAATTTCTTGGCTTGAAATCACATTCAAGGCACGTGCATTTTCTAAGGATATCGGTTTCCATAAGGGCCACCCAGGATGCTGAGGGCCCCATACAGGTGGCTTTGCATGTATTAGCGTATGTAGTGCAAATCATGCAGGCCTATAATAAACAATTCCTAATGTTTTTGGATTGATTTCCTACAGCGGAGCCCATCAATTACTGTCCATGAGAGTGAGGCATGTAAATCAACTTGTAGAGACTTGCCTCAGATACAGCAGCCAGTCCGTCTCATAAATGTCAGGTCATCATTTTTTTTTTTTGGCATAGTAGGCTGCCAACAAGCACTGCCCTCAGAGCTAATGCTGAAAAATCAAACCTGATTTTTTTGGTTTTAAAAAGTCGATGTTTGCAAGTTTTGCAAGCTTGTCAGAATGACACTCTGCAGGAAAAGTCAGTAAGTGGTAATAAACCAGACAGTGTGTGTGCATTGCTCATGAGTCCTGTCCACTATTAACACTGGAGAGCGGCTGCTTGTTGGTACTTCAGAGCTGAGCTACAAACATCCTGACTCTGCAACCGATACTTACAAGTGTTGCTTCCAAGTTATGATGAGTAAAACCTTGGCTCTACAAGTGTGGGAGCAGTTATACTATACTAATAAATCAATAAGTCAACAACATATGGCATCTGCACATCAATCAACCACATATATTGTATGCCATCCCAGAAAGTTTGTATCTGTACTTTAGGAGGAGTAGACACAAAAAAGCAGCACAATATTTTAAGAGAGCATCATTCATCAATCATTGTGCTTAAAGTGGGGGTTCTCAAAACCAAACCACAGAAGATGTTTTTGGATAATTGTTAACCTGTCTAGGATATAGTTGGCAAAATTTTAGGGATGGAAAACTATTCCTAGACCAGGAGAGTCATTACGGGAAAATGCTCCCAATTTGGCAACCACCGACTTACTTGCCACTACCTAATGATTTAAAAGTCTTCACTAAAGCCTGCCTGTGTAATGTGGATTTCTAAGCAGGCCCAGACTGGGCCTAGCTCGTCTGAGAAGTGCAATGGCATCCCAAGTGCTGGAGAAGAGAGTGCGGACAGTCGCTTAATTGCCAGACACGGCAGGCTGGACGGCTGTGTGCGTTAGCTTGATGGTTTCTGTCACAACACCATTCATCAAACCGGAGAACTCAACCAGAAACGATGAGAGGAGACGGAATCTAATTCCACGATGTGATGCCAAGGGGAAAGGCTATCTTGGCTGGCAAATGAGAAACTCATTCAATTATCTCCCCCCCACTGGTGTGTGTGCTGCGCTGGCGGAACGAAGCGCTGAGAGAAACATTTAAAAAAAAAAAGGCACTGACTGTGTTCCAATGGGACACGGCATTCTGGGTAATTGGACCGGGAAAGCTGCTTTGATTGAGTGGGAGAAAGAATAACACGGGCAGTTACGGTCTGAGTGCCAGTTGGCCAGTGGTGGGGTCAGACTGGCTTGGCAACCAGCCTCATGTCATGTATCTTGGGATACTTGTATTAATGATATTATGTTTACTATATTCATGGCATGTGTTTGACATTTGCAATATTTAAATGATATGTTTTGTTTCTCTCCCGGCATGCATGGTATCAGTGTAGTATATCTGCTTGTCTTCTTTCTATGGCATATCTGACCTCATCGGTTTTATTTTGACATTTTGAATGAGTGCCCGCTACGCTAACTGGCTAATTCTACCATGATATGTTTTGATGCTGCCTTCACATTTTAAATCAGATGAAAAACCAGCGTGCTTAATGTGTTACATGTGTATTACTAGCTGCTATTGCTGCAGACAGAAGGCCCACACAGCAGAATCTATCAGCTGCAACACATTTGGCTAAAGTAAATATCCACCTTCAGGTGTTATTTGAATCTTATGAACCATGAATCTGAAATGATCAGGTGTTTGTTTGTATTGTATGTGATCTGAGACGCCCTTTAGCAGCAGCAAGTAGATGGTGAGAGTGATATTATAGTTTTCTTCATTTAATTTCAGTCTATTGAGGCCTCTGTATGTCGTGAAACTGTCTATTTTGTGACAAATTAATTCCTACGCGATTGGTCGGCATCAACAAAGCATCACCCGATACTTCATGTTGATATTTTAGACAGCTGGAAATTGTGTGCCGGAAATGATCTTCAAGTCTGCGACAGAATTATGTTTTAAGAGTGGAAGAAATCCCTCGAGTTATGCAACATTTGTGACATTTCATGAGATCATTACCTCAAGCACAGAGCAACCACAGCAGCATCTCCAAGGCCCAGCTTTCATTTTTAAATAAAGAAAGGCTGCAGTGTGGTGAATCGCGTTGCTTTTCTTGACTCGAGACTGGCGTGTTTAAAGTGCTTTTACGCAGGGAATGACTGTCCGTGAATAGCTTATAACACACCGTGGAGACGACGCATTTTCCTTTGTTACAGTATGTTGACTGTTGTTGCTGTAGTTGCATTTTTCCCCCTCGTGTCTCTTTCTGTCCTCCCCTCATTTGGTCTCCTTAGGGGTTTGTTTGTCTTGGCACCGGCTGCAGGTGGAGATTTCCTCTAATAGAGCTGGGACTTGGAGAGACGTCAGTGTTTGTAGTACATATTAATCTAGAAGTTTCAATTTATTGACTTGGCCCTCGTTGGCAGGCTTGTTGATAAGTTATATTAGACCTCACAACTTCAAGAAGGAAGCACGAGCTGGGAGGTCATTTGACGAGGAGAACATGTTCTGGGATCGTATAGACTCGACCCCGAGTTGCCAACGATTTCTACAAAAACCTCTCGAGCTCACCATAAATCACCGGCAATGTGGAACATACGATGATGCTGCACATACTTGTTCTCCAAGAAAACTAAAATACCAATACAAATATGCTGTTGCTGGGAAACACCTGCATTTAGTGTTTGGATACCCTGAACTGAAACAGATTATATTTATATGCTTTTGTGTTCTCCTCAGTCGGATGATCCCTATCAGGCCCTGGGGGGGTGGGTTTCCTGCCAACACACGGCATTCCAAACATAAGCGAATTAAGGTTGAGGCAAGTGTCTATTTTGGGGTAACTACATGGAACTTCTTACTGAGACTGAAAACAAAATACTTCCAGAAACTCTTGCACAATCAGACCTGGGAGTATGTGAAATTAATCATGTAAAAACAACACAAACAAAGACAACAGGATGTCGGCTAATTTGTGGGTTCACATACATGCACCAATTACCTAGTTATGGTCATTCTAACAAGCAGACGTGCAGACAGTCAGACAAACACGTACACACTCATTCACCAAAGAAAACAACCCAATGGAATCTGGCACTGTCAAACACCAACCTCAACATAGCAAGTGGCTTACTAATAGACCTATGTGCCTTAGCCCATAAAAACATGTTATTTATTTCGCCACTACTGGCTCTCTGAAATAGTTTTGGTTTGCTTCAGGTGCCAATGGATGACGATTTTTGTAAATCCTAATCTCAAGATGCCAAAGTAAATCCTTAAAATGCCTCAGGATCTTGTGTGATTTGTATCCCTAATCACAAAGTTGTGGACTTAATCTTGAGAGCACGGAGCAGCATTTCAGATGCATTGATTGAGTTCTGCAGCAACAAGGCATACACTGGCACGACAGATGTTATTCACACATTTTAGCGGATGAATAATGCACCAAAGACATCTCCATACAAACTGACTGTTTTGTCAACTACTAAAGGGACAAGAACTGCTCAGAATAATATAAACACGTACCATTACAACTGGGTAACTCCGCCCATTGAAGCTCATATGAACTCTGAATATATCAATATCCAATTGGCCTCAAAAATCCAGCATTAGCGGTAATCCAAATACACAGAACAAGTTTAATCCAAAAAAAGACAACTTATTTTTAAACAGCCATGGTTTCCGCAGCACGGTGGCCTGGTGGAGACACACATTTTCCAGTGAGATCAGGAAACCACAGTTTTCTAATGATATTCATCCTTAATGGCATTCAAACACGGGCCACAAAAGCTGCTGACAGTTAGCGCATGTCGTTGCTGAGGCCTTGCTGACCTTTGACCTTGCCGACAGAGTAATATTCTTCAAAGATTCTTTCTGAATCACACACTCTTCATCTCAACACCCCCCAAACACACACACACACACATCACATGTGTGTGTGTGTGTGTGTGTGTGTGTGTATCTGAATGACTAAAGAGTGTAAATACTTTGTTTTTGGATATAATTAGCACAAATTACATGCATTTCCATTATTTAAACATGCCATGCAAATAGAAGGAGTAGCGTCACATTGTCGGTGCACAGAAGGTTGAATGTACGAGAGTGTGTGTGTGATTCATGTTTGCCCAACGTGGGCTGAAGTGGTGAAATCCCCTTAATAAGCTAGCAGCAGCTCCTGGAGACTCCCCACTCAGTAGATGTGATTTTTATGACAGGATTTACACTCCTCCCCTCTGCAGTCATTAAACAAAAAAAACCTCAGCTTATGGGAACAACTAACTGTAGGGGTAACGCACACAAAAAAAATGACACAGTGACGGAGGTGTATGGTCGATGCAGTCAGGTCTGAAATTAAATTTGTGTCCGTCAAGGGGAATTTACTGACATCTGTGTTTTACAGAGCCGGGAAGTGTAGAAGATTGCCCTCTTCAGTCTCCCTTGTTGAGCTCATTCCCATTTCTCTGTTCTCTAAAAAGGAATGAAAAAAAGGGTGAAGAGGATAATTGTGAGTTAAGTGTTGCAAGTAGCAAGAGAGTCATTTCTTTTGGGCCCGGGTTGAAAGACGAGGTGGTGTGCGGTAATTTCCCCAATGCACCAGGGGAACATTGGAGAACACGAATGAGAAATACCTCAAGGAAAAAGTAATGAAAGAATAGTAATTTGTGTGATATATTCGCCATTTCCTCCTCTTCTATCACAATTTCCCACAGTCGTAATTGCGTTAAGATTTCCTCACGTACAGCGAAGACAAGAATGTCGCGATGAGTGATTCTGACAAGCATCTACCACCACAGAGTCATTTCCACTGAGGGAAAGTGATTGTCTCTGTGACGGCTTGTGGTGTGGAGGAAAGAGGAAGCATATGTATGTGTGTGTTCCATCTTCAAGCATGCACTTTGTCACAATACAAAACTGTTGTTTCTCTGGTTTAAAATATAGATGCACAATGTTTATTTTCCATCCATGCATGTGCACTCACACCTGTAAAGTAGTGATACATCAAACTGATGTACAGTTAAAAATGATAAAATGATGCGATTTTCTAATCTTTCTAAAGTAATTTAAGTAAAAATTATTGGTGTACAAACTTCTGCATTTTAATTTAGAAATTATGTGCCGTTATTACCTTAATTTGATGATTGTGGAGAGTACAGAAAATAAATTTGTATCGGATACTGACTTAATGTATCAGACACACACACACACACACACACACACACACACACACACACACACACACACACACACACACACACACACAGTTGTTTCCACTGGCCTCAATCACCTCATTTTTATACTCCAATTTTTCTCTCTCACTGGAGTCGCTGGTTTTGGCCAGAGCAAAGCCCAGTTATTTGACCGCAACGGCTTGAACCCAAGGCCAAGTGGGACACTCTCCACAACATCCAAACCAGCACATACTGACTGTATACACGGACGTCTACTGAAAAACACTGCAGCATTCCCTCGGGAGGGGAAGGAAAATTAGGCGTGAGGGAGAAGTGGAGACAAACTGCAAACAGAAAGTGGTAAAAGAGAGAGACAGATGGACGGATCACCTGGTGTTGAGGAATATTGAGACAGTTGAAAAGCAGACGGTGATTCAAACACCAGGCAAAAGGGCAGCAAATACAAACTCAGCAGCGTTTGCTGAAGCCAAATACTTCATCAGAAATAACTGCGGTAATTTACAAACTTTCAACAACGTCTAGAATATCTGAACAAAAACAGATTTGACAGTCGACGGCAAAACTGTTCAAGCTGTCCCGGTAACACACAGGTGACATACATCGCACATCTGGACCCCTTCCAGCAGATTCAGATCGTCTCGATTCATTTCAAATCCATCCAGCTCAGCTGTCAGCTCCTTCAGGATCTATTCGACACGCTTAGAGACTAAAAAATGTACCGTAGATGTACGAGCGTGTTATCCAAACTGCTTTTTCTCCACCACCCAAAGACTAAATTGGTTAGAAAATGAGGTGGTATCGTGTGAAACCTAATCGGACAAGCTTGTTTTCTGAATGGTTCACAGATCGACACCAGGACTTTTCTTGGCCTGGATTTGTGTTGGACTCGCAGTGCTTCCTGATGTGGCAAGCTGCTGATTTCCTTAAAAAAAAAAAAAGATCTAAAGAAGGACAGGAAGGATAGAGAAGGGAGTTGAAGGATATAGCCCGGTCTTACACTGCCAAGTCTATGGCTGCTGCAGTGAACACAGATGGGACCAGGATGCTTGGAGAGTCGATGGAGGAAACTAGTGACCTTGGATTTGGGCAACGAAAAAGTCTTCCTCTGTCAAATTGAAGGGTTTCATTCCAAATGAGATATCCAGCGTTTGGAAAATCTATTAGAAAATGGTTCAGGACGAAAATGTGTTCCATCAACTATTTTGCAAAATCCACTATTTTTCAGAATTTGCATTGCTTGGCTTTAAACTCTTGGTTGACATGTGGCTCAGTCACAGACCAGACAAACTTTTAAGAACGTTTTAAATTATATCAATAATAGATGTAAGACTGTGTCTAACAGAAAAGATAAGACCCTGCAGCATTCCAAGTGGCTGGGACTACTTCAAAGAGGTCTTTGGAAGCATCCAGTTTTCTGACAGGGTCTCACATATTTGGCCATTTTTGGGCTTTTTCTGCACGACAGGTATAGTGAGCTGCAGATGCACCCGTTGCCGTGACCGCTGAACCCGGCTGACCTCTCTGTGTACATATCTCTACCCTACCTGGCTGTCTGTCAACACGTCTCCACAGATATCCGACAGTCGGGGAATTCAAAAGGTCCCGAGTTATCAATACATGTCGACAGCTGCCCGGAGAACAGAGGAAGCGGTTGAAACACATCTGCCGACCATGTCTTCTTAAATGCAATTATTCTAGATTCTCTGTTCAAAGCAAAATACTCGGATGAAAAACAGGAAGCATCGATTTTTTTGTCCCTTACTGGTTTTCATCTGAGGTCAGTTACACCAGGCCAGCTCGCACGTTACGTTTGTGTGAGATAATGGTGACTGAGGAGGCCTCGGGGTCCTTCTAGACGTTCAGAGGTCGGAAAGTAGGCCCCCGTTTCTGGAAAATATACGATATCCATTTCAGAGAGGAGGGCAGGGGTGAGCAGAGTGTGACGAGAGAAGGAACAGGAGTGCACCGTTAAGTAATAAAGACATTTTGAAGTCGTGGATAGTTCTGATTCAATTATTTACACGGCATTTAACGGAGCAGCATTATCACTCATTTGGAGTCTTGCTTCTGGTGAATTGGCGAACGCAAGTCCAATATTTAATCTGTTCACGCTCTGTTTTTGCTCTCTACCGACTCCTGAGGGAAATATCTGGCTCTTTGGCTGCTAAGTGCTCCTCAGTGTTCACCAGCTAAGACGCCAACTGGGTCTGTCTGCCGTTTATATCGTCAGGCAGGTATTGCTTGACTAGACTAAAGGTATTTAATTTTACTAACATAAAAAGCAGAGGAAGCAGCAATCCTTCATATATGAACAGCTTGAAAAATGACTTCATCAAAATGTTTTAGCATGAGTAGTCAACCTGAAAAGAAATGCCTCGGTGAAGCATTTTTTTGAGGTTGATGGACAAAGTTTATGAAAGAAGAGAAGCGAGAATCTTTCTGTCAGAATGATTCAGTATGAAAACGTCCAGAAGACACACACACACACACACACACACACACACACACAGTCTATGGTCTCAATCACTATGACAGTGTCTGAATAGCTTTCCAACCATACCCCGAGCAAAGCGCCAGCCAGGTAACCCAGTAAAGTGTGTGGACGGAGTGGTCTTGATTTACAATTTCAAAATTAGATCATTTTCCTTCCTATTACAAAAGAATGTCAGGCCATGGGAGTAAAGCATGTTATGTCATTACACCGGGAGTTCTATTAAGATATCTGCTTACAATAAAATTACATTTGAAATATATCATGGCATATTTGAAAAGCTGATCCATTAGACATTCAGTCATTTTAACTAAATATTTAAGAAAGAGTTTAATGGGAAATACAAGAACCAAATGTTGGTTTTGGGAGCCAGAAATAGGACGAGAAGAACTGCAAACCTTGCAGGTTAAATCTGAAGGGTCCCATGATGATTATTGACAGGGAGGAAAAAACACGATACAAAGTTTACTTACTTTTCTCTGATTATTAACTTTTTCTTGGGCAACAATGGATCGTTTTATAACAAATCAAACTACTGAAGAAAGATAAAAAATAAACTAAATCACTCATCACATGGTATTAAACTTATGACGAGGTTTAAAGCCCAAGCTTGCAATTTACATCTCTACTCTGCTATTGAGAACGTGAGGTTTGCCAACCACTGCTAAATTCAGCACTTCAGTAAAAACACATCATGTGTATGCAAACTACAACACAGTGAAACTTCACAAGAGAGACATCTCTGCTGTAGTTAGCACCTGCTTCAAATTACACATAGAACTGAGGTAATTACTAGCACTTCCCCTCCCATAAGTTACCTTGTTTTGGCAATGTGTGTTGGTTTAAAACCTCAATGTACTGTCCTGATTAATCATTTTACAGATATATGAAGTGCTATGAAGAGAAATGGTCCCACAGCAGACTCAGAAATGTAAAATCTGTTGTCTGGTGTCTGTGGACGTTCCTGTCTGGCCTCTCCCTCTTATCAGGGCTTTTCTGGCTGGTTGGTGATGCAGTCTGTCTGCTCCATCCTTCTGTCTCATCCAACCCTACTGGAGACCCTCTGACACTGAGGAGGAGGAGAAGGAGGAGGAGGAGGAGGCAAGAAGCAGACGGACTGAGGGGGAGGAAATGATTAAGGCTAAGATGGCAGAAAGTGGCGGTTGTTCAGACAGGAAACAGAGGCTTTTCTTATCATCTTATCATGGCTGAGTCGAGCTTTGGGGACCAGATCAAAGATGCACCTTGCTTTCATTTGTTTCAGTGGGCACTTGTATGCATCGGCTCTTTCACTGTAATTGTCATCTTCCTTTTTTTCATTTAGATTAACAGTTGTTGGACACTTGCTCCTATTTCATGGAAGTTTGAAGGGGAAATAAATGTATTCTCTGGATGTACTCTACAGTGTCACTTCCAACCTTCTTATAGTCAGACTTAAGCTTGAAATTAATTGTTTTAAATGTCCCTGTGACTCAGCCAAGACACTAAAAAAATATGCTCCAGTGAGCAAATATATTTCATACAGATGAAAAGGCCTGAAAATCAGCTGCCGTAGACAGAATCGTCCAGCATTCAGGAGATGGATGGTGTTAATTTCCCACCTTAATTTGCTGCACTCTACATCTCACCCCCAGTTATTCAGACATTCAGGCTAAAAGGCTCAGACTCTCTAACATTAACATCAAGTGTAAATGTATGTATGCACACGTACGACAGACCAAGAATGTACAGGATCCCCACAGCTCGTCTCCACAGACCAAATATAAGCAACTTACTCAAGCCTCGTTTAATCTAATAGACAATGTTTTTAAAAACAATACCGCATATTTTGGCTGTAATGCGTCAAAGCCGATGACGGCAAGGTTCCACTCTGCTGGGGAGGTCTGCAGCTCTGGAGGAGAGCATGATGGAAAGGCATGAAAATGGAAGAAATGGGGGGAAAAAAAAAACAGCATCAACCCGCTGGAATGAGACTGGGGGCCTCACTATTTGTTTCTCTTATTGTGGTCTGGCAAAGCTCAACGAAGAAACGCATCGTCTCAAAAAGAGCTGTATGAAGTGTGACTGACAAGTGTTCTCCTTCTCAGAAACATCAACTTGGACTACATTTTGAACATTGTCCTGGACAAACGCGGGCTTTGATTCTAGTTTTCGAACCGAAAAAACATGCTTGAAACGCCACCAATTTTCTGAATAATACAACGAGTCAATTAGAACTTGTAGCTTATTTTACATCTAAAAAGACAATTTTAATGGAAGAACTTGGAACCAAGGCTTGGAAATCAAGATGTCCATTTGATTTGTAAATGTTTGCAGGATTAAAATCATGCAGAATCTTTTTTGTTGTTGTGAGATTTGGTTTGTATTTACAAGTCCAGAGCTTTGTGCTGAGGACAAGTGCATGCACTTCAGTTTACAGCCCGACATAACCTCTCTGAATGATACGATGACAACCATGTAAAGACATGCAGCTGGTCTATAAACTGGTGCGTGTGTGTGTGAATTTGCACATGCATAATAAGCGTTAACTTGTGTGTTTTCCTGGTGAGTTGGGCTCGTTAGGGGTCGCTGGAAGGAATCAAAAGGGAAAAAATAACCCACCTGCTAGTCCAACTACGATTGAGCAGAAAGCTCCTTTTAATTAGTGGCTGAACGTCTGTAAACTAAGTCTCTTTTGAACCAGACTCAGGCAGAGTCTCACCAAATGTCAGGTAAAACCATTACTGTGAATAAAACCAGAATGAGCCACATTCTTTCTATCAATTCCTTGACCCAGGGCTTTTCCCCCCCTCTTTCTTCTACTTTTTCCCCCCTCATTCTTCCATCTTTCGCCCACTCCTCTTCACACGCTGCCCATCTGTCTGCGTCTTATGCAACTGGGAAGGCCGACTTACACAGTGGGGCCGCCAGGTCCAGTTTAGTGGGCCTGTTTCTTTGCCAAAGCCGGGCCTGCCTGCAGCGTGCAAGAGGGGGTATTATCTGGCAACACATGGCAACCCAGAGGCAAATCTTCAGGATGACGACAAATGGTGAAACAAAAACAAGCGATGACGGCGATTTTTTAACTGGCCATTACAGATACAGTCTTTTCGCTCTCTGCACTTTTATGGCTGATACTCGTATCCAAAGCAAGCTATAATAAAGGCAACAATGGAAAAAGCCATAATTCCCCGGATCAACAAGATTACCAGCAACCAACAGGATAAAATGAAAGGCTTTGAGCCATATTCCCTTGAAATATTTTGCTCACGTATAAAAGGCGAATGCATGGAAAAATACATTAAACAAAAAGGAGCAGGAAAATGGATTGACTTTTTCAGGGCAATTACAATAAGTAGAGAGGAAAGGAATATGATTCAGTTTGGAGGATGTGATGTGAACTACTTATGTCTCAGGTACAGAACAGCAGCCATTCCTCAAACGGGCCTGAGAACATTCGCTGAAAGTCATCAATCAGCTCCTTTGCACAGCGGTCATGAATGTGTCTACAGTGAGTAATGTCAGTTATCATGTCAGACGCGAGGTTGATGAGAGACAGATCGTGAAATGAGGCAGTGAATCATTACAACAAAGTGCTGCTCTGTTAATAAACTCATCTACATTATTTCAAGCATGCAGACAGAGGAAGACCTGCTGGTTTATATCAGTAAAGCAAGGAGAAGTAAGAGTAAAGAACAGTGTCTGGAACCCCCTTAGCGAGTGGAATCTAGGGTGGGCTGCATCTAACTATTTTTGGTACTTTCCAAAACAAACAATCACACACATTACACAACATTTGGTCAGTTTTAAGGGGGTGTGAGAAGTTTCTAGCACTTCTCTCTCTCAAGCTGTCTTTTGTCATTCTTACACTGCATTTCAAGTGAGTGCAAAAAAACAAGGGAAAGTACCAATTTCTCCAATGCATTGCATCTCACTACTTATTATGGCTTCTCGCCACTGCTCATTAAGTATATTCTCAAGTGTCTGTTTAGACTTTTCCTGTTTAGATTGGTCTAACAGTTAATGTGCCTAAACAAAACTTGAATGTGAATTGAATTTGGAACCTATATGTTGATGCTTTAATCCACTGTATGATGCATTAGATGAAAAGAGAGACAGGCAGACAGACAGACAGAGAAACAGAGGGAGACAGAGATGAAGAGTGCTGGAGGAGAGCCCTGTCTCTACATGCACGGCTGGTGGAAAAATGTCTCTCTTAATGGATCCCAGCTTTCTACAGCACTTAGAACAGCCAAGACCAGCCAAGGGAATAAAATATGGCATTATTATTATTATACTGCAATTATCAATTATCCTCTCTCTCATTCTTTCTAACACAGATGCACACGTTCACACACATCACACAGCCTCTCCCCTGATTTTCCCTCGAAGCCTCAACGGGAGCACAAACCCGTGCAGGCACGTGTACGGACAAAGGCACAAAATCGGTAATTACATGCACTCCCGCACCCTGCAAAAATCCCCAAAATCCGACACACTTGCACAGTGAGACAGTGGCCCTACAGTTCAGCCGGTACACGATGACAGGCGGATATGCGCTCTGAAGATTAGTGTTAGCAGACCCATCCTTTAAGAAGCTAATGGAAAGAGATGACAAACGCTCCTTTTTTCTCTTTCCAGACAGATTCAGACGGATGATAAAATAACACAGTGATCAGGCGATAAATCACAGACAGGCCTGGGTTTTTTTTTTTTTTTTTTTTTTAACACCACTTCCTCGATCATGTGAAGACACACTGCATCCATCAGGTGTGGCGTGGTTTCTGGAGCACCAGTTGATCTGCTGCTCTTCTCCGCCTGTATCTGCTAGGCTCATCTATCTTTCCAACAGATCTCCGCTCTGTGTCGGCTGCACGTAACTCCCATTACTCATACGTCGCTCACGACGGCCTACGGACTCTCACCATGCAGATGCTGTACTGACACGAAACACAGCGGCGTTTGGCTGTGACGAAGTGAATCACGGAATGAATTTAATCTTTTATTTTAATCAGACTTTGAATCGATAACGATGTTTAGAAGCCAACTTAAGAGGCTGAGCAGAGGTACGCCCTGCTTTTCTTTCTAAAGCTTTTGGGCGATTCAGACGTGATAAATCACCCAAAACATTCTGAGTGTTTGTGAACAATGATAAAAGGTACTAAAGCTCCACCAGAAAGCCTTTTCCTTGGTATTGTTGTGGTCTTTAGCAGCTGGGTTGCAGCCAGCGGTCTCCTTATCAGCACTTAACCAAGGAGGGCAAGCTGAAAACCTGTCCTGAGGGCCAAGCTTTCAGCGCTAAGCTGGAGGATACAGTCAAAGACTATTAGCTTTAAACAGAGATGGACTGGAGGTTCAAACTGCCACAACTAAGCTTGCCTACCGCGTTGTTAAACTAGGCTCACACGGTTTACAACTACAGTGAATGAATGGATAGTTAGTGCTGGAGCATCAAAGTGGTGCAGGTTTTAATCATATTCTGAAGATGTTATCAATAAAACAGGTGGTTCTTAGCCTTATGATGATCACTGCACTGCAACAACCTTTTTATTCAACCCTGCACAGCAACAAGCCTCGCCATTTGGACATCCATCAGTTCTTCACATGTTTGTGCCCGTGTTAAAGAGGTTTTTCCGACTTCCCTGCACCCAGTCATAACATCTGCTCTGTATTTTTGTCTCCAAGCCATTTGTGTGGAACTATCAGCAGACTGCAAAAATAAGAACAGGCTGCAGTATTTCTACGTTTGCAGACCCCCAAAAGCACCGTGTCTGGTGTGTGATTCCAAATATTGCTCACAAAGCTCCTAACTGAAGGTAGATCTAGGCCGAGGTGTGTGTGTTTATACAGGAGCAGCCCCTATACCACCAACACAGCTTTGAACAGCTGGGCTGTTTGGACTTGACGGATGAACGGTGCCATATGTCGTGTGTGTGTGTGTGTGTGTGAGAGAGAGAGAGAGGGTGTGTGTATGGCTAGGTGTCAGGCAGCTCAAATCAATAAACCATAAACAAGCTCACATTTTGACCCCTTGTAATCCCACACAACTCTCAAATCCCTGCCTCAGATTCACCCCAACAACTTGCAATGCTTCTGTTTCAGAGAAAACTGTCAGGTTTAAGTAAAAGGAATGTATTTGACAAAACCTTATCAGAAATAATGAAGCCATTCATATTCACCAAGAAATCCAAGCCACACCGTCCACGATCCAAACCACAAAAGATTCTCAACTTGGCCTACATGTATGTCAGACCCAGTCCAGTGTTACCTGCATGCAGTTCAATTGTGTGCATGCAAGGGTTGTTAGCTAGCTAGGTGCATCTATCGATGTCATTTAGAGGAAGCAGGAGCAGCAACAGCACGGCCACGCAGCAGGGCCTAATTAACATCAACCGTACCAAGCCACAATCAGTCCCTGCACACACAGACGGCTGCAGACACACACACACACACACTGAAACACATGCCTCTCTCACTTTAACATTTACTTTATCTTGAGGTCAACTCACCGCTGCCCTCTGGAAGGCTCCCTTCGTGTAGGTGCCCCCTCCTCTGTAGTTGATAGCTGGGATCTCCTGGTTAAACAGGGAACACTTGTGCTGGTGGGACTTAGGCGCTGAGATGTGGTCTACCCTCGTCACCACATGGGTCTTGGAAGAGAAGGTGACCAACGCCACCCGCGTGTCCTCCGGCGCAACGGGAAAGTCGGACAGCATCTTGCGTACGAACCTCAGCTCGCTCAGGAAGTTATTGGCCCCCACACTGGACGACTCGTCCACCAGGAAGACCAGGTCCAAGCAGGAGCTTTTCTCCCGTAGCTCACGGACATTCCGCTTAAAAGCCTGGCCGAGGCGTTCCACTTTGCTCTCTGCGCTCTCCGACAGGTTGCCGGCCGGCGAGGACGAGGTTAGGGATGACATCTGCCTGGACCGGCGGGCCTGCATGTGGGGTTGGGATTGTGGGGCCGCCGGCCAGGCTGTGGTCCATACATGCAGGGTGCACAACACCAAAAGCCAAGAAGTCCATGATGGTGTTAACGAGTACCTTTGAGAAAACATAGTGACAGTCAGGAGAACACCTGCACTGAAAAAGGGACTTTGTAGAGAAAAAAAAAGAAGAAGAAAAAAAAAAAGACAACGTGGATCCTCTTCTGAAGAGGAATTCAGTGAATTGAAATGAGTCCTATTCCTGTGTCAGCATCCAGGAACATAGCAGACAGCAACAGTTCAGTGCAGAGTCCCTCAAAAGCATTGCTGAATGAAGATGAGGATTCTTCTCTTTTCATTCAAAATGTGCCTCTGTCCATCTGCTTCTCTCTCTCTCTCTCCAGTGGAAGAAAACTCTGGTCCCGTCTGGAAAAATGTTTAAGCTTACTTGCAAGGCTTCTGCCTGCCTGTCTCCAAAAATGAATCAGTATATCTGGCTTTCTCCTTGTATTTTGTACTGACTGTATGTGTAAATGTATTGTTTAAAGCTTATAGATCTATGTGTTCTCTCTCCTTCGTCTTCCCTCTTCTGTCTGTAAGTCAATCTTATAGTCTGTGCATCAGATCGAGAAAGAAATAACCCTGAAGCCTCTTCAATCGTCTGTTCAGTCCCGGTGCGCTGCCCCTCAGGCTCCTGTTTTCCTATGTGACGCTCCTGCCTACACCGTCAGCCAAGCTCTGAATGCTTCTTCCCCTCTTCTCCCCAAATCATTTACAAAAAAAAAAAAAACACAGGAGGAGGAGGACGGAGGAAAAAAGTTGGGAGACAGAGAGAGGCTGAGGGGAAAAAAGGGGGCAGTCCAGCCGTGGCCGTGAAGTAATTTTTTTTTCATCTCTCCTCCTCCTTTTTTCTCACCTCCCCCTCTCTCCCTCCCTATCTCTTGTGCCTCTCACCCTGCCCCTACCCCCCCTGTCTCCCTCCCTCCCTCTCGTCCTGACAGTGAAGTGAGGTTCGATGTCAGTTCAGCGCCTTGCCTGTCAACTCGTCAACATTCCCCCCCCAAAAAAACCTCAGCTACAGCCGCCGTGATCCACTCCATATGTCCACGCAGCATAAGGTAACGTCACAATGAGATCAAACACAGTGAGAATGAGAGGGAAGGGCAGAAAGATTTAAGATTTAAGACGCAACATCACTCAGATGCAGAGTTTGGTTCGGAGTTCTGATGCAGGTCTGAAATCTGTCCTTCAGAGTTAGGAAGTAGTTAAGTCTGCTCTCTTTTAGCAGCTATCATTTCCTCTCCCTCCTCCTCCTTTCCCTCTCTTTTTGTATCTTGTTAAAGAAATAGAAAAGGAGGAGGGAAGAACCACCCATCTCACTCTTTTAATTTGTCTACTGTATTTCTTCCTGCACCACGGGGATTCAGACACACACTCTCTTTCTTTTTTGGTTTTCTACATCTCTTCAGTCTCATAAAGCCTCTCCCTCTCCTTCTCCTTCTCTCTCTGCTGTCGTGTTTGTATTCGGTGATTTTATCTGTAACCAAAACAAAAGGCGGTCGGTGTTACAGAGGCACACTGCGCCCGTTAACCCAAAGGCCTGAGAATTACAGCAAAGAGCTGCTTTCACAAGTAAGCTGCAGAGGCGGGTGAACAAGAAAGAGTCACAGAGTATAAAAGAAAAAGGAACAAAACTTGAAGATGTGAGGGAGTTCAAGGAGGAGGAAAAGTCAAAATAAGATATATAACATCTAAAAATGAAACCTATAAATCTGCTGACATAATAACCCCATTCGTCTGAGGAAAAAGGCTTTCTGAAAGATCTTGGAAGCTGGATCTGCTCCCGTTCAGCAACAGGGGCATCAGTAAGGTCAGGCAGCGAGCTTCAGGTAGGGCTCGCAATCGCTTACGAAGCGATTCAATTCATACCAAAGGTGTTGGATGATGTTGAGGCTCTGCAGGCCATGCGTAATTCAGAATGTCTTCAAATGTTGATACCTCCAGTCAAAGTGTCACAGTGTCCTTGAGAAGGATGAAAAACTACAGATTGTTCCAAAAGTCTGCAAAATCTGTGTTAATGTGCACTATTTTCAATCCTGATGGGCAACTTGCATGGCAGCGACTGTCATCACTGTAGAAGAAGACTATAAAAGCACCATATAAATGCAAATCCATTCACCATTTGCTTGAAAAAATGACCGCTGCTAAAGATATGCCAGCAGGGATGTCTGCATACTTTTGGCCGGATAGTGTTTAGAAAAGGACAAAAAAAAACAAACAGATTAGGAGAAGTGCAATAAGAAAGAGAAAGTGAAGAAATAAAAAAGTAAGGAGAAAGAGGAGGTGACAGAAATAGAAAAAAAAGGCGAGTTGACATAGAGTGTGTGTGTGTTTCCACCAGAGCACTCCAGTGCACTTGATCTTATACTATTAAGACTCAGGCACACAGAGTGTTTATTAGCCTGTATAAGCCAGGCTTTCTCTGTCTCTCTCACTTAAGAGCACTGGAAACTTCTGCAGCAGAGAGGTGGGAATAGAAAGTAGCGTCATACTGGCCAGATAAACTGACTGGGAGACACAAAACCAGAAATGTAGAGACTAAAGCGCACACGCTGACCCAGATCTACACACAGATGCAGACGGGGAACCAAAAAGTACACACTCCTGCCCTCGTACATGATGAAAGGGGGATGAGCACAGCTGTTACTTCCTGCTTTTTGGCACTAGAGACCCCTTACCAGACTTGTGTGGGGGTCCCAAGAGAGAGAGGGGGGTGGTGGATGGAGAGGAGGCTTGTTGATGGGGGGGTTGTGTGTTGGTCACACTGAATATTCAAGCAAAATCTGTGAGGGAGTATGACCTATATGTACTGTACAAGGGATATATGAAGATATCAGCATGTTTTGAGAATAAAAATACAATTTCCATGACAAAAAAGGTCCAAACAAAGACACTGATGGCTTCTCCTCAATGCTTCAATCATAAAAAAATAAACACTTTCCTTTTTCTTCAGGGTTAAAATGTGCAGTTAGACATCCGAAGCCACCTCTTTAGAAGAGTCCAACCCATTTTAAATCAAAATAAAGCAGAGGGAAGTATCATTATTGAGATATCAAATTAAACAAAACACACAAAAAAAGACCAGAACAAATAAGCTCATTCAGTCTGCGGCAGATCACATTTTATGGCTTCCATTCTGAAATGCCAGATAATTTAAGGTCCTTTTTTTAGACGTGGACTTTCAAAAACAAAAATTAAGACTTTCTGTGGGAAGCATGTCAACACAGGATGGAGGAAGAGTGCAAGTCACTGAGAATACACTGCACTCTGATGATGCTGCCCCTTGGTTACTCACACAAAAATACTATCTGGCTGCTGGCAAAGTGGATAAAACACCCTTATAGAATATCAGGATTAAAATATGTCACACAAGAAGACAAGTCAGAACACTTACTTCTCTTTCTTCCACGCTTATTCTCCCTTTCTTCTTCCTCTGTAAAAGCAAAAAGACTGTTGTATGATGGCAATGGATGTCAAACGAGAGCCTTTTATTCCCTCTCATATAAACACACTACTCTCACCTGTCTATAATCACCTGACAGCAGGCTGGAGCAGAAGAAACAGTAGCTACAGGTGACAACACATTCCTCATATTGCTTGGCATCTCTGTCCTAAAGGATGCAGCACATAAAAGATTCCTTCACTCTCTTTAGGATCAGGATAAATATGTTCCTGTGTGAACTAAATGCAAATATTAAGGTTCTCCAAGTGGTTTTTAATGTATTTCCTTTTACGACTTACATGGCAACAATATTGATCACTGATACAGCCTAAAACATCTGTTTTCAGCTTCTCAAATGTCAGAATTCATGTGTTTTCATGTAAAATAAATTGTAATATATTTGGGTTTCCATTTGATCAATAAAATCCTCTGTCTGTGTGATCTGTTTTGTCCATATTTGGGTCACGGAACTTCATTTCCCATGAGCAATTGCGAGGCGACGCACAGGTGAGCTCTATTTGAAGTCATTAAAAGCTTCGAGGTCTACTTTTGTCAAACTTTTACGACGTTTCAGATATCATAACTCTCCCACAGTCCAACGTGTTTGTTCACAACAGGCATATGCTTTGCGTTAGCTACTTATGCCCCTGCTTCGCTTGTAAACGGACGAATAACCGTCAATGACGTCATTTACCAAATAAGGAGAAGCAGGTTGTAGCCTTTTTATGCCCGCTAGCTTACTTTTCAGGCTAAACTTGGACTGAAAAGGGAGTTGCTTTCTTAATGTATTCGAGGCTAATGTCGTCATTTGTAAATGTTAGAGCGTTTAAGACGAACAAAGGGAGCCAACATTAGCCAGGAACAACAAAGCGTTCACTCTTTCATGAGCCCGTTAAGCTAGCGTTAGCGTAACAGTTTACAGTGGTAATTAGTTAATTAGCTTAGCAGCGTCGGGCTAATAGTAAACCCTACAAAGCCCGTTTTAACTGCCGGTACACAAAATGAGCTTCGAATGAAAAGCCACACCCTTCTGGTGATTGTACCCAGGTCTATTTAACAGTATTAAAAACTAAATTAAAAGCCCACTCACCGTTAACTCCTGCAACAGCCTACTTTTCCTGTCAGCCCTATGCGTTGGTACAGTGTTGTGTTACACTGCCCCCTGGAGGCGGCTGCACGTCAGTGCAACACAAATGTGTGGAAGATACCGTGACACACTGCGGCCGCTAGATGGCGCATTGTTATTATAAGTGGGTGTTTAGTCATGAACCATAAAAGGAACCAAATCATTTATTAATACAGTCGTAACATCCACAGCACTATACATTAATACTCTTATACAAACAAAAAAATTGTATTAAAAATTATCATAAATATATATTTCAAGTCTTCAAGTGTGGAATATTGAGTGCCCTTTAAAGTAAATGCATTAACAGAAAATGTGAGTTAACTACTGTACTAATTATGCAAAATGCCATCCTTTTAGGGGTTTTTATGACTGGATTATCATTACTGCAATAATGTGATAATGTAGAATAGGACTGTCCACTTCCTTTTGGCCATAGAGTGTAGTTTCCACTATCAATGGCAACCACGAGCAAGAGTAAAATTATGACATTGAAACATCATCAGTAAAAGTATATCTTTGTATCCCAAATAATTCAATTACGTCAAATACAGTTGCCATTTTATTTCAGTTAAGTTGACTTATCGTGTTTTGTGAAGTGATGTTTCACTGCTTTCCAGTTATAGTCATGTGGTTGTGATTGTGGGTGTCTGTCTGTGGTGAGTTTGTGCAGCAAAGGGAGTGTTAACCAATAAGGGGGAAGGAAGTAAGACTGAGTTTGCACATGACAGCATCACATCTGCTGAACGCAGACATACCGCTTTGCTCCGGTCGGTAGTTTTATAAATCAACTCAGCAGGTTGTCAAAGCACTATTTTGCAAGAATTAGGGCTGTGACACTCCTTTTCCCGCAACACCACTGTTCCCTGCAGAGTTGGGGGTTCACATATGTCCATTGTATTATAATGGATCCCATAAGTGTCCCTTTCACTTATTCTTAAATTGTTTTGTTGTTTCATTCACTCTGCTCTCGTTTTTCTGTTTTCCTTGGTCAGAAAAATACATAATTCACATTATTTACGCCTTCCTCTTTTATCACATATATTCCATTTCTGTGCAGCCACTCGATAAAGAGATCTCTCCTTTCTCAGGGTATCAGACTGACGACAGCCTGGATTCATTTTGCGTTTTTGGTCATGAATGAATCTCCGCAGACAGATGTGGAGGGTGAAGCTTGGCACGGAGACGTACTGCAGCATGCAGGGTGTGTCTGCACTCCTGCGCAGTCATCTAGAATATCAATAAGTGTGCACGATCAGAATGCAAAGTGCATCTAGTTGGTCAGTGTAGCTGTGTGTGGATTTCTCTATGTGTGTGTGTGTCAGATGGCAGCGGTAAAGCGAACAGCTCTATGTTTGGCCGTGACTATTTATAGTCTGGGCTGCGCTCACGTGCAGCATAAATATTGTATGAAGCAGCCTGCAAGAAAAGTGACGTCCTTGAGGTGTAAAAATTGACAGCAGACACACTCGTAGATCTACCATCCTTTACTGAGCAGCCTCACACGTCACAATTTATAGCTGTCACACGATCACACAATCCTCCTGTTGGATTTAGGTACCAAGGTTACGGTCAAACGGGGACCTATGCAAAGTCATTTCCGTATCCATCAACCACAAAGGTCTAATCGGTTGCTGTGACCTCTTTAATATTTCCCAGCAGGTAATTAATCATCAATCGTACAGAACCCTAATTAAAACCTGTTAAGTGAAGGTGTTTGCATCCATAACAGACATGAAAGCGTTAACCTTTCTTTGTTCATTTACATTTAGGGAATTTTTCAAGTACATTTGTCAATAAAGTATGAGCTAAAAATAGAAACACATTTCAGGTGCGTTGCCTCGGGGCACTCGGGCAGCTGGGAAGACAAATAAATGCACAGACGTGTAGAGTACGTTAGATACCAAAGGGCCGCGTCGTCATGGGAAAGGTCCACAAAGAAGAGAGGTGTCAGATTCTACACCTTCACAGCAGCCAGGGATCATATAGGACACACAAATGCAGACAGACCTGGGGCTGTGCTGTGATATTTACCTATACATGCATACTGCATTTTATTTCACACAAAAAAGTCCTTTAGATGGAGATGCTGCGATGATGTCACTCCAGAAGCATTTGTTAATATTTCCCTAAAATGATCCAAATGTGAGACTAAAGGACCACAAGAGAGCTTATATCAACCTATATCAACTGTATAAGTGATTACATTACCACAAAACAATTGCCAGACAGACAACTTATGAGGAATGCACTGCACATGTCTGAATACGTCACGTTTCAGATGCACCACACTGTCCCAAACAAGTTCAAGCGTTGTCTTTGTCTATGAAATGCGAGGAAGCAGGGAAAAAAGGGGGGGAAGAAAGGAGAATAGAAAGATCAGGCATAAACAATAAGAGCAGAAGGAGGGAAGAGGTAGATGGAGGCAGGGGAGGAGTGGGAGAGAGTAAGATGAGGAGGTGGTTTCTTCAGGCAGCGTGAACTGGATTCAGCCAGACTTCCATGAAAACAGCCTCGTCGGAGGGGAAGCGCTGACAGCCGGGGAGGGGCTGGACCGAGTACTAGAAATGTGCAAACACACACACATAGACTCGGACACTCGAGAAAAAAGAGGATACTGGATGTTCCGCCTTGTGAAAAACACCCGTCTCAGTTGTTTTTTTGATCTCCGAGTCATTCTCACTCCTCCTCCTGAAGGAGGAAGTTTATAGGCGACCTCAGCTGATCGGGATTACTGTGCATATCAAATCCCTTGTTATTCTCAAGGGCTGTCTGAGGAATAAGACACACAGAACTGAGGAAAAATCAAGGCAGTAGAATTAAGTTTCCTGTTTGTCTGCATCTGTTTGGATAGAGTGACCCCGGCCGTGATGGGGATGTTGATGATGATGACCCCGAAAGTTATATTAGGGACGCGGGTAAACAAGTAGTCCGATGGGGGAACATGAAGTGAGTCAGCTGCTGAGCCGTTTGGTGACGAGAGGCAGACAAGTCCAGACCGTTCCGGTTCGTTCACAAGGAGATCAGAAATCACCAACCGTTCTTATTTATCGCAACTGACGGACGAAAACAAAAGCTACATGACAGGCGAATTTCATTCTTATTAGTCGTTAAATTATAGCCATATAATAAAATTAAATCAACAGTCATAACAGTAGTAATGCCCACAATAAAAAGGCCTCTGACCTTTGATTCTGTGAGCTGCATGATTAACAGGAAGCCCTTTTTTCCCTCTGTTTTGGGCTCCACCAGCTCCCGAGGGGGAATGTCTGTCTCTTTAAAAGCTCCAGTGTTCTGCAGGTAGTCAACAACTTTATCTGTCTTTGGTGCTGGGCAGGTATACAGTGGGTTTTATCAGCAACAAAAAAACACTGAGAGGGAAGTGAAAAACAAAAAGCAGACAGGCTGAAGGACACTAAAAGTTGGTTTAGCGTAACTCACATGTTGTCAATGGATCCATTGTTCATGCAAACATATTGATTAGTGCAGCAGCAGTCTGTGATGTAACTTATAATTCAACCCAAATAGAAGCTTCATCCCGTAATGAGATGCATGTTTGCATTGGTTTGCAAAATGTGTCGTTAAACATGCAAAAACAATAACAAGCTCTCATCATCTCAGTGGACATGTGTTCTAATTTCCTGTTTACTTGTTGTGGATTCTCCCTTCAGCCAAAGTGAATCACTTTGTTTGGGTCGTGATCTCGGCATGTTCTCTTCTTTTTTCTTTTTTTTTTTCTCTCGAACACATTGTCCCCAGAACTCATATGATTCTGGGTTCTTGGTAAACACAAGGCTCATGTTACCATCTCGGCTCCCAACGCGCTCACGCCCCCTTTCACGCACCCTCACTCTTCCTCCAATCCCTCCTTTCCAGCTCCTCTTCCTCCCCTCTTCACCTCTCGACATTCTCCCCGTGAATTCACACATTCCTCTCTTTCACGCAGAGGTCACAAACTTATTCCTTTTCCAAAATGTTCCCCCTCTTTACACTCCCCTCCATCTCCCATCTCCCCCTCACCCCCTGTTGTGCAACCCCATATTACGTTTCTGTGCATAGCTTTTATTATAGACATATGTATAAGAATAAACAGTACAGCACATGTGCTGCCTCAGGATTGGAAGACGGGAGGGAGGAGGGGGGGGTTTCTTGGAAAACAGTGGGCGGCGACACATTTGCGCCGACGTCATGGTTCTGCTCCTTATTTGGTGTTAATATTCAAAGTGCTGATAAGTCGAAAACAAAACACGCTGAAGGAAACAAATCAGTCTGTGCTTTTTAATTTAATCCATGTTGGACAAATGACATCACTTCCTGCTTTATAGCAATACAGAGAACATGTTTGTTACACTACCTTCCCTGAGGTTTGTTTGTGATGTAATGACTACACCACCTCCTCATGACATCATCCTTTCCTTTTTAGTGTTTTCTTCCCCTTCACTCATGCATAATCAAACCGCAGACAGGATTGTTTTTTTGTGTGTAAGCAAACCTGTTTCCCAGAACCCAAATAGGCAAACGCAGTTGGACGATTTGATTTGGCGTTACCAGGAAACGGTCGTCAATCAACAACGTGCAGAGACTTAAAGAAATAGAGGAAGTAAAGAGGAGGCAGAACCCGAACCAGATACTTATCTCATCCCTTTGAAACCATCACAGTCCAACAATAGCTCGCCGACCCTTTCATTGATCTTTAATAATGGGTGATCAATACCTCCTCGGAGGAAATATGCGCTTGATTAGCAGCTGTTTGCTCTGTTGTTTGCATTTGATTCCCCAGATTAAACACTCCATTAATTGGCTCTTTGTCTTGGTCGTTGTTCTAATTCAGCTTTATTATATAATAGTAATAACTTTAAATGTATAAATCAAGGAGAATGCAAAGATTAGGATTATTAATGTGTAGAAAGGAACTTATATTTACATTATTGCTTTTTTTTATTATTATCAGACATCCTGCCTGCCCCAATAACTGCCATACGGCCCCATAAGAGACAGAAAAACAGTGATGAAGCGTACGGATAACATGCCGAGACGGTTCAGTGGGCAGACGGCAGACGGGCTCGGCTCAGTCCATTAGTGAGATGACTCTGGACCGCTTCCAGGTTCCGGACATAATTCTCCTTGCAGGTCTCTCCTGAAAACAATCCGCTGGTGTGTCATGTTTGGTAGCCTATCCTCTTTCATCTCCATTTTTTTAATTGGCCGCCGCCTCATCTGACCTGACTTTATACTTAATCTCAGATTTCATCACATGATCACGATGCACAATGTGTTTTCTGTTGTATTACCACGGGTGAGAACCAGACACATACCAGTGAATTAACATGAGGTTTATGTGAGAGAAATATAGTCGAATTCTTGCCATTTTCTTTCTCAATTTGATGCTTTTAAAGCACATTTTCTCACATCCGGGCAGAGCCAGGCTAGCTGTTTCCACCCGGTTCCAGTCTTTACGCTAAGCTACGCTAAAGCTAGCCATTACTGTTGGTGTTATGGGTCCGTTGGTCTGCCTGCCAGCCATTACCTGCATGTTTGCATGTTATTGTTCCAATTTTCCAGCCACTGAGCGGCAAACAACCTGAAACCTGCGGTTACTCATTAACAGGCTTATCTGGAGAATCTCCATGCCTTTCACCACCCGATCTGTCACCTGCCAGGGAGCCGCTGAGTGTGTGTGTGTGTGTGTGTGTGGGCACATACGTTTTCAGATGATTACGTCATCCAATCACCTCAAAAATGTCTTCAGATATGAATCGTTTCTGGATCTGCGTCCTCGGAGCCTTTAATTGCTGATAGAAGGTTAAATTTGGGTCTATATTTTCCAGTTTATTAGATCTGAAACACTGAGTATGAGGTTAAAGTTACTTTAATTTGATATATATATGTAAGATTTTGTCTTGGTCTCTGTTTGCCTGCAGCCTGCTCTTTGTCTCCAGGGTTTCAGCAAACTCCCATGTCTCTTATCTCTTTGCTCAAATGCTCCAGTAAGCTAATCACACGCAGAAGTACACACATCAAACTGAACACATTTATAGACGGGAATACCTGTGACCTTTGCAAATACACCCCCTCTCTCTCTGTTTAAGCTTTTAAGCGCTTACATGACGAGTCAAACCAGTGGAATATTAGCAGCAACAGTGTTTTAAGCTTGTATTTTTCTAGTTTGGCCATTAAATGAATGAAGGCATTAAATATCTAATCTCATCTCTCCATGTTAAAACAAAAAAAGTGATCCATTTCCTGAAGGCGACTGCTGAATAATGACTGTGTGATTAGGAATGACGTCATTAGGAGCAATCTAATTTAATCAAGCAAACAATGGATTCAATCAGTGCGTGGGGAAGATGATCAGCGGGAACCAAGACGATCAACGCTAGAGGCTTCAAACACACTAAGGGTCATTATGTTTGATCAGAAAGGCTTCCTATAGGTGTATTGATCGGCTGACAGCGAGCACTTCAGGTCAAAAGAAGACAACCTTCAGGCAGGAAAGACTTTAAATGGTTTTATGGACTTTGATAGCTGTCCCCTTTAAGAAAAGGATCAAATCAAACTGGAATCAGATTTAGTCTTTAATACAGTTCAATTGGGGAATGATTTTTCACCATCTTGCACAATCTTTAGGTGTTTAAAATGGTTTAATCGCGGCGTGCGGTGAGACTTTTAGACAAAGCTTTGACTCCTATCAACCGCATCACAGGCCAAACTCGTTGACCTACTAAAACAATGTTTTGGGTGTTGCATGCCAGCGAAAAGTCCACCAGCTGGCCCACTGACCTTGTTCCCTGATGGTCAAGTGTACAGTGAATGAGCAGCGTGGACCCCTTCCTGCTTCATCACGTTACGCCACACAACCAAACCTTTTATTGTGCGAGGGGACAAAGGATCTGGGTCGGCACAAGCACGGAAGCAGAGTTTTTTGGTGTCGTCAGGCGACCTTGCTGTTCTGCCCACTCAGCAGAGCACAAACCCCACTGGCTCGCTCCGTTTTGCAGAGATTAGTGGCCGAGGAGGTTACGTAACCCGCCTTTTGTTCTTCGCTGACTATCACGAGTTGTAAAGGAAGCGCTCGGGTTCCTCAGGTGAGCCTGGAGATGCTGACGGGGCAAAAACTAAAAAATAAATGGAGGACTCAGGTTCAAGGCCTTGTTGTCGCCGTGCGTTGCTAAGCGTCCGCGAGGCCGGAGTGTCACCGAATCTGTGACTGCTGTAATCTGACACGGCAAAGTTCAATGAACTTTTACACTCGTGTACTTGTTCTGCTGCTGCTCTTAATGGAAATCCATACGCAAAGGGCCAAAGTAGGCTGTGCATGTGTATCAACAATAAATACACCTATCTACAGTGTTTTTTATTTAGATATATGTATATTCTTGCACCCAGACATGTTTACGATCACAACTCTGTGATCTCAGTACTCCTCAGGAATGAGGATATAACTTATTCTACTACGTGTTCTTATTTAAAGGGAAAGTAAAAGGAAGTCAGAGGCGTTTTCTTTTCAACCAATCAAAATGATCACTTCATTTAAGTGTTTAGGAGGCTTTACTAGCTGAAAAAAAAGCAGGTAATGCCAGATCTTCTGCAGGGAGCAAGCATTTGCATGCATATAAATATGAAACAAAACCAGACACAGACATGTTATACATGTCAGACCCTTTATGAAACAGACTGCATGCAGGGGTCTCAATGTGCAGCCCACCAGGCCATCCTGCATCACAGAGTGAAGTCTTGTTGAAGGGGCTAAATATAGACATGTCGCTTTGCATCCTGGATCTTACGTGTGAGTCAGTGCTTCGGCTTGTGCGTGACAGGAAGAGGAAGGAGGCCATGGCAGGTGGGTGTGCGACGCTCACCGCTTGTTTTGGGGGGTTTCTGTAGGTGGAAAGGTGCAGCAGCAGCACCAGCAGCAGCAGCAGGGACTCTGCAGGAACAGCTGATGGTGGAGGGGAGATGGGAGGGTCCCGGAGAGGCAGCAGGAGACAAAAACAAGCCGAGTGAGGGAGGGAGGGAGGAGCCGTGGAGGAGGCGGAGCGAGGCGGCGCTACTGTACTAATATGAAGGAGACCTCGCATATTTACTCGAATGCAACCTCTCCTGTCCAAAGAGCGAGCAGGGCTCTGGTGTTTCTAAAAGAGGACCTGAACCACTTTCTTCTGGAGCAGCTGTGCGCGCAGAGAGGATGCTTTTCTCTCTCCACCTCACACCTGGAACAAGGAAACACTGAGAGCTTTATTTTGTTTTTTTTTAAAGCTCACATCAGGTACATATGAGTTATTTCCTTGTATGACTTCCAAGGAATGCCATTGGAATATGCTCGATAACCGGACTTGACGTGCGTTTAGACCGGGACCTTTAGCGCCACCTGTGAAAACCGGCACCACCAAGACGAGGCCGTTTGGTTGCCAGCTGTTTGATTTTGGCACAACATTCCCAACGACCTGCACTTGATTTTTTATTTTTTATTTTATTTTTTTCCATAATTTATTCAGTGTAAAAAGAAACTTTCCTCATCAGATACACGTTCCGTGCAAACCGTGCGCGCAGCCGTGAAAAGGAGGACAACAAACAAACAAACTAACACACACAAAAAGAGAGTCCCAGACATTAAACATGACGGACGGTGCGAGACAACGGAGCAGCACGTCGGGCTCCGGTAAGGATGCTGCCGGGGAGAAGGAGTCGGGAGGCGGCGGAGTGGCGCTCAAGAAGGAGATCGGGCTCGTGAGCGCCTGCGGCATCATCGTCGGTAAGAGACACGTTACCATATGTTACCAGTAGTTAGTGTGTGTCCTTTTAAGGCCTGTTGGTGGTTTGGGCGTCCAAGAAATTATATATATATATATATATATATATAGCCTATATATTTTAAAAAGTGTGTTTGAGTGTAAGATTGATGGAGGGAGGGATCACACACACACGCACACACACGTGGGGAGGGCACACGAGGTTGGGTTTGTAACAGTAGCTCTCTCAATCAGCCTTCAGTCATCAGACACCATTTCTTTGTAGCCTGGCCACTGATGATGATTATGATGATGATGTCACCATCATTAATCTCTGGTTCACAGAGGATTTGAAGGCTCACATGACCCACTTTTATTTGCCATTATAACAGCAAACAACTCCTAGCTATAGTGATGTAAATCTATCCCAGAGTGGTGTATTGCAGCCTATAGTGCTATAAAAGTACTTTATTTGATGTATGTATACGATGCTAAGCCATTAAAATAATAATTGTTGATTCATATATTTATAGGACATATTGTAATTCTATATTGGCTTTTCTACATCACAATTTCACAACAATTAACATTTATATTAGATGTTGTATGATGTTAATGTGTATTTTTGGACATATTTTAAATTTTGGAAGAAAAAAAGTTTATTCAAATCATTTCGGGGACCCCCTTTGAAGATCTCTGGTCCATCCGAGCAATGAATGAAGTGGGCCTCCCCCTGTGTGTGCATTGCTACGTGAGCTTCTCCTTGCTCTGCTGGCCACGTTGCTTCATCAAACGAGCCAATACTTTCCATTTTAAATAATCTAGCAGACGCCTCACTGTCTTTATTATGCAGTCCTTATGAAGTTGATCTCATCTGTATGGTAACGGTGGGCGTTAGTGGTCGTTTTTCATTCAATCACAGACGACAAACAAGTGGAGATAACACGATCAGACGGCAGGCAGATCAATACAGAAACACAGGTGTGTGTGTGTGTGTGTGTGTGTGTGTGTGTGTGTGTGTGTGTGTGTGTGTGTGTGTGTGTGTGTGTGTGTGTGTGTGTGTGTGTGTGTGGTCTTCATGATGACCTTGGCAGGATGAAGAGTATGGCTTGACTCTTTCACTCATGTGTTTCCATGGTAACGGGCGAGGAGGAGGGAGGAGAGTGTGTGTGTGTGTGTATGTGGGAATTCTCAAGAGAGAGAGAGAGAGAGAGGTAGAGAGACATTAAAATGTTGAGAAAAGTTCTCACTTTTTAATTTACAACCAAAACCCCCCTTTTTTTTTTTACTAGAAAGTGTTTCCACACCTCTGACAAACATCCTGACTACATCTATTTCTCTGTCATGATCATGATGAAACATGTTTTTATCATCGCTCTCCATTCATCAGCCGACGATTAAGAAACCCGTCGGCGGCGTCGTGCCATGTTTTTTTTTACGGCCGTTCAGAGTCCACGTACCTCCACACAGTCCCCAGACTGTTCTTGGCCCTTTCTCGCCCTTGACCGAGTCACTCATTCATGCTCATTCAGCCTCGGCGCGGTCAGGTGACTCGTCTGATCTCCTCGCCGTGAACATGCCCCACTGGGTTTCCATGAAAAGAGGCCGAGGACATCAAACGACTTTATGGCCTATTGTACAGTACAGGCATTTAACACACACACACACACACACACACAGAAATCCAGAAACGTGCAACGCCAGGAATCAGGATTACGAGTGAACTTTTGGCCCCTCCTTGATAAAGCTATTTTATTAGCTTATACGTGGCTCAGCCATGTCTGAGCTGGACTCCAGTGTGTTACGTAATAACTCCCATCACTCCCATTAAACATCGAGTTTTATCACCATAAATTTGTCTCTTAAATACGGATTTTGAAGTCATGACGATGCAGAAGCCCTCCCTTTTCTTTTTTTTTTATTCAGAAATGGCCTCATTGTTGTGAATCGTCTTTGGTGTAATAATAACTCGCACACATCCATGCTCACGGAGCAGAGAGAGTCTGTGAGCGTCTGGCTGAGGGCCAAGCAGCAGGTTGCCGCAGCTTGTTGGCTGTTTGAACAGGGATTAAACCGCCAGGCTGGAAATGCAAGAACTAATCTGAGAGGGCTTTATAAGGGCTGATTAGGGTTATAGCACAATGCCGCACTGACACACACATTCTTGTTAATATTCATAGTCCGCTGCTGCTTGTTTGCGTTCGATCATGTGTCACAGAGACCCAACGTTCGTTTCATCGGATCCGTCTCCCAGTCTTTGCATGAAAACTCTCAGAAAATACTACTAAAAAAAGATTTATCTGTTGTCCAATTAGTAGCTCAAATAATGAATTACAATATTAACAACCACTAAAACATAAAAATGCAATGTAAATGGAAGGACTTTGTTAGCTGCCTAATATTTACAGAAGCAAACACACTGTGTGAAGTCTGGAGTGGAGCCTCGGGCCTGTCGCTGTCAGGAGGCGTCAAAGAAAGTCAGAGAGGAGCTCAGAGAGGACGCCGAAGGCCTCTTCCCTTGTGAAACCACAACAAAACCATAACAAAGGTGGCCAGCTGATTTGCCTGTGCTAAAAGAGGCTGATCTCCTGCAGAAAAATCCATCATCAATCAGTGCTTATCCTGTTCAGGCGATCCCAGCTGGCATCTGGGCGTAGGCCGGGTCTTAAAGATACAAATATGCAGTTGGTTTCAGATTAAATCAAAGAGATAGCCAGCGAATTAGCAACAGCATGTTTTAAAAAATTAGAAAAAGTAATGTAATGTTCCCCTTTGGTCCCCTTTTGGTTAAAAAGGATGTGAGAAAGAGCGCGAGGACAGGAAACCTGAAGGGATTCCACCCAGTCAGCTTAAATGCTGGACGCGACACAAACATGCAAACGTGCACACTTTCTGGCTCTTGCGTAAGAGTTGGAATACAAAACCAGAAACGACCGGGTACCTTTTATCTACGTCTGTAAAACGTGATGTTTTGCAGAAGCTGGTGAGGAAAGTGCTGAGTCAGCGCATACTTAGCTGCCCAGATGTGAAAGGTCACGCACTTGTGACCACCGCGGCCGTAAAAATGTCAGCAGAATCGCGGCTGTGATGGTTTGTTTGTCGGCTTTTCTACCTTTCACCTGCGACCGGAGTTACATAAGCGAGAGGCGGCCCTCGACTCCTGGAAGCTGTTAACGTTTTTGTACATTTTTATTCTAATTATGAATAAAGTGACGTCTACTGATGACCTCTGATTACGTCTTATGACCTCAGTCTGGAAAACAGACCTGTCTAATCGCTAAAAACCCAAATATATTCAAGCTATTCAATTTGTAATGGTGAGAATCACTTTTTATTTTTTAATATTTGTATTTTTTTAATATGCAAATCAACCACTACTATGTTGTCAAGTTATTTATATATATATATATATATATATATATATATATATATATACATATACATATTTATATTACAGTTCCACACGATCTTCACACTTGGTTTTGACTCTGCAGGCAGAATGTGACAGCATCATTCACACCTTTGACTTTTGTACTGTAAAATGCCACTCAGCCGATTCAAACCCATCAGCCTTTGACCTTTGACCCTTTTTATTGAGAGTGACTCCGTCCGGAAGCTAAACGACGGCTTCTTTCATCGCTCCTATGTGGAAATGCCTGGCGCTCTGATGCTTATTGAATCTGCCAGGGCATTATTCCCCCCCCTAACCCCTCCTCCCACCCCCTTATACATCTACCTCTAATCCCTCCTCCCTCTTTGCACTCTCTCACCCCCCCACCTCCTCCAGCTCCTCCTAACTGTGCTGCGTCAGCAGATTGCAGGTTCCCATTTTGCCTGGCGGCTCGGCTGCTTTCTTCCCCGTTTCCAAACGTTTAAAGTGTCTCTCCTTTGCATGTCGTGTATTCAGCACAGCGACGGGAACGTTTGTGGTTTGAGGTGCAGTTCTGTGGCGTAAACAGTGGCTTGTTGTCTCAGGTCGATCAGCAGGTTTGGTAACATTGTGCCTCCTTCGGTCGCTCGTACAGTTCAATGAAACACACGAGTCAATTAGTGAGATTTAGGTGAAGTGTTGGTGCTTTTTTCTACTTCAGACAGTCATCTAGCTCTAAATAAAGCTGGGAGCCGTCCAAGAAACACATATTCCGATATGTCACCGAGGTTCCTGATATGTCACGTGTCAACAACCTATTTTGCTTTCATTCACAAATGTAAACATACAGCTGACACCTCCCTCCCTCCCTCCCTCCCTCCCTCCAGGTAACATCATCGGCTCAGGTATCTTCGTCAGTCCCAAGGGGGTGATGGAGAACGCCAGCTCCGTGGGCGTGGCCCTGATCGTGTGGATCGTCACGGGCGTCATCACGGCCATCGGGGCGCTGTGCTACGCCGAGCTGGGCGTCACCATCCCCAAGTCGGGCGGAGACTACTCCTACGTCAAGGACATCTTCGGAGGGCTGGCCGGGTGAGACGTTCAGTCTGATACTTATGATTATGATCATGCATGTATGATTTTTGTGGGTTTTTAAATGTTTTATCGTGGGTTTGCCTTTTGCTTAATATTCATCATAAAGAATGAAAACATCCTGTATTTATTTAAGATTTAAAGCACATTTTGCCAACCAAAGAAAAGCAATTTTCCATCGTAATAAAAAGTTATTCTGAGACAAATATCTGACTCCCGGGTCACCGAGGTTTGATGAAGCCGCGGGTCAGAAGCGTTGTCTATAAAGGATATGACCCGGTTCCCTAGACGACGGGGGCCTCCCACACAATTACAGTTCATTTGACATGGATTAAGGTGAGCATACCGACATGTCTGGATTCTTTTCTTTATCCCGGTGGATGAGTCTGCTCATGGAGACATCTTGATCCCCAGCAGGGGGTCTTTTGCTCGGAGTCAACGATATTAAACCCACTTTTTACGTCTTTTTCCACCAATTTTTGAATAGACTTTCAGTCTGATGTTCATCCACACGTAGTTTAAGGTAACACCTGGTCCAATAAACGCTTGGGAACCACGCTCGCTTAATCTCCAGGCGAAACAATATCGTTTGTTAGCGTAGATTTCACACACTGTGCCTTTACCCGGCCTGTAAACACCAGATTAGACCATTGTGTTTCTTCTTCTTCAACTATCACAAGGATGCATATTATCAGGGTATTTTGGGAAAGGAATCCAAGCAGACAAAACAGCCAATGATTGTTTTTGTCCCTTTGTACAGCAGCTATCAATACACATCAATGCACGTTTACCTCCAGGGACCGCGGCGTTTCCCTGTGCCCTCCGTCTCGGATAAATAAACCGTGTTCAAGCGCCGTTTGTTCTTGTTGTCCTGCTGCTTTTATCCCTCTGTGTGTGTGTGTGTGTGTGTGTGTGTCGTTATGCGTACTGTATTTAGAAGCCAATAGCTGCAGCGAGCGGAAATACTTACATCACCTTGTCGCAGCTCGGCGACGGCGAGCTCGTAGAGAAAAAAAAAGGGGAAGAGCTCGTAAATTCGCACTTGAATGGACAACGTTTCAAGTACAAAGGCCCTTTGTTATGTCAGACCAATGAGAGTTGTGTTACACCCATAATGCACAGTATATCGGCTACTATAGATGCCACGGGCTGCAGGAAGTCATTGTATAAAGGCGCGTACTTATAAATAAAGATAAATAACAACGACCTCCGCTACTAAATCCTCAATTTGTCCCCCAAAGAAGTAGTGGAAGTATCACGTGTTAGTATTTATTGATACTACGTTCAAGTAGTGCCAAAAAGTGCCAAAAAGTACTTGATAAAATGTTGGTTTCACCTCTGGAGTCAAGTCATTCAGTCAGCATTTACATTAAACACACACACACACACATTCCAGAGAGATGAAATCCCTTTAACCCAGTCAGGTGTAATGATCCCTCTGTAAGCTTTCAGGGAATTTCATGGAAAAACCACTCGTCTGGTTTCTCCCGCTGCCCTCAGCTAAACCTTCATGCTCTGCTTGGTCTTTCTTTGTCGTGAGCTGCTTGGAATTATTGATCGATTTAATCCATCCATTGTTATTATAGCCTGTTAAATCTCACAAAAGAAAAATACCTTTACAGCGAATCTCACCAGAAATAGCCCTCTTTGAGTGGGAATCTGTAAATGGAAGGATGTAGAAGTGTTTCCTCCCGTTCAGGCCCCCGACACCCTACTGTTTCTAACCGTTTGTAACCCCCTCGTTTTGTCTCAGGTTCCTGCGCCTGTGGATCGCCGTGCTGGTCATCTACCCGACCAACCAGGCCGTGATCGCGCTGACCTTCTCCAACTACGTCCTGCAGCCGCTGTTCCCCACCTGCTTCCCGCCGGAGAACGGCCTCCGCCTGCTGGCTGCCGTCTGCCTCCGTGAGTGACAGAAACTTCTCCCTCCGCCCCGACAAATCGTTGAGCAACTCAGCATGATATATATGGCGACACTCTTACAGATCTGTTAGATAAATGAGAGGGAGAGGCCCTTTCTTTTTGACTGAGAATGAGGCGAGAAGTTCACAGCAAGGCAGCAAAATGTCGACGTGTTGCGAAGTGTCCGACCAAAGAGTGATGTTCTCTTCTTACACTGTTTCCTTTGAATGGTTTCAGAGTTTCAGAGGAAAAAGAAGCCTCCAGGTTGTTGAGCAGAATATATTTTACAACAATATAACAGCATTATTAACCTTTTTATCACTGTTTTAACAAATTATCATTTCTAGGCAGGTTTGCACTTGCAAATAAAACATATGAGAAAAGTTTTTGATGCATTTAGCCTTAAGAAATAGAGCAAAAGGGCTTGTTGAGACAGGTTCAAGTGTGCAATGTATTTCACATAAAGCACATTTAGCAGCCTTGTTGGTTTCAGCTCCATCATCAAAGCTACCAACAAACCCCCTCGTTCTCTGACGCCGCTCCACATCCATCAGTCCATCGTGTGCATCTGCCGTTGGTCCCTGCAGCGGCAGCTCAGCCCAGAGTTATTTAATGTGATGAACTTAATCCCACAGAGTCCCATTACTGAATGGCACCCTATTGTCCGTGAACCCGCTGGCCTGTTGCACCCGGCAGCACCGAGTACATCCATTATCTATCCGCGTTAGATCAGTGGAGTTCATATGAGTCCAACAGCATTTCCACATGTTTGAGTGGTTGCATTCCTCTTAGACGACCTTATAAGATCGTTATTATGATCTTTTAAAAGTTACAGAAGATAGAAAACAAGTGCATGACTTGATTTATCCAGTTCATGCCCCCTCCCTCTGAAGCTCCTCTGTTATTTAACCCTTCGGCCAGAGGTCATCAAAGACGAGATTGCACCGAGCCGCGAAACTGGGAAGTGGAACGGATAAACGCGTCGATACGAATCCCTCAACAAAGTTCACACGAGGCGGCCAAATATGGCAGGCAGCCTTCAGATAGGGAGACGGGCGTGCATGGACGCCGTAGAAGAGTGTGTGTATTGTATTTGGTTTGAGGGTTAAATCCAGATTACAAAACACGTCTGTTCTCTAGTAAGATCCATCGACGTGACCTGCAAATATGCATTTCTCCAAAAAAGTCAGGATTCTTCAGTAGAACGCTTCATCTCCCTTAAACTGATCTCCAAACCCCCCCTCGAGTGACATGCTGCTCACTGGCAGATGGTGCTCAGTCGGTCGCCCTGTCTGGCACGAAAGTGGAAATCTCACTTTCAGAAGGGATGCACAATAACGCACAAGTCTGTGTAGCATTCAAACAGTCAAATCTGCTAAATCTTATTTAAATGGCAAATCTCTGATCGCCGTCACCTCTTTTTTAGACCTTCATTCAGCCTTTGACCTAGCTCTCTAGCAGTTTTATTGAAATCTGTTGGCACGCTTTCGAGATATCCTGCTAACCACCAGTCAGCCACTTTTTTGCACAAGAATGTGCAACTGTAGCCTCGTCTGTTTGGATTAGGCTGATTGACCTACATTTACCTGCCGTTCCACTTCCGTGAACGCCTGGGGCAAAACGTGCTCCGTTCTGACAAGAACTGCCTTCAGACACAACTCATGAATAGCTGAGTGTCTTCTTTATGTAGTCTTTATTATATATATGTATGTTTTTCCCCTTGTTTTGCTGTTCAAGGGGAAAGCAGGTGAGAGGTTAGCCCTCCACTCTATGTCATCCTTGTTGCTAAGGGGCAGCTGTTTATCTGCTTCTGTGGTTCCCCCCTTGCAGATTATTGTGTAACAGTGCAGGATATAACCTTCCATATCTGCCTATAAATCATCACTTTAATATGCAGGGCGAAAAAAAACGTTCTTCTTTTCAAGGTGTACCATTTCAAAAACACCCAGGCGGGGGGTCTCTCCCCGGTTTCCATCTCTTCCTACAGATGGCAGAGCGCGAGGTCATAACTCTCTGTCATGTTTTCCAGCGAGGCTCATACTTAACTCAGCGAGTTTCCATACACACATCTTGTGTACTCAGCTTACGGACAGCTGAGCGCCCCCTCCTCCCTCCTCGGCGGTTCGGGGAACGTGTGTTTACTCGTAGGGAACGGGCAAACAGGAGTAGGATGGGACACACGTGTGATCGTCTGGTTCATATAGTGATTCAGATCTGTTTACTCAGGGCTGCAAACATTTTAGCTTCTCATTTCCTGTTTTTTTTTGTGGGGAAGGGGAGGGGGGGTGACTAACCGGCTCCCTTCCTCCCTATGACGCTGTTTCTGTCGTAATTTGTAGAACGCTGCAGGAAGTTGACATCAAACTTTCCCTCCAAACACCACGAATGTCTCGTTATCAAACCGCCTCGTTCTCTGACGCCGCTCCACATCCATCAGTCCGTCGTGTGCATCTGCCGTTGTTCCCTGCGGCGGCGGCTCAGCCCACAGTTATTTAATGTGATGAACTTGATCCCACAGAGTCAGGCAGTCCCATTACTGAATGGCACCCTATCGGCCCTGAACCCGCTGGCCTGTTGCACATCCGTTAGTGTGTCTTTAGATAGAAAAACGTATGAATATCAACAAAAAAAAACCTGCAGTACTGCAAGAGAAGGAGCTAAAACACGAGGTGTGACGCAAGAGATAACGGGTGAAGTGCGACGCCGTGATGCAGCCAAAGGTCGCCGCGGTGACAAAGACATGTCACATATGTTTGAGTGTGCAACTTTTAATCTCCCTGACATGTGATTGTGTCCTTCATCTCCGAGTTAATACGACAAACAATGCATGAACCGTTCCTTTACGACTTCAGTATCAGTATAACAGCCAACCCATAAACCTTCATCCTCTTAATCCCCCCTGATGTTATCATTTCCCAGCCAGCTCATATTCTGCAGCCAAACATCATAGTTTAAATGTCATGTTGATTCAAAATATAAATGTATTTCTCTCTTCCTTCACAGTGCTGCTGACGTGGGTGAACTGCTCCAGCGTGAGGTGGGCCACCCGAGTGCAGGACATGTTCACCGCCGGCAAGCTGCTGGCCCTCGCCCTCATCATCATCATGGGCATTGTGCAGATCTGCAAGGGTAAGCTCCCCCGCCCCCCCCCCCCCCCCCCCCCCGAATACATACGTCCACACAGAGCATTCCACCGCCGTCTGACGAGTAATCTTGGCTCAGTCGGGACAGTATAGACTCCCCCCGCGGACGCCGCCGGGGTCAGCGAGTTTTCTGAGGCCCCGGGATTTTCAGTTAAAACTCACATGGCTGATATGGCCGCGCCTGTGTGGCTTTGCTGTCACAACAAGAGTTGACGCTCAGTTATTACAGGGGCCACAGAGAGTGGGGCCCCGAAGTCAAACGGAGAGTTCGGTGGCTGGTTGGACGAGAGACGTCGGGTCGTATACGAGGGCCGGTATGTGAGAGGAGAAATACTTTAATGCGCTCTGAAAAACACGCCTCAAGAAGGGATTTCAGGGGGGAAAATGGAATGCCAAAGGTTGGTTTAGACATTTTACCCCCAAAGAGCAGTGTCTGATAATCTCTCAGTGGGAGCTCTGGATCACAGGGGTTCTTACAAATAAGTCACTTTGCAGGGATTTAGCACACAAACCTTTTTTATGGAGGGAGAGTCATTTTTATACCCATGTTAAATACTTTTCTTATTAGATTTAATATTAAAAGTAGACTACAATCATCAGCACATCACCAACATGTTCCAACTTGTTTTAAAACACACATACGATGATGATGTTCATGGAAAACCGGTTTGTTTACTCATAAAGCAACAACCCCACACATTCATTTGCATAAAGGACACAGAAAAGAAGAATTTAAGCATTTTTTTTAAAGTAAAATTAGGATTAAAGGCCCATTTGTTGATATTTCTGTTGATTTTTTTCTGGACCCAAACTAAAAAAAGTGTCATCTTCTCCCCGTAGGAGAGTATTACTGGCTGGAGCCGGCCAACGCCTTCGAGCCCTTCCAGGAGTACGACGTGGGTTTGATCGCCTTAGCCTTCCTCCAAGGCTCCTTCGCCTACGGGGGGTGGAACTTCCTCAACTACGTCACGGAGGAGCTGGTGGATCCCTACGTGTAAGACGCTCTAAACTCATATCTCAAGTCTGATTTAACTGCCGTGGTTATAAAACCACTTTCCCACATCGCCACAGTAGAGATAAGGCTGATTTTTAAAGCAGCTCGTATCTATTTTAACGATTGGCGGTTAATCATTTCATTTTAAATGCAGCATGGGTTGAATTCTCCCCATCATTCCCAGTGTCTGAATGGTTTATTTCTTCATTTCCTCTTCACTTTCCAAAAATCCATTAATACACCTCCCTTAAGATGTCATTTCCTTCTTTAACCTCCTCTTTTCTGTCTCCTAAACGTGGTTGTTTCTGTCGTCTCCAGGAACCTCCCCCGCGCCATCTTCATCTCCATCCCCCTCGTCACCTTCGTTTACGTCTTCGCCAACATCGCCTACGTCACCGCCATGAGTCCCCAGGAGCTGCTCGCCTCCAACGCCGTTGCCGTGGTGAGTATCCGTGGCTTTCGCACGCTGCTGCAGTAGTAGAATGGCGCCCTCTAGTGTTGATTCACTGACCTGACCTCTAACCTCCATCCCAGACGTTCGGTGAGAAGCTGCTGGGAGTCATGTCGTGGATCATGCCCATCTCTGTGGCTCTCTCCACCTTCGGGGGAGTCAACGGCTCCCTCTTCACCTCATCGCGGTTCGTTGGCTCGATACCTTCTTCCAACATGTGAGAACGTGCTCTCAATTTAAACATCCAGCTGAATTTTAATGATTCTTTTCCCCTCAGGTTGTTCTTTGCCGGAGCCAGAGAGGGCCACCTCCCCAGTCTGCTCGCCATGATTCACGTGAAACGCTGCACTCCCATCCCCGCTCTGCTCTTCACCGTGAGTACCTCTCTCTTCTTACATGATCTCCTTCAGGAAAATCCAGCTTCTACTCTAAACCCTGCAGCTATGAAACGTCCCGTCTCTGGGCCTCCTCTTCCTCTTCATCCCCAGTGCCTGTCCACGCTGCTCATGCTGTGCACCAGCGACATGTACACCCTCATCAACTACGTGGGCTTCATCAACTACCTCTTCTACGGCGTCACCGTCGCCGGGCAGATCGTCCTGCGTATCAAACAGCCCGACATGCACCGACCAATCAAGGTGTGCCTTCATTTAAACCATAAAAAAAAAAATGCACAATAGACGTGAGTCTGATGCGTTTTTGGTTCTCCCTTCCAGATCAGCCTAATCTGGCCGGTGATTTACCTCATCTTCTGGGCCTTCCTGCTCATCTTCTCCCTGTACTCCGAGCCCGTGGTGTGTGGCATCGGCCTGGCCATCATGCTGACCGGCGTCCCCGTCTACTTCCTGGGAGTCTACTGGGACAACAAGCCGCAGTGCTTCGACGCCTTCGTCGGTAAGTGGGCTTGAAATGTTGAAATTCATCACATCTCAAGAGAAGAAGCATGCCTCAAACTGTGTGTCGCCGTCCTCTTCCAGATAAGATGACGTACATCGGCCAGAAGTTCTGCGTGGTGGTTTATCCCGACATGGGGAGCAGCGCTGGGAGCGGCGAGGAAGGAGAGGAAATGAAGGAGGCCCGGTCTCCTCTGTCCAAGGAGGACGGAGACAACCACAAGTCAGCAGACTGCTAAAGTCTTCACCCCCCAAATAAACAGACATATGCAGACGCACACGTGGTGCGCACAATCACACACACGCAAACACACACAGTTTGTAGTGGATTCACTTTTTTTTTTTGTATTAATCAATCATTTCTGTGCCAAATATAGAGATGTTTAGACAAATATGACCTCGAGCTTTTCCTGTCTGAGGTCCTTCAAACGTGCAATAAAGAAAGGTGAGCACCTCCTCAATACATAGACACATAACTCCTCTTCATCATCGCCATCATCATCCTGCTTCTCTTCCTCCACACACTCCCTGCACACTCCTAGTGTAGTCGTGTTTTTTTTAAACTTTTATCAAGAGACTCTTCCTCTACTGTGATGGCTACGCAAACACCTCGTCTTCTGTGTTTTTGTGTTGCCACGTTGTAATGTCGCCTTGTCATCCACTCAACACACCAAAGCTGTATTTTGATCGCAGAAAATCACATTCAGATCAAGTCATTTCATGAGAGGTACATGACGTACCGCGTTGTTTTTAAAGGTGACTGTGATTCCCAAATGTTTCTCCTCTTTTTTTTTTTTGTAATTGTGATAATTGTTTATATCTTTATTGTTTGTGTCAATGTTATTTTTTTCATATACACCCGGGCCTATTTTGTTTCCTACCTTTGTGGCGGTGTACACCTTCAAGCTGATGTGTGATCGGTAAAAGGTGCACAGTTCTGGTTAATTGCCTTAATTAGAATATAGCCTGCTTTGGGGTGAGATTACAGCTCTATTTGTCTGACGTGGAGAGACGCTAAATCTTCGTACTTTGGGGTAGTTTTCCGATTTTTATGGACGTAACCAAAAAAAAAAGAAGCAAATAGATTCTTAGACATGATGTTCACTATCACGTTTGCATCGTTATTGTGCAAATCCCTACACCGACACATGTGAATGCCTGTGTGAAAAAACTGTTTTAAAGAAGGCATTGATTGTCTTACATGTATTTTTGTAGCTTGCTCTAGCTGTTTTCATTTTTTTCTTTTATTATTAGGTTGTAGAAATTAGAGCTTTTTATTCATACAATTCACCAGAAGAGATTTTAGTGCAATATTAGTGTAGGCACCAGCAGAAAAAACGAAACACGCACCCCTGATTGAACCCACCGGTGATAGTTGTGTATCTACTTATATTGTGTATTATCGTAACACTCCTACACATGATGTACTCTTATAATGTATTCGTGTCTCAGGGCATCCCCGCTGCCTTCTGCATCCATACACTGCCTAAAACCTCCAGACCACAAACACTCAACAGATCCCACTTAATGCCTCTTTGCCTCTAAATGTACTGGTGCTTATAGATATGTATTTCCTCAGGAGACACGATCTTAAAAGCAATCCCCCAGCCCCCGTCTCCCAGAGGACGACGGGTGAATCATTCTAACTAAATAAGTATTACTGAAGTCGGGCCAGTAATGTGCGTTTTGTTCACATGTAAGGGGAACAGGGTGTCTCGGATGTCTTTACAAGTACAATGATTGTGTCTTTTTGTGCCTGTATGTCATGACAGTCTGTATATTGTGTCTTAGAAAATAAAAGAAACCACTGACTACGGTTTGAATTTGTAATTCAGGGCCTCATTTATATCTATATATTTACAAAAAAAACACCCTGTCTTTCTTTTTTCCATGTGCGATCATTTCAAAGAATGTCATTCTCATCACATTCAATGTCCCCAGACTCCTACTTGCAGACTCAGAGCTCCACCTCCGCCTTCATTATGGTGGAAACATGTTTTCTATGTTGTAACAGTCGTGTAAATCACTACAACCCACAGCCTGATAACGTTATTTTAAACCATTTTGTGTACATCGGTTAATTTAAGTTGCCGTCACTCAAACTTAACACTATTTTTGTCTTAAAAATGTAAATGTACATATTTGGCGGTGAGTGTGTGACAAGAATAAAACAATATGAAAGACTTTTCACGTCTCCTTTTGTACAACTATTTTAATGAAATGTTGAAATGAATCGACGAAGAACACAGAATGGCAAAAGTGAGGCATTATTACCGTTAAGTTTATTCTGCCGACAAACTAATCCACAGCATACAGGTCCATGTCACATGATTCTGTACACACTGGAGGGGGGTATATGGTGCTGACACAGCAAAACAAACAAACCTGACATTATCCATGTAAACTGAGGCCGTTGTCAGACAAGACCAGGGTTGGCACCTTCCTTACACTTCACAATAAAATGTGCAATCAGCACAAACACCAAATCGCTCTCATCCAATTTATTTGAAACTAAAATAAACATAAAACTACTGAATCAACTGTTTTTTTATGAAGAAACTCTGATGTGTAAATAGTGCCGCACGCAAAACACGCCCTTCTCGCTCTACTACTACTTCTCAGTTCGATGAAAGGCCTCTGCCTGGGGAGGTGCGTGGAGGTAAATTTACTTTTGATGTGCCGACACACCCTTTGGCATCAGATCTCCACGCTAATGGAGTTGGGACAACCTGCAGTGAACAGGATAAAAAAATGGATGAAGCGGAAAAAGTAAACCTTAGTTTGCGACACAGTCTGAAGGCAAAGACTGTAACACAAGGTTTTGTTTCACTGAAGCATCTTTAAAACAGTTTATCATCAGTTAAACAAAAGGTAGATGCAGTTAAACATGCAGAGCTGTACTTAGAGACGAGAGGACGACTCGAACAGGAGTTTTCTGTAGCGGCCAAATTAGCTCTGAGTTGCAAATCTTTGGCCACCGCTTTGTTTTATTCTGAAAGTAACTTTGCCCTTTCTTCCAGGGCAGCTTTAACTTGTGAGGTGTCTCGCCATGATGACAATGTTACGCGGTTGAACTTGAATTTTTTTGGCTGCACAAGTAGAACCTGATCTAACGTTTTCTACCAAAGGCTCTGGGTTTGCTACGATGCCGCCAGGTGATTCCCCCAACACATGGCTGCGTGTCTTTAGGTGTATCCGCTCGGTGTAAACATTGCAAAAAAGCTAAGGCGTGTTTCCAAGTCGCGGCTACAACGCAGTCTTGGAGGACGGGCCTCTGGGAAGGCGGGGCGACCGTCCTCCTCGCAGAGCAAGCACCAGATGAAGAACAGAGCCTCCCTGGATTTTATAGTCGGCTGCCGTCTTCTCATCATTCCTGAGGACAAACAGGAAGGGGACGCAGGTGAGAATACATGAAGCTTTTAAAAACAGTTACATTTTAAATAAAGAATGCTTGAAACCAGCAATAATAACACTAAAAAATGAGTAAATCATGCATTTGTTTGGGACTACTTTCAGCCACAGATTAATAGGAATTTGGCGCACTAGGATTGAAAGTAAACTAGGGCGTCTTACATCTGTTTCCCACTGTAGATCAACCTCTGCTGCTGCGGAGGGATACCTTCTTTCTCCTCCACCCTTTCCTTAATCCGCTCCACCTGGATGGAAATTTATGTAAAACATAAACACACACTGAAATAACGGCTAACGTGACGTATCAGCAGAGAGGAAATACGAGATAATCAATATACCTTATCTGTGGGCTCTATGTCAATCTCTATCTCTTTGCCTGTGAGTGTCTAGATAGAGAAGAAAACCAGGTTATTGTCGACACTGAAGACAACTCGGTAACTGATAACAATGTTTAGCGAACTGTAAACTAATCGTTACACTCGCTTTGTCTTACCTTCACTTTAATCAGCATCTTTGTTGGCTTGTGTTTAATCAGATAATAAACTATCTTAATGATAATGCGTAATATCAGAGGAAACTCGATATTCTTTCCCCACCAAAAAAGCTGTAACGGGCGTTTCCTGTGTTTCAAAGTGGTGTTCCGCCGCCTCCTTGTGTGTTTTGTCAACGGTTCCGCTTCGGCTTGTTTCCGGGCTTCGCTTTTTCGTTCACTTAACTTACCGTCGAATATATCTTAATATCTTGAACTAGAGGTGAATATCGATCAGATAAAACACAAACCGATTTGTTTTGTCTCCGAATATCCAAATCATTTATTACGACATCGGCTCAAGGTGGCGTAAAGCAAGCCTCCGCGTTTGTAGTTCTCGCCCGCGCGCCGCCTACTCGCTAAAGCCCCTTTGAAAACTACAAGGTGGCTGTCAGACGGTCAGTCCGCCGCCCATAAAGCTCCCCCTCTCGCGCGCACACACAGTGGAAAAGAAAACAGCGGCACAGAAAAACATCAACCACACTTCCCGAAAGGTAAATACGTTGTTTCGTTCAATCTAAAAAAACGTCTAATTCGCATACTCATTATTAGCCAACCGTTAAGTGACGCAAAAGTGATTAACATTCGACACTTTCAGCATAGCTAACCTTGAATTTTGACATGGGGGGGGGCAACGCTGTCATTTGTGGTGTGGTTTATAGCATTAGCTACGTAGCGTGTACGCGTTTCCAGGCTGCTAGCATGCCAACAAAAGCCTTATTACATGTCCACCACATAGTTATAACAGTTCTGGATCATTCTGGATTATTCTTTTTGAACGCTGGTTGGACTTTTGCTTTTAATGGGTTCCTCCCAGACCCCCCCATAGCATGCCTGGCATCCACACAAGTAGTCATTATGAACTGAAATCTCCCTCTTTCACAGATTCACGCCATTTAAACACTTCCTGTACGTCCTGTCCCCAAAATGCCTCGCATTGAGAATGACATCAAGCTGGACTTCAAGGATGTGCTCCTCCGTCCAAAGAGGAGCACACTCAAGTCGAGGAGCGAGGTGAGTGTGCCAGCTGTTCTATCTGATCTAAATACAGATGTTTCCATTAACTGGACATGTAGTTTTACTAGCTGGTTAGAGAATTCATGCAGCCAGACACTGCAGCTGCTCCTGCCCTGTGGCTGCAATAACACATTAATTACATTAAATAAAATAAAAAATTGTTCTTGCCTTTCTCAGGTGGACCTCATGAGGAGCTACACGTTCAGGAACTCCAAGGGCAGCTACAGAGGGATCCCCATCATCGCTGCAAACATGGACACCGTGGGAACCTTTGAGATGGCCCTGGCTTTGCACCAGGTGAATTACTTATTTTGATTCTATTCATCATTTTGTACAAATATTGTTTGTTTTCGTCGGAAGGATCGTGAAATGATTTTTGTCTTTCTCTTCCACTAGTTCACTCTCTTCACCACGATTCACAAGCATTACTCCGTGGATGACTGGTTGGAGTTTGCAAAAAAGAATCCTGAATGCTTAAAGGTACTCAAAGTGTTAATTATTGTTATTATATATAGTTTATTAATGGTGGCATTTATTGTAACGTACGTCTTACTCTTCCCTGTTTGTCTCCAGAGTGTAGCCGTCAGCACGGGCACCGGGGAAGGCGACTTTGACAGGATTTCCGCCATCTTGACGGCGGTGCCTGACCTGCATTACATCTGTGTTGATGTGGCCAACGGCTACTCTGAGCACTTTGTTCACTTTGTCAAAGACGTCAGGGAGAAGTTCCCCTCTCACACTATCATGGTCAGTAGATATCTGCCTTTAAATCTGCGTTATGTGGGGGGCTGGAAAGGGATAATGAATTTAAACTTGTGTTTATGGCTCAGGCAGGAAACGTAGTGACAGGAGAAATGGTTGAGGAGCTTATCCTGGCTGGCGCTGACATCATCAAAGTAGGCATCGGACCAGGTGAATCACAGCGACACACATTACTATGTCTACCTGCTATTTATATTACGATATAGTCACTGTGAGGGACTTTTAACTGGCTATGTAACAATTTAAAACTGCAGGATCTGTGTGTACCACCCGCAAGAAGACGGGGGTGGGGTACCCCCAGCTCAGCGCTGTGATCGAGTGTGCGGACGCAGCTCATGGTTTGGGTGGCCACATCATCTCTGTGAGTGACTCTCTTCTCTGATCATCCAGATAATCCTGATTTATACAGAGTTCTCGTCTAGAAATAATGTTATCGGAAGAGTTTGCCATGAAAATAGGCTAATTTACGTACTTCTTGAGGTCGAAGAGAGTCATCTGTTCTCTTCCCACGGTCATTGTGGTTTGTTGTTTGACCCTGAGCATGTGCAACCCTTATCTTTTGCTCTCATACCGTCGTGTTTTGTTACGTCTTCCCCCTCCTCTTTCACACAGGACGGGGGGTGCACTTGCCCGGGAGATGTCTCAAAGGCTTTCGGCGCCGGAGCGGACTTTGTTATGCTGGGCGGTATGCTCGCCGGCCACTCAGAAAGCGGAGGAGAGGTTATTGAGAAGAACGGCACGAAATACAAGCTGTTCTACGGAATGAGCTCCGACACAGCGATGAAGAAACACGCGGGAGGCGTGGCCGAGTACAGGTCAGAGTCATAGACAGTCAAGTCTTTCTCATGTGTTTGTGGGTGAGGATGAGGATAATAAAGTGTTTTTTTTTTCTACACCAGAGCCTCCGAGGGGAAGACAGTGGAGGTTCTTTACAAGGGGCCGGTCGACATGACGATACGGGACGTCCTGGGCGGCGTCCGCTCCACCTGCACCTACGTTGGAGCAGGCAAACTGAAGGAGCTGAGCCGCAGGACCACCTTCATCAGGGTCACCCAACAGCTTAACACCGTCTTCGGCAACGACAGCTGAATGTCCCGGCTGGATCCCTCTTCAGGTGGAAACAACACGTCTGCAACACTGCCCAATGCTGACACAAGCGAACAGACATGAATATTAATACTTAACGATTGTTACTTTTTAATATCCTTCTTAGTTTTTGTTTTTAACATAAGCTAAGATTCTTAGGTTTTCACTTCCATTGACATATTTATCACACTCTTTAGATTCTGATGTTACTTTTTGTTTATGGGTCAGTTTCTAGAGCAGGACGTCTCCAGATCTTAATGCAACGTCTACAGTTGTCCTTTTTTACATGCAAATCTGTAGCTGTCTATAAACAGCATGCACAATACGTCTCTATGCCCCGTGCCGAGATCACACTGTAAGCCTTTGTCACGCACAATTATAGCAAATGTCTTAAATCGATCCATCAATAAGTTTTGCACTTTTAACGATTTTTAATTTGAAAGTCTAATATTTTGTTTCGGTAACCATTTCATATATATTTATATATAGTCTTGGAGCTACAGTGTTGTAGATTTTAGGATACTTTATGTATGGACACATACAGTACATAGCAATGAAGGTGGTTATTCAACAAACACATGTATGCAGATTTTCTCTTCTCCGGTTCCAGCCGCTCCAGATCAGTACCAAAGTTTGTGTGGGCTTCTTTTAGCTCTGTGCACATTCAAATTAATTTATGATTCATTACATTCCTTTTCACCGTTCCTTGGAGGTTTTACACCATGAGTTTTGGTTACAGTTTTACCTCACAGTGTCTGTCGTTACCCCACTTCAAGCTGTTCTTGCATGATCTGTGTTGTTTCTTATCGGGTTTTTAAAGTAACTCATTTCAACGAGTCAATAAAAAAAACATTCCACATTGTACAATTTGACTGGTTTTATTATTCATGATGTATATAGACAGAATTTTCAGTGTACTATATGAGTCTCCAGTAGATGGAGACAAACGCCTTAAACCAGCACACAAATGATTATATCAATCAATGCTTATCCTGTCCAGGGTGGAGGGACGTCCCACATTGGCTTATTAATGATATTTGTAGTAGAGCTCTGTATATATTTGATAGCAACACTAATCAATGAGATTTATACAAAAAAAAACTAAAAAGATTACATTTCTTCTTAGCTTTGCAAAGATGATTAACTGTCTCCCACTGATTACTGAAGTTCACAAACCACCTCTGTGATGCAAATGTCACCGAAGTCAACAGATGATCCACAGGGACATTTAGCCAGGTAAGAGTAGCGCCGCGTTCCATCACTGAACCCACTGCTGTCCATATGGTAAAACCTCCCACAGGTGCACCTCCGTTGCTGCTGGGGGTAATCCCGGGCCTTTTCCTTTTCTAGTTGCACAAAGGGGACCTGTTTCCAGTTGAAGAGATTTTTTATTGTGATTATTTTTTCCCTCTGGTGCTGTCCGGTTCTGGTGAAAAAGGACAGAGAGGAAGAAACTAAGTTCCAACTCACTTCCACCACTTCAGGTCGTGGTGCGGCCTCAGCTCCATTTTTGCCTGGACATGTGATCAGTGCAGAGGAAACTTTGTGTTGTTTCTCTGTTGTTGTGGTCATGACATTTTTCTGCTGCCCATCAATGGCTGATGCTTGACAAGAAGAATCCTGACACACTGTTTTAAGAGCGCTGAGCTGGTCACCTTTGCAGCACAGACCACAGAAATGTCCATCCTTCCAGTTCTTGGCATCTTTGTCACATAAACCAATGGTCCAGTCGGAGTCTTGGGTAAGTCGGACCACCCACCTCTGAAAGTTAGCAGCTTTCTGGGTGCTACGGAGAAGAAGAGTGGCAGAACTTTGCTCTGGACAACTACCATAGAAAACATTTCTTTTGTCTTTGGACAGTGACATGCCACGACCCAAAGCCTGTGAGTCAAAGATCAGGTCTGAATTAGTAGCAATGAGCTCCTGGTGGTTCTCAGGGTCAACCAGAGTCAAGAGGGACCCCCAAAAGTGGCCTGCTTGCTTCACCATTAGTTCACCATTCTGTCTCATCTCCTGAAGCAGTTTGTCTCGATCGCTGCCGGGCTCCATCCCTTTTCTTAGATCCGCAGACTTGGCCTTCTGCACATCCTGATGCACCTGAGCATACATCTGCAGGAATCGGAAGGTGTCCTTCTGCTGCTGTGCAGCCTGCATGCTGCTCCTGCTGGTCTTGATAGACCCCATACGTGCAGAGACTGAACTCTGCACACTGGTCAGGGCAATGTCACGCAGTTTAGTCACAGCCTCAATGAGTCGCACGCTAGAGTGACCCAGCTTCTTACTTTCACTCTGCTCCCACTTTTCCAGACTCACAGTTTCGTCATCGGTTTTGAACGGCATCGCCTGCTGCTCAGCGTCGAGCTTCTCCATGAGCTCTTTTTGGGCTGTGGAGAAGGTCTTCATATTGTGGAGTCGGTGCTGGTCTTCAATGGCGCAGGAAACACACACACAGGTCAGGTCATCCAAGCAGTAGTACTCCAAGAGCTTGCCATGTTGGGGGCATTTAGTGGTGCCACCTAAACCTGCATCCCCCGAGGCCATAGGCTCGGTCAGGGGATGAGTTTGTAGTAAGACAGGAGTGGTCAGGTGGGCCTGGAGGTGCTGGACGCACATGGAGATCTCACATTTCATGCAGGTCTTCAGGGCCGGTTTGCTGTCCTCCTCTGTGCACATGTCACACAGGATGGCTTGTGGGTTGTTTTGGATCTTGTCAGACATGTTTTTCTCTTGTGTTTCCGTTGAATATCTCCTCAGGTGTCCCGCAGAGTCCGGTCTGATAGTTTGAGCAGTAGAATTTACTGGGAAAGGATCGGTCTACAGGGTACACAGAAATGACTCTTTTATAGCAATATGATAGTGTCACATGTCTGCCATATCAGCCTGATCTTATTACACAATAAAGATGAATAATCTACAGGTAATATCTACACTTGGGTGCTAGTTTAAAAGGTAGGTTATAATCCCCTCTTAAAGGTTAGCATTCTTGGCTTTTATGGAATAGTAAACTTTATAGTCATTTTGGAGACTCGGTTTGAGGAGAGTTGTTTCTAATCTCAGACCAAGGTTCATTTTAAACATTTGTTTTTTTCTGTTATATTGACACAGGGCAGAAACCAGAAAGAAATGATAACAAAACAAACAGTCCCACCTGTGACTCATACTCCTACTGTCAAGACGGGGACGAGGAGGGAGGACCCAGACGCAGGACAAGCAGTTTTAAAAGGCTTTATTCAAAAGTACCAAAACAAAAGACCGAGGTGGAAAAAACTAACTCTAAAAAATAAACTAACACTATTAACAAAAAATCACTCACTGGGAGGAAAACATGACTTCAAACATAAACTGCAACAAAAACAACTTAACTTGGATACCGAGGTGACGTGGAACATGACGTGACGTGGAACATGACGTGACGAGAGACATATGACGAACCGGCACAAGACAAGGGGAGACGCAGACTTAAATACACAGAGGGATAATGAGCAACAGGTGACAACAATCAGGGATCAGGGATGACATCAGACCAGGGAACACATGGAGGAAGGGCAAGTGACCTGAAACGAGAAGGGAGTTATTTTCAAAATAAAACAGGAAATGACAAGACAAAAACCCAAGACGAGACATTACCTCACCGGCGTGACAGTACCCCCCCCTTAAGGGACGGATTCCAGATGTCCCTAAGGTCCATGATGCGTAGGGCGGGTGGAGGGGGCCAGGAGGCGGGGCTCAGGAGGCCGGGCATGAGGGCGACCTAGCGGGCGGGACCGCTCAGGAGGCCGGGCATGAGGGCGACCTAGCGGGCGGGGCCGCTCAGGAGGCCGGGCATGAGGGCGACCTAGCGGGCGGGGCCGCTCAGGAGGCCGGGCATGAGGGCGACCTAGCCGACGGGGCTGCTCAGAAAGGCGACGTGGAGCAGGCGTAGGACGGCCCCCCGTCAGAACAGGAACGGGTGACGAGCGGACCTCCCGAAGGCTGCGCGGAGCAGGCGTAGGACGGCCCCCCGTCGGAACAGAAACGGGTGACGAGCGGACCTCCCGAAGGCTGCGCGGAGCAGGCGTAGGACGGCCCCCCGTCGGAACAGGAACGGGTGACGAGCGGACCTCCCGAAGGCTGCGCGGAGCAGGCGTAGGACGGCCCCCCCGTCGGAACAGGAACGGGTGACGAGCGGACCTCCCGAAGGCTGCGCGGAGCAGGCGTAGGACGGCCCCCCCGTCGGAACAGGAACGGGTGACGAGCGGACCTCCCGAAGGCTGCGCGGAGCAGGCGTGGGACGGCCCCCCGTCGGAACAGGAACGGGTGACAGGCGAACCCCCAATAGGCTGCGAGGAGCAGGCGTGGGACGGTCCCCTGTCTGGGCTGGTGCCGGGCGATCCTCCGCCGGGACTGGCGACGGACGGGCCGCCGACTGAAGACCACTGGAGAGTGTCGACCGGGCCGTGAAGACCACTGGAGAGTGTCGACCGGGCCGCCGACTGAAGGCCAATGGAGAGTGTCGACCGGACCGCCGACTGAAGACCACTGGAGAGTGTCGACCGGGCCGCCGACTGAAGGCCAATGGAGAGTGTCGACCGGACCGCCGACTGAAGGCCAATGGCAGGTGTCGACCGGGCCGTCGACTGAAGACCACTGGAGAGTGTCGACCGGGCCGCCGACTGAAGGCCAATGGCAGGTGTCGACCGGGCCGCCGACTGAAGGCCAATGGCAGGTGTCGACCGGACCGCCGACTGAAGACCACTGGAGAGTGTCGACCGGACCGCCGACTGAAGATCACTGGCAGGTGTCGACCGGACCGCCGACTGAAGACCACTGGCAGGTGTCGACCGGACCGCCGACTGAAGACCAATGGCAGGTGTCGACCGGACCGCCGACTGAAGACCAATGGCAGGTGTCGACCGGACCGCCGACTGAAGACCAGTGACCGAGACATGGGCTAGTGGCGCGGCTGTGACCGAGGCGTGGGCTGGTTGCTTGGCTGTGACCGAGGCGTGGGCTGGTTGCTTGGCTGTGACCGAGGCGTGGGCTGGTTGCTTGGCTGTAACCGAGGCGTGGGCTGGTTGCTGGTAACCATCCATCCATCCATCCATTTTCTACCGCTTATCCTGTATTTAGGGTCACGGGGGGGCTGGAGCCGATCCCAGCTGTCATTGGGCGAAGGCAGGGTACACCCTGGACAGGACGCCAGTCTATCACAGGGAGACATGTAGAGACAAACAACCATTCACGCTCACATTCACACCTACGGGCAATTTAGAGTCACCAATGAACCTATCCCCATCCTGCATGTCTTTGGACTGTGGGAGGAAGCCGGAGAACCCGGAGAGAACCCACGCTTACACGGGGAGAACATGCAAACTCCACACAGAAGGAACCCGGGCCGACCCGGGAATCGAACCCAGGACCCTCTTGCTGTGAGGCGAGAGTGCTACCCACTACACCACCGTGCAGCCCTGCTGGTAACCATTTCATATATATTTATATATAGTCTTGGAGCTACAGTGTGGTAGATTTTAGGATACTTTATGTATGGACACATACAGTACATAGCAATGAAGGTGGTTATTCAACAAAAACATGTATGCAGATTTTCTCTTCTCCGGTTCCAGCCGCTCCAGATCAGTACCAAAGTTTGTGTGGGCTTCTTTTAGCTCTGTGCACATTCAAATTAATTTATGATTCATTACATTCCTTTTCACCGTTCCTTGGAAGTTTTACACCATGAGTTTTGGTTACAGTTTTACCTCACAGTGTCTGTCGTTACCCCACTTCAAGCTGTTCTTGCATGATCTGTGTTGTTTCTCATCAGGTTTTTAAAGTAACTTGTTTCAACGAGTCAATAAAAAAAACATTCCACATTGTACAATTTTACTGGTTTTATTATTCATGATGTACATAAACAGAATTTTCAGTGTACTATATGAGTCTCCAGTAGATGGAGACAAACGCCTTAAACCAGCACACAGAAATGATTAGTATATCAATCAATCCTTATCCTGTTCAGGGTTGAAGCTGAGTCCCACATTGGCTTATTAATGATATTTGCAGTAAAGCGCTGTATATATTTGATAGCAACACTAATCAATGAGATTTATACAAAAAAAACTAAAAAGATTACATTTCTTCTTAGCTTTGCAACGATGATTAACTGTCTCCCACTGATTACTGAAGTTCACAAACCACCTCTGTGATGCAAATGTCACCGAAGTCAGCAGATGATCCACAGGGACATTTAGCCAGGTAAGAGTAGCGCTGCGTTCCATCACAGAACAGACTGTTGCCCATATGGGAAGACCTCCCACAGGTGCACCTCCGTTGCTGCTGGGGGTTATCCCGGGCCTTTTCCTTTTCTAGTTGCACAAAGGGGACCTGTTTCCAGTTGAAGAGGTTCTTCATTGTGATTATTTCTACCCTCTGGTGCTGTCCGGTTCTGCTGAAAAAGGACACGGAGGAAGCAAGAAAGTTCCAACACACTTCCACCACTTCAGGTCGTGGTGCGGCCTCAGCTCCATTTTTGCCTGGACGTGTGATCAGTGCAGAGGAAACTTTGTGTTTCTCTGTTGTTGTGGTCATGACATTTTTCTGCTGCCCATCAATGGCTGATGCTTGACAAGAAGAATCCTGACACACCGTTGTGAGAGCGCTGAGCTGGTCACCTTCGCAGCACAGACCACAGAAATGTCCATCCTTCCAGTTCTTGGCATCTTTGTCACATAAACCAATGGTCCAGTCGGAGTCTTGGGAAAGTCGGACCACCCACCTTTGAAAGTTAGCAGCTTTCTGGGTGCTACGGAGAAGAAGAGTGGCAGAACCTTTTTCTGGACCACTATAGAAAACCTTTCTTTTGTCTTTGGACAGTGACATGCCACGATCCAAAGCCTGTGGGTCAAAGATCAGGTCTGAACTAGTAGCAATGAGCTCCTGGTGGTTCTCAGGGTCCACCAGAGTCAAGAGGGATCCCCAAAAGTGGCCTGCTTGCTTCACCATTAGTTCACCATTCTGTCTCATCTCCTGAAGCAGTTTGTCTCGATCGCTGCCGGGCTCCATCCCTTTTCTCAGATCCGCAGACTTGGCCTTCTGCACATCCTGATGCACCTGAGCATACATCTGCAGGAATCGGAAGGTGTCCTTCTGCTGCTGTGCAGCCTGCATGCTGCTTCTGCTGGTCTTGATAGACCCCATACGTGCAGAGACTGAACTCTGCACACTGGTCAGGGCAATGTCACGCAGTTTAGTCACAGCCTCAATGAGTCGCACGCTAGAGTGACCCAGCTTCTTACTTTCACTCTGCTCCCACTTTTCCAGACTCACAGTTTCGTAATTGGTTTTGAACGGCATCGCCTGCTGCTCAGCGTCGAGCTTCTCCATGAGCTCTTTTTGGGCTGTGGAGAAGGTCTTCATATTGTGGAGTCGGTGCTGGTCTTCAATGGCGCAGGAAACACACACACAGGTCAGGTCATCCAAGCAGTAGTACTCCAAGAGCTTGCCATGTTGGGGGCATTTAGTGGTGCCACCTAAACCTGCATCCCCCGAGGCCATAGGCTCGGTCAGGGGATGAGTTTGTAGTAACACAGGAGTGGTCAGGTGGGCCTGGAGGTGCTGGACGCACATGGAGATCTCACATTTCATGCAGGTCTTCAGGGCCGGTTTCCTGTCCTCCTCTGTGCACATGTCACACAGGATGGCTTGTGGGTTGTTTTGGATCTTGTCAGACATGTTTTTCTCTTGTGTTTCCGTTGAATATCTCCTCAGGTGTCCCTCAGAGTCCGGTCTGATAGTTTGATCTGCTCACCAGCAGTACTGGGAAAGGATCTGTCGACAGAGTACACATAAATGACCCTTAGCAGTACAATAGTGTCACATGTCAGCCTGACCAGCCAGTGGCGTGCACAGGTAGACACTAGGTGGTGCTAAAGCACCTGCCCTTGCCCTCTGGACCAAGCAAGTGCCCTTTTGAAAGTTCGTTTTTTTCACACAAAGAAACACGAGACAATCCGGTCAATTTTCAAAATAAAAGCAGTGTGAACGCGCCTCAGTTGCCAAGCTGCAACTTGCATTTATTTGTCTCTGTTGTGAAGTAGCCGGTCTCAACGCCACACAGCTGGGCATAAATTATCGGCTGCTCACAAGCTAGACGCTACCCAAAATCAGTAATAGATATGACATGATGATGACCACCAGTAGAGTTTGTCATTGGTATCCTACAGCATGTGAATCTATCTGTATACTTACTTAAGATGAATATTTAGTAGGCTATTGTGTAGGTTTACATTAGGCTAGGCCTACATAATTAACACTTGCAGTAATGTATTTGCTAAATGACAAACAGGCAATACCCAATTGCCTGCAGAAAAAGTAGCCCTGTGCCTTGTTGAAATATAACCAAACAGTCTTATTCATATTGTTGGTCTCTTTTTATTTACCAATTGCAGCATAATGCCTAGAAAGGAGAGGATAAGAAGGGAAAAAGAAAGGGAGCTACAGCAGGCAGCCCAGGGGAGCAGCTCTGTGGGAAATAAAACAATAGCATATAACGTTCAACATGTGCCTGTAATGTTTATTTATTTTTTAAATCTCACACTGCCATAATAAGGCAGCTGTCAGTTCTACATGCCGCATAAAGTGCCCTTATTTTTCACTCAGCACCTGCCCCCCAAAATGTCTGTGCACGCCACTGTGACCAGCCATATGATATCTTCACTTGGGTGCTAGTTTAAAAGGTAGGTTTAATAATCCCCTCTTAAAGTGATGGTTCTACGGAAGCGCATTGCATTCACTGGATAAAAAAAAATTAGACGCCTTATCTCGTAATTACGAGAAAAGATCTCGTAATTATGAGATCATGATCTCGTAATAACATCAGTATGTTAACACTGCGCACGCATCTCAAGACGTTGGGATTCCTGATCTCATAATTACGAGATGTTTTCTCATAATTACGAGATCCTGATCTCATAATTACGATATATTTTCTCGTAATTACGAGATCTTTTCTCATAATTACGAGATAAGGCGTCTAATTTTTTTTTTATCCAGTGAATGCAATGCGCTTCCGTATGGTTCGGAGTGAAATGCACCCTATGGTAATTCGTAATAGTATAATAGCGCGCTGGTACTTACAGTATATCTCGTAAATTTCCCCACTAATAATGCATGGAATGTTACCAAACGTCTGCAGTAGTACACATAGGGTCTATACTCACAAAACGAGGCTTTTTAAAGTTTGTAAGTACATCAGGAAAGTGATGTGACTTCCGAAACGGGCGTGTCGGCGCTTCTCTGAAGTTCCGGATCGAAACGTTTCGAAACGTTGTGCCGAAAAGCGGTTCTGAAACCCCCGTGTCACGCGACTGTAGTTCAGTGATTGAAGGAACGCCTCTATGTTTCGAAACGGCTATTATAAGACGGGCAGATCCTTTGAAATACTGGCAAGAGCGACGTGCTGTCTTCCCTAATTTGTACCAACTGACTAAGAAATGTTTAAGTGTCCCTGCAACAAGTGTACCCTGTGAAAGGATTTTTCAAAAGCAGGGGAAGTGTTATCCAAAAAAAAAGAAACAGACTCAGCTCAAAAAGAGCTGAACAAATATTATTTCTGAATAAAAATCTTTGATTATTGTATTGGATATAACAATGTGTCATTTGTTTATTTTTAATAATGTTTCTTTAATTCAACCTGTATTCTACTTAAATTAAGGAAACCTAAGACTGACTCATTTCATAGTGGCACATAATTAGGAGTTTTCTTTGGCCAGACCTGTAGTTCACAGAAGTGGCCACTAGATGCCACTGTAGAGTCAGGTTTCATATTCGTTTCAAGGCTTCAACACATACTGAAACATCGCTTCGAACTGTTTCGAAGCTTCCCTCTGCCCATCACTACATCAGGAGTTTATTTAAAAGGACACTTGCCTGATAGCTTCTGACAAAAATGATTTGCTGAACTAGAACCTCACAGTTAAATTTGCATTTTGCACAAGTACATACTTGCACGTACAGTATACAAATGTGTAGCATATATATTATAATTTAGCACAATTATGTCTTTTGGTAGTTCTAGAAATAATTGCTCATGTGTAGAAAATAAAATGTAAATAAACAATCAACACATAAATTGTTCAATTTATGTCTATTCAATGTATGAAGTGGACATCCAAGGCACAGAAAGGCCTAATAATCACCTAATAAACTGGCAACTGAGGGTCTATTTTATTCTATTTGATTAAACTTCACACCTAATCAGATAAAAAGACGTGTGAACTCCATTTTAGCTGGTTGTAGTTGATCTGGATCCACTGGGTGGTTTATAATTTATAGACTGAACCAGATCAGCAGCTCCTGTGTGACGTCATACCCAGTAGTTCGGCTTAAAGGTAAGGGCTATCAAACTATCCGTTATTTGAAGTTTGTATTAATGTCGGCGTCTTCTTGATAAGGTCTTAATAATTAAATGTTGAGGAAAAGTACTAGGTTTACGTCATAAGGTTGCTAGTTTCAGCTTGCTAGCATGCTAATCTGTCCTTTACACTGTGCAGGCTAGCTTACGTTGCTAACTTTACCGCTAATGCTAACAGTTATTCTGGCCGCGGCTCGTTAAATCAACGACGGTAATCGATCATTTGTGACGTTACCGATTTGTCGTAGGAGACTCTGTCGTCCCCGATTATCCGCGTTGTGACGTTACTCGTAAATGAGAAGAAATTCATCGATGCTAACATCAGATTTTTAGCGCGAATTTATCTCGCTAGCTCAACTTAGCTTATAGCTTATTTTTTTAACCACAGATATTCATTGATTTGTTAACATTTAATCATCATAGGCTAATGTTAGTGTATATTTAATTTGGTTTGTCCTGTGTAGCATGGCTATGTAAAGTAATATTAATATTATATTCCAACCAAATCTTTATGATGCCAAACCACATATCATGCAGTCATATTTAATTAAACACTGTGATAAAAAATGAAATATGTAATTAACACTTCATCACTTTGAAATAGTTTGATGATTTAATTACATTTGGCCCATAATATGTACAATTTGAGTCACATTTTGGATGAAGCCTACGTTTACTTCATGAAAGACTCAGCTAACAATAAATAAATCCTCTATTAAACGGTATTTATTTATACCCTGCATCGTTAACGTAGAGGTGGGTGTGATATGGATCTTTTATTTCATGTATATGTCATTATAAATTGTATGTTTTGTACATTTTTCTGTAAAACAGCTTGATAGATCTGTCTAGTTCAGGCTTAAATCAGCACCTTACAAATCAAGTGCTAAATACTGAAATATTAAATTATATTATAAATAATAAACTGTATTAAAAAAAGGTGTCAAATGTATATCTCCTCAGTATATATTGTCATAACTATTAGAAAAAGATGAAAGTGCTTTCACACCATTATCTCTCCGTTTTTGTATTTTATTTGATAAATTAATTTTATTTGGGTTTCTATCAACACTTGTTTATTTATTTGTCTACTCTTGCCAGGAGTCACGGTAGAAGTCTCACACGACGCACCTGGAGAGGCTTTATCAGAAATGTATATTGCTCCGATGGCTTTCGATCTGAACCAGAGCAGCGCAGTGTGTCTCCCCCTGGTTTCTGACAATAAGAGGCTTATATGGGTGCCCTTAAACGAGATCGGCCTACAGCTGGTTGGTGCGGCAGAGCTGGACAAGGCCTTCGACCGGTTCCCGTACCTGACGGCGAAACGGACAGCTGCACTGGCACAACGCTGCTCCCTGCAGCCAGACCAGGTGAAGGTGTGGTTCATGGCACAGAGGCTCCGATATGGCATCAGCTGGGAGTATAACGACATCGCCAAGGTTCGGAGGAAGTTCAAGTCTAGCCGGGGACAGGAAGAGCTGCACAAGGAGAAAGAGAAGGTGAAGAAAGACAAGGACAGTAAAGTCGAAGAAGACAAAAGGAACTTTCAAAAAAAGCGGAAAAGAACGACGACACATGAGAAGGGAAAGAAGAGAACTAAGCGAGGGGAGGAAGGTGAAATAAAAGGTGATGAAGATGAACAGGAAGGTCAAAAATCCTCTCAGGCGGAGAAGACACTTCTCACCAGACACAAAAAGAAGCCAAAGGCAATCAAAAGATTACCGTCCGTCCAAGAGTGTCCTGCACACGGGAGCTTTGTGGTGTCCGATGAGGCACTGGAGGCAAGTCTTCAGCTCATCCGCCTGTCACAAACTCTTGACGGGAAAACAGAAATGCATGCCGAGTCAACCAACCACAGCGGTGGCGACAATGATGTTGGCCAACCGAAAGAGCTCACGGAAGTGAACAATAACCTCGTTGTAGACGCTTCGCCCACCGTCCCCCAGCAGCAGCATTCTCATGTGTATGACGCATGCAGACGTCCCACTCGGCTCCATTACAAATCACAGACTCAGTTGTCGAAGATGAAGGCGGCTTTCGTGCGCTGCCAGTACCCAGACTCGGAGGACTACAATCAAATGACGGTAGCGATTGACATCCCCCGCTGCATCCTGGTTCAGTGGTTCGGTGACATGCGCTATTACATCAAGAAAGGCCGACCAGGCTGGATGAATCAGGAGGAGTACAACCTGGCGCTGGACAACGTCCTGTACCGGCAGCAAGTGGACGCGCTGATAAAGAGACAGTCGACATTGATGGCGGACAGGAGTGAAAGCGAGGGAAATAGTGTGCCGGTGCCTCCAGAGTCCAAATAATGCCACAGTCTCTGTACGTGAGACTTCTAATTGGTTGACAGAAAACGGTTGGCAAATTAAGACACGTTCTTGTGAATGTGACCTCTTCTTTGTGTTATTGTTATGCTGTTATTGTGATTTATAAAGCCCCTTTGTAATGTGGAGACGTTTTTTTATTGTCATTCAGGGAAACACTTTTATTGTTTGAACACGTTCTCGTGATTAGTTGCATCAAAATCGCTCAAACTTCTTTTCCCCGTACAGTAATAATTCATTTCTTGGCATTTCAGATCAAAATAACAACCACAGGTTGTCATCACCTGTTATTTCATAGCAGATAGAAGTTCACATTTAACAATTAACAAAAATAAAGTACAATTCTTTAATATTATCTAGAATATATTGCACAAAGAATCTCCCTCTGTTGTTAGTGATGCTTCTTGTTTGATGCATTCTGTTTATAACCTAAAGTATAACACATTTAAATGTAGAAGAATCTGATGTAAGACAACCACTAGTTTTTCAGCTACTACCTTAAAGGATGGCCATTCCTCTTAAAGAGGTAAATGGAGAGAACAATTACACAAGACAGCGGTTCCCCGCTCAATAATGAGAATCTATCTCTGACAGTCCATGATATCCGATGTTCCGGTCTCCGTCGGCTGTTAGTTCCAGCTGGCTGTGTACTCTGTCCTCTGCGGCTGCCACAGCTCAGCGCCTTCGATGATGCGGCGAATCATGGAGGCGGAAGTGATGAGCAGGTGTCCGGCGGCGTGGAGGAGCGTGGAGGCCACACGCAGGGCCTCTCTGAGGAAAAACAACCCAGATAAAGTGTCATAAAGTGCCGCTGGCGTTGGGCACTTTGGTGACGACTCTTCCGTTTTGACCTTACCTGAGGACTTTCTTGGGCCCCAGACACTCGAAGTTAGCGCTCACAGAGTACAGGCCTTGAAAGGTGGCCTTCACGTTCAGGGAGCCAAAGACATCTTTGGGGCTTATCCTGTAAAGGTCAAAGGTGACACGGGCTATGTCTCTCCCAGTCCGAGGTTTGTTGTGGTCTTGGGACTTGGACACAACTGCACCCTGGGGGATCAGAGACAACAGTTGGCGTATTAAATAGTTGTGATGGTGAAAAGCTGAAAGCATAAAAATAAAGGGCGATATAACAAATAAGTACCGGCTGTGGTCTCCATGTCTGTCCAGGGTCCAGGGCCATGAGCATGGTGTTGTCAGGCAGGGTCATGAGGAACTCGTCGGAGTCGACCTCTGTGCCGTCCTCCTCACAAACCAGAGACAGAGACACGGCAGACAGGGACAGCAGCAAAGCCTGGTAAACCTACAGCACAGAATCAAGTCGCTCTGCGTTACTGTGTACTAGAGAAGAGAAAAACACACTTTCACGTCCTGAGAAGTCAGAAAATTATATCAAACTGTTGCAAACACCTTCATGTTGGCCTTTAACTCTAATGTAACAACTTTAAATTGTATATATATATTCAAACTTTGTCAGAAAACTCAGACATCTTATCTTTACACCTTGACCTGTGACTACATGTAATCACATATTTGACATAATCAAGGCGCCGACAAGGATTTTAGATGAGATTAATTTTAGGAAGCAAGTAATTAAGTTTTAAGAAACTGCTAACATTTCCCTTTTAATGAGTGTTATATATTGTATTTATTATTTTCTTTTTTATTTCATTATATTTGATTAAAATGTAAGCATTTTATGTTAAATATGTGTATTATATTACATTTTTTTGTATATTACTGCTGCAGCTTAAACCTGATCAGAACTAATGTGATTTACTTCTATTATGTATCCTCTACAGTCACCCTCACCCTTTCTTTCAGCTCCTCCAGGGTCCCGGCTGTGATGCCCTTCCTGGTCTCCCTGTTGTGACAGCACACTCTGAAGGGACGTTGTGGTGGAGACCACACTCGCTTGGTCACAGATCTGAGGAAAGACCAAACAGAAAGGTGTTACATGGACTTGTCTTCTATAGAAGGTAAGTGAATGTTATTTATACAGACAAATCACAAAAACGTCCGCAGCTAAATGAAATTCATCAACATACACATTTTTTTAGTCTGTGAAAAAAGGCCCACCCATTATGTTATCATTAAGTTAATAACTCGGTCCAGTCTACATTGATTTTGGGGCTCTAGGAGCCACACAGTGTTTGGATTGTTGACCACAGAGGCATCATGAAGGAAAATCAAGAAAAAGCCAACAGGCTAGAACTTATTCTTCACTTACTTGATAAATGAAGATGTTGTATCCATGTTCTTCAGTCTCTCGTTGTCCCTTCTTACAGACGTGTTTTCCTGAGATGTTTTGGTGTGAAACACATTGGGATAATGTCCGTTCTTCTTGTTTTTTTGACCCAGCAGCTGGACTTTACCCTAAACCTGGTGATAACTCAGATACAGAAAAGAACAGAGCAAAGTTCATCCAGCCTGTGTGTGTATGAGATACATCCTTTCCTCATCTGACACGCTGAGTAATTACCTATACAGCCAGCGAATACTGGGCGTTTGAGGCCTAATCTGATGTTTTTATATATTCATTGTATTTATTTGGCTCTAATACTTCTAAGGGATGTAGATATTACTATTTATTATTAATTCCCATGGTATGGATATAGACTCATACTGATATAATGGAATAAGAGCGCCAGAATATTTTAAGCAGCATATGGACACAAATTATGTAAGAATTTAAACAAAGATGATTGCCCAGAGGAAAGGCTAAAAAAAGGAAACAAATGGTACATTTTTTGTGCATTTAAGCATTAAAACCATATAAATAAGCATATGTATATAGTAATGCTGCCTTAACGTGTTATCGGATTTATGGTAATTAATAATCATGGTCTTCGTCCCGAGAACAAAGCACTTGAACATGACATTGTCGTAATTTCGGCTTCACATCTGGAAAGTACGATCTTCAGACAAGCACGTGAATGCAGCATAAGTAAAACAAATGGGGAGGAAGCGGCCGGCGGATCTGCTTCCTACGTCATATCCTGCACACTAAATCGTTGCGCTCTTTTAGAACACGGCGGCGCGCGCGTGGACGGAGTTCCACGCTCGAGTCGTTGCCGTTTAGCCCGAACGCGCGAAGCACCGCCCCTCCGGCGCAGCCACACGGGAGACGGGGGCGGATATTGACGTCGCCTCGGTGAAGGCGGGAGGAGAAGCAGAACTTTTGATAGAGGCGGCGGTAGCTTTATGTCGGAGCAGCGAGTAAACAACGACATTGATGCCGAAACGTTGAAGTAAACGCAGTTTATCCGAGTTAATCTCAGCAGCGGTTTCCTACACAACTTTTCCCGGGTGAACTCTTCCGCGTCATCTCGAAGCTTCCGCGGGGGGGTAATGCGCGTACGTTGCTAAGCTAACGTCCCCTTAACGTCAACTTGTGGCCGTTTAGCTCTTCTGGATTAGGGGGTTCAGTTGGTGGGACGTTATGGCTACAACAAAACAGAAGGAAGACGGTAAGCGTGTACAGCTGGGGGTTGTTATTGTACGTGGTGTGTCATGTTGTTGTGTGGTTGAGTGAGGTAATGATGTTAATTTAGGTTTTGGCTAAAGTGGACTGTCATCACATCAGCATCCTCACACCAGCAGTGAAAGTCTTTAACTTAAATGTGTTTTTTTGGCAGATAAATCAATTAATTTGACAGCTGATGGGCATCAGCTGATTGGTCCACATTAAAATGGTCAACCCATGGAGTGATTTTAGTCAATAAGCTATCACCAGTGTTTAATTGTCTTTGTATTTGTGTGTCTTTGTCTCCTGCACAGATGCCAGCCTTCCTTTCGCTGCGCTCCAGCTCCTGGCCCCACCTGTGCGCCTGGTCTCCGCAGCCCTCTGGAAAGTCCTGAAGCAGAGGGACGTGATGCAGTACGGGGTCGTGGAGGAGGTGGTGACGTCGGCCTGCGAGACCGTCCCCGGGCTGCTCACCGCGAGACACCAAGGCAAGCTGGCACTGGGGCTCAGAGCACGGGTGAGATTTGGATGTGTTTCTGCGTCTCCATGTATTATTATTTTTTTTTTTTACCTTTTTCACGTTTCAGTATTGTATTCCTGGCCTTCTTTTCAGCTGATCTTGGAGCTGTGCTGCACACAGCCAGATGTGAAGGTGATCATGCCACACCTGCAGAGGATCCGGGCTCCTGCTGCTTTCTCCCCCTCCTCTGCTCCCACTCTGGTAAACAGCATGGCGGTATATCTTTAACTATATATTTCATAACAGGCAGACAATTTCAGCCGATGCATATCTTTTACGATAACGATTTAACGATCACTTGATGACAAAAAAAGTGTACGTTTTGCTATTTTGTCTCTTAGAAGAAGGATGTAAAAATCAAAACAACGGTTGAAGGTTTCCATTCACTGGTTCACGCTCTGCTAAAAGACAAAACGGAGAGAGACAAGTTCTTCAAGGTGAGTCCTTCTACTAGTGTTTATCTGCTATCAAACAGCAGCGACTGATTTCAAGATATATTGTGATCATTTCTCTGTTTATATCGCCAACTGTGCTTATTCTCTCTTTTGACAGGAGGACTTTCCACTAGATTATGGTCCAAAGTTTGACGAGGAACTGGAGAAGTTGCTGTGGGAGTTTTTGATTCGACTGGACCAGTTGCTTCCTGTTCCTAACCTTGCTCAGGTAGCCGGTCTTTCTGTAAAACTCGTTTTAGCCTGAAATAACTAAACAAACAATTCAGAAAATTTATGAAATATGTAAAAAAACAAAGTATATTTTTGTTTTATTATAGCTTGTCATTATCCAAACAATGCCTGCTGACCAAAGGTGATTTAAAATGAAAGAAAGAAACTGCTATAATAATAGTATTTTGTCACCAGACTGTGTCGTGGCTCAGTGGCGCCCCTCCTGTCCTGGAGGAGTGTGCGCGGGCGGCCACTCAACCCCAACTCCTGAAGGTATTGCTTCAACATGAAACCTGTCTGGGTCACCTGGAGACTGCAGGTAGAGCTACATCATTTCTTAGTCTGGACATTTAGCTATGATGATGGTAACATTGAGGCCTTTGATGTCGATTACTAATAATTCTCGTTATCCACGTTTGGCTTTTTGCAGCATCCCTCCCTCCAAACATGGGAGACTCCATCCTGACTTCACTTTCTCTGCCACCCTCTGGAAGAATGCCTTCAAATCAAACAACAGGAGCTCAAATGTCTGCTGTGGACCGGTCCGTTGGTACACAGTCAGGAGACAAAGCGCCATTTATCACACCCGTTATTGGATTAATATCTAATGAAGACGTACCAGCGATGATGAGGACACTGGGTGGTGACGAGCCCGCTGCCTCTAAAGATGCAACACACTTCACTGGGATTAAACAACCCAAAGATGATGGCGTGAAAGAAGGCGAAGGACAAGAAGAGATTTACGACTCGTACAGAAGCGGTGGAATGAAACGCAAGCAACCCGACGAAAGAGAAGGTCAATCCGATGAGGAGATAGACGTTATACGCGTTTTCAGATCTGGGAGAAAGAGGATTTTGAAGAGACAGGAAAAGAGGCGTTATAGACGTGGCGTTGGCAAGCTGGGCCAGGAAACGGGTGACCAGACGACGACTGAGAGCGAAGAAGACGGAGCTGGAAGGAAGGAGGAGCGTAACGGAGCGGACCTGGAGACCTGTATGAGCCAGCTGGGCGTTGAAACGCTGCACCTGCCTGAAGATTCTTCCCTCTGCTCCATTGTCTGGTGTCTGAGGCACCAACCCAGAGTTGTTATTGAAAAACTGCCAGCGAGTCCTGCCGGGGCAAACGAGACTTTGAGAGGAGGGAAATCCTCGTGTATTAGACGACAGAGTCCGAGGAGGAAGTCACCAGTCAAAGCTCCGACACACAAAAGCAACCGACCTCTAAAGCCTGACTCGGATTTTCCCGGCCTGGACGATAAAGAGTAAGAGACACGGGAATACAGTCCACACCATGCAAACTACGCCTTAGCAGCTTTAAATTAAGTTGAATTATGGATTTTGTTAAGTCGTTTTTTTGTTGTACATTTTGATTAAATCATGAATGTTTGTTTTAGACGGCGATCACTGCAGTCACGTGGCAGAACCAGACATTTTAGGTCGACCTTGCAGGACATCGAGACAGAATTTCACTGTTGTATAAGATAAATAGTTTACATGTACTCTCGAAATGAGGACCGCTGTTAAAACCCGACAAATACAATAAAATCAACTGATTTAGTTCAATGTTTCCATTTTTCATTTTTCCTAATTAGTGATTTTAATATTTATTCTTTACTGTTCTGAGTTATGATTCAACTGAATTTCAATGTTTCCTGCTTGTATTTAGACTTAAATTATAAACATCCCTAGAAAAGCAGCTGAATTGATGAAAAACAGACGTTAATGATGTTGTTTCTACTCGACAGAAACCATCCCGTATTACCCAGTATAAGCAGCTCTCCCTCTCGGCAACGGAGTAACACAGGTGATTTAACAAAAAGAAATAAAATATCCCCTGTGCAGGTGTTTAGTTTAACCGTTTCCTTTTGTGTTTAGAGATGTCGGCCCTTCCAGGAGACGGTGAAGACTACGTGGCTGATTCCGAGGATGAGGCGACAAAGAACTTCAAAAGCAGGGTAAGCAACAATCCTTTAAATCATCAAACAAATAAATGAAATTACATAGATTAAAAAACGTCACATTCAAGAATAAAACATAGCAACTTGAGAAGAGAAAAGAGATGACTGATGGAACAAATATTGCTACGATGACATTTCTGCTCGTATTGCAACCTCATCCGTTATCTGACTGTCGCCCTCAGCTGTTTATGAAGCGCTACTGCAAGACCAAACACGGCACGTACGTCCCCACTCTGAGGGAGTACTGGAAGCCCGGGATGACACGGCGGGACTTGTCGTCCGCTGGCAGCAAACGCAGATGATGAAACGGATTTTTCGCTGCCAAGCTGTTGGGAAACAAACGGCAGAAAGATGCCCGAGGACTTTTTAAACCGTCGCCACGTTGCTTTTCTCTACCGGCATCGACGGAGAAGCCAAGAAACACACCAGATGGACATTTATTTTTGTTACCGTTCTCTTAAATGTATGATTTTTTTTTACTGTGGCAGAATCTAATTTCAACTTCAATCAATGTTTTGTCATCGAGCCCTGAAATCATGGCGTCGTCTATAATTATGAGCAAACATTTGTGCCTTTTTTTTTTTTTTTTTAAACTGTCCAGTTTGCTTGTAAATAAAGACGATACAGTATCTAGATGACCTCCTTTACAAATAAGCCACATTTCTAAGTTTAAATATGTAATATACTCGGTTAATAAAGTGTCATTGGATCACATTGGTGGACTGTTTGATACTCAGATTATGGCAAAAAAAGGAAGTAATACTATATCTGTGGAAGTAATAGATGATAAAAACCTTCCACAACTGGGTTTGTCAATCACACATATATTTATATTAAAGTACATCAACCAGGAGCATGTCTCACTGACTGAAGATTACTGAAAACCTTTTCATTTATTTAAGTTATTCTATATAATTAAAATAAAAAAAATAATTATATAAACTCTGGAAATTTAGAAAAAACAAATCTTCAATAATTGTTTATAGAATTTTAAATGCCTCATGGCACATCAGAAGAGTAATCGAAGCACAACAAGACAAATCTGTTGCCGCCGGAGGTTCAGAGTCGACAGCCGATCCCTCCGGTCACTGTGATGGTCTCTCCCGTGATGTAGGACGCCTCCTCAGAGCAGAGGAAGGCGATCACTCCACCGACCTCCTCCGGCTCTCCGACTCTGAAGGGAAAAACCAGAGACGCGGTCATTTCGCTTGTATGGCGTTTTAGCCAGATACTTTCACGTGAACTCGAGCTGCACCTTTTAATGCTGAGCTGCTTTTTAAACTCGTCCATGATGTCTTCATTTCCCCATAACTGGAACAAAACGTGTTATTGATACAACATTTTCAAGAATGAACATACGATATCTGGGGTTTTTTTGTCCTCACCGTGGAGCTGAAGCGGGTCTTGATGACTCCGGGGGCCACGCAGTTCACTCTGATGTTACTGTGAGCCAGCTCAGGAGCCAGCGCCCGGGTCAGACCCAGCAGCGCCGTCTTACTCACACTGTAAGGACCCAGAGCCTGCAGAGACACACACAATGTCCATGACGTACACACTGCAGGAAGACTAACTCCTGTTTATCTCCCACTTACCTGCATGGGTTGGTATCCAGCCACAGACGACACAAAAACTACATTTCCCCCTCTAAAAAATAAAGGAAAAATACAGGGTTTTTGTAACTCAATATACAGCGGAGAGTTCCATCATCTTTTAGTGTCACTCACCCCCTCTTCTCCATATGAGGCACCACCAACTTAGTCATGAGGAAGGCTGATTTCACATTTACAGACAGGATCTGGAGAGGAATGCAGAAATGATCCATTAATACACATAAATATGAGTTATACATAACTTTTTCTTTCTAAATACCTTGTCCCAGACGTCCTCTGTGGAGTCCATGATGTTTCCAAAGAAAGGGTTGACTGCTGCGTTGGATACCAGGATGTCAATGCCCCCACACTGGTCCAGAGTCTAGTCCAAACAGGAGGACCAAAACGTGTAGATGTCTGAGAACCATATAACTGTGGTAGATAGAAATCACTAAAAAAATACTCACCGTTTGAACCAGCTTTTCTCTGTCTTCTCCGATGCCAACATTACAGGTGGTCCCCGTGACCTGGATGCTCTGGCTCTGCAGCAGCAACACCGCCTTGTCCACGTTGGCCTGCCGCCGGCTGCTCACCACCACGTGGGCTCCTCTCTTTCCCAGAGCCTGGGCTGCAGCTAGACCAATCCTGAGGAGGAGGAGAACATCTCAGTATGGGACCACCAACGTTTAAAACACTATAGACAAAACAGGAGTCCATCGTGTCATTCTCACCCATCTGTGGAGGCTGTTACTATGGCTACCTTTCCAGCAAGGCTACTTTGAGACATGCTCCTTTGGCCAGCAACGGGATTGGTCCTCAGACACCTGAATACACTCCTCAACATCACCTGTGAACACAGAATAGTCCCGGATGTGTTTTATGAAAACACTGGGTATCTGGGTGAGAGGTCACCTGGAGTCTGACAGTGGTGCAGAAGCTGAATGCTAAACAGTTAATAGTTAATTAAGTCGTCAACCATGTTTTTCCGTAAAGTAATATAACACTAATTGATCCTACAGCAATGATAAAATACGTGATCGATGTTTGGAAAAAGGCGAATCAGTTGAGGAAAACTCAAATCCAACTCAGTTAAAGTTTATACTTAAACGCAGTAGTTCTACATGTTATAATCAATTAATACCCGTATGTAAATGTCATGAAGAGCATTGTCTCACCCTGCAGTTCATGCAATATTGAGCATGAAGTTGTATAGTGGAGGAACCACTGAAAACACTCCACTGCTCGGACCTTAGACTACCGACTACTCGTGAGTCGCCGTATTTTCCGGATAAAAGTCGCGCTGTCAAAATAAAAGCCTCCAGCCAGCGGTCCAACGCAATTGTTTTTAAATTAAAACTGTACAACCAATGTCCAACACGTATGATATTTGTTTACGGTCTTTTCGATGTTCCATACCGTCCTGTGATTGTCGTACCGAGTGGCATTTTTTTTTTTTTAAATCAGTTTACACCATAATTTTCTGATTTCCAGCCGAATTCGAACGTCCCTGAACGCAACCCACCGAAACGAGCCAATCGCACGGGCGGTGTGTTTGGAGCCGCGGACATCTGCGCGAGCTCACAGCCGTTGGATCGGCCTAAAGCGCGAGGCGGACGCTCGCGCCGCGCTTAACAGATCTGCGAGCTGCGCGTGGAGCTCCGAGGAGGCGGAGCCAACGTTGTTGTCATCGCAGAAGATGATTGAACGCCGATGGCCTCGGGATTTTCACGCCTGAGAAGAAGTGGTTTTACGTATCGAGGACTGTACGCCGACGCGAAGTTTATGGGTGATAAGATTGTAGAAGAACAAGGTAATTAACGCCATTTTATAATGACTGGTTTGGGGGGTTTTGACTGGCAACCAGATCGGCTTTAGCGGTTTTATCCGGCGGTGCCATTGTTGTTTTGAACAGAACTTTAGCGTTAGCAGCGAAAGGCGATGAAGATAACCTGGGTTAACGCAGCTAACAGCACCTAGCTAGTGTACGTAGCTAGGCCGCGACGACGCGTTATCACAGCTAAGGTCAGCTCCCATTCAAACGATTTTTTTTTTACCTGATAGCTACTGATAAGTGGAGGAAGTATCTTTTGACGGCGAGTGCGCTCCGCTCATTTATCCGCGATGCTAAGCTAATGTTAGCTTTCGCTTAGCGGGTTGCGTTTAACGTAACGTCGCTGGGCGTGGAAAGCAGAGACAGGTGTTGCCTCCTGCCTTGCCTTACCTTTGGTCTCACATGTGCCTTGCAACGTATTGAGTTGGAGGGGGGGGAGTTTGACTAAACTGTCTCGAGGACAAGTCGAGAAGAAAAACGTCTGTGCGTTGATCGCAGGGTCCCCATGAAGGCGGAGACGACGAGGCGCCCGGACTGTGAGATGTGTCCTCCCCGGACCTGCACCGAGGCTCTCCGGCGACCAGCACGCCCATGAGAACCGCCACCGATCTAGATGGACGACCCCGACTGACGGACCAGGACGCTGGAGTTTTCTTCTCTGAGACGCAACTGTTAAACTTAGCAACCATGTCTGTCTCCGTGAGTACAGCGTTTGGTCTCTTTTTGTCTGCGTGAATGTGCTTTAATGCATGTGATGGTATCACAATGATGTGCAAATGTGATTAAAACTTATTTAAAAAAAATGTTTACTATTGCATGTTATCTGTAATCTTTTATTGAGATCCTTATTGCCTCCATTACTGTTCCAAGGGGGTCCCACATGGCTCGATGGAGCCTAGTTGTCCCCGGGGGGTTGGTTTAGAAAATGAAAGGGGGCCTGACTCTCTGGCTTTAGGTTGGCAATTAAATCCTAAACAGCGAGGGACAGATGTGCCTCTTATCCCCTCCCCCTCCCTCTCATCGCCCTCATTACCATTAAGCCCTTGTGTCCATCTGATCATTGATCCTCCTGACTGTGCCCCCTCTTTCTCTCTGCTTTTATAATTATTGACACAGCTGCGAATTTTGAGTTGTTCCCGACGCCGGCTTTTTGCATTTTTTATTGTGTTCACCGATCCATTCCTGTCCCTCCTGTCTTCTCGCGCAGACATTTTACGGGATCTTCCCCATTCACTCCTATTCACCCTCCATTCAGTAGCCCCGAACAATCAACCTTTTTAGACTCCTGACTTGGCACTGCCATGTCAATGTACTTGTTTGTTTATGGCGTGCAGATGTGAGACACTAGCTTGTGTGAACTCGGGCTGTCGATTAAAACCTGATTTAATGGTCATTTGGTGTGTTTGTGTTGTGGAAATTACCGAAGGTTGCTTGTTTACGATTTCTTCTCTCGTCTCGTCCTCTTTTTTTTCAGACGGTATTGGCAAAGGCACTTTTCGACAACACAGCAGAGAGCCCCGAGGAGCTGGCTTTCAGGAAGGGGGACATACTGATGGTTCTTGAGCAGGAGCAGGGTGGAGGGCCGGGCTGGTGGCTCTGCTCCCTGCACGGCAGACAGGGAATTGCCCCTGCCAACCGTCTTAAACTCCTCCAGACCGCCCCACCCCCAGGCTCAGACCCCCGCCGGGGCCCAGCTGAGGACTCTGTCTACCTGTCACCCGTTCCCCCACTGGCTCGGACTGCTGTCGGCGGTAGTGCAGAGGACATAGATGGAGTGTACCGCTCCCCGCCAGGTGTGGGCGAGGGACGGGGAGGTGCCTCGAGGCCTGGCGAGCTCCGCAGAGTCGAGGGTGGGCGCCCACGCTCACACTCCAGCTCTGGTACTCGGCCCAGACCTGACTGGGATTTAGGGGTGGCAGGGCGTCCACGCTCACCCTCTCTGAGAGGACGAGGCACGGAAGTGACGGGGACCCTTTATCAGACTCCATTAAGTCCCATGCCTTCAGCAGCTCAGCACGCCAGACAGCCAGGAGCTCTCATGGCTTCAGAGTCCGTGTACCTTGCCCCCACTGGAGTTCCAAGGACAGCAGATGAACCAGACGACACTACATATCTAGTTCCTAGAGAAACACTAACAACATCTGACGACTGTTACTTGGTGCCCAAAGGTACGCCGCTTGCAGATGATGATGTTTACCAATCCCCGACAGGAGGAGTCGTGGGTACTGCTGTGTGCTCTAATGGCCCCAGTGGAACGCCGAAAGTGAGCCAGGACACACCTGGGATGTACCAAACACCCACCCCCGTGGGGGCAAACCTTCACAGGACTTCAGCCACGGCTTTGGCCCACCAGCACCCATCTCAGTTATCCCCTGTCCAAGCATCTCCCAGACCTCTGCTGAAGGGAGTTTCACCCAACCCCGCTGCTGCCAGGGGCAAACCCGGCCTGGCCTGTCACCGGGGGTCTCCTTTGCTGGTCAGAGCGGGGCAGGTCAGGGTTCCCGGATCACCAAACTTTGCCCGCAAACCTCCTCCGCCGGCACCTCCGGTGAGAGGAGTCACCAGGAAAGACACAGCGCCTGATTCCAACTCGGTCCCCACGTCCACGGCTCAGGTCACCTCTGCAAGCCTGCAGCAGGAAGAGGACAAACAGAGGGGGATTCCTCAGAGTAAGGAGGAGAGGATGAACAACGGCCTGGAGAAAAGCAACAACATGCAGAACAAAAAAGGCAAAAATCAGGATTACACGGATGCTGTGGATGACCAGGCATGTTTTGGCTACTTCACCTTAAAACTCGTCCTGCCTAGAAAAGTGTTTTGTTGTAGGATACATGCATTTTTTGCATGTTGTCTTAGTTTCAGCAAATATACAAATTTTGGTCACCCACGACCTGCAATCATGATTTGTTTTTGTGCTCTCTTTGACCTGCTAGGTGTACGACACTCCTCCCAGTTGCAGGTGGCAGCGCCCAGTCCCTTCTTCCATTGATGATGACGTTGATGGAATCTATGACACCCCCCGCAGTCTCCCACCACAAACTGATTCTGAATCAGAGGTAAAGCTTAACAATCTTTACTTTTATTAGAACCTGTTTCTTCTATCTTTGGACTTTGAAATGGCTATTTACACAATGTGTGTGTTTTGGAGCCAGCATGCAGACGTACAACTACGTATCGCAGTGGTGTTGGTCCTCTGTATGTCTATAATTATGCCCTTTCTTTTATCTTCTGACAGTCAAAAAACAATTCTCATGAATGTCATAAATTACCAAGAAATAACTGGGAACTGTAGTAAACTGGTGTGTCCGATTCATGTCTGTACACGCGAAGCCATTTACCAACAAGAGATGAATATCAAATGCACTGTCACTTCCCACATTCCACCCTTAGTCTCCCTGCCCCCCTCTGGGGCGAGGCCACACCTGTCTCTTTCTGCTGTGGGAGCCTGTCTATCCAGTCCAAGTGCTGCTGCTATTTTTTGTCAGTCGCACCCATCTGTCAGGGCCATGCCAAGGCCGTACCACCGCCACCCTGCCCCCAGTGGCCTCCCCTTTTAAACGCCACTTAAATATGTCTGCCAGCTGTTTAATCATTTTTTCCCTCCTTGACTTCAGTGACTGTGTGTTGACTCACTGCTTTTTTACATGGCTGTATTAGAGGGACCAATTTCTCTCTGCCTGAGTTTGGTGTTTTGTGGTGAATCTATGACGCCATCTGGATTTTGTGTATTTTTACTTCAACCAGTTCAGTCTAATCAAAGTCCAAGTCTTCTGAACTCACATTATTATCGTTTCAAACCTACAGTATAGTGGATAGCTATAACGTTCCTTTCTTTCCTGCTCCACTTGTAGGTCTACGATGTCCCCACCATCATCCTGAACGTGTCCACATCCGATGTCCAGCCTGACGAAGCTGACGACGATGTATACAGTGTTCCCACGCTTCCAGGGGTGCCTCTGGGCCCAGGGGAGTCCACCATCAGCCTCACCACTGAGGACGGACAGGTCTATCGCGTCCCCGGACCTGAGAAACGAGCCAGCGGTGGAGGTCACAACCGGGACTCTTCTGAGCCCGATTGTGGTATCTATGACATGCCTGCTTTGACTACCGAAGTCCTCTCGCACTCGGTGTCATCCTCCTCCACCTCTACCCGCCGCCTCTCCGTTTCTAGTAACGGTTCAGGCGACGTGCAGTGGAGAGCCACGCTCTCCGGTCTCGTCCACTCAGTGCTGAGCACAGCCTCCTGCCCGGCTTCCTCCACTCTGTCGTCACGGGACCTGGCCACCTCGTTGGCCGAGATCCTGTCCACCTGGAAAGCGTGTCATTCAGACGATCCCCCACCGCCTCTTCAGCAGGCGTGGGCTCGTCTGTCGGACCTCCTGCCGGCGTTGTCCGCCATAGGCAACGCTCCCCCCTCTGAAGGTCTGTTGACGCTGGTGCAGCGCTCCCTCGAGGAAAGCGCCCTCCTCTTGCAGGCTCAGGGCCGACCACGTTTGCCTTCCCAGGATTCCCTGTCCCGCAGGCCGTTGCCCGCGCTCCCCGTGCCGGATGGTAAGTCCTCAGGAGGTGGGATGGGCTCCCGTAAAGGCAGCTGGATCCAGGAGCGGCCCCTGCCGCCGACCCCTCAGCCTTCCTTCCCCTTGCCTCCCACTCTGTCGACGGTGACGCTGACGGTGGGCGACGTCGACGGCGAGGATGACCCCAGCAACGAGTACGCGGGGATCGGCTTGACTCCCATCCCTGCCCCTGTACCCACGGGAGACAGCGTTGGTTACGTCAAACTGCAGGTCAGCTTTCATGACGAAATTACGTTTATAAAGTTTGCCTTTTAGGCTACTAATACTAGTAGTGTTTTCAATATTTTCTGTGTTGCAAGACCTCTCTCCCTTTGTTGCATGCATGTCATGAATACACGTGGTTGAATGGTTACAATACAATTAACCCTGGGCTGCAAATGTGTCTGAGCACGCCTGACTGTCGTCTCTTTCCCACACTAGGGTAAACCTGAGCCACTTCCTGATGTCCTGGGTGAGAATGGACTCATGCAAACGATCACTGCAGAGCCAATGGTGAGTCTCTTCCAACTTTTTTTTTTTTTTTTTTGTTACCTCCCATATACACAATCCTTAGCTTCTACAGTTTTTGTTGAACAGAAGCACGCAGCAAGCCCACACAGACGAGTCATTCATTCACTCCGTGTTGTTCACTGTGCGCTCTGTTTACTAATGAACACTGTGACTCATTAATCCAGCCTGCTGCAGCTCTTTGGCACCTGACGTGGTCTCAGCCCGTCTTCACTCCGCACATGCAGTGTTTACCCAACACCCCCTCACTTAATATCCCTTAAAGCCCCTGTTGATGTATGTCCCATCAATCTGTGCAGCCACCCATCATGCCTGCAGCTCCAGAGAATTTAGGAGTTTTGAGCTCTATTTTTTTTCCCTACATCGTTGCTAGATTCCTTAGTAACGCCATAAACGACCAACAAGAGGTCACTTGTCAATCTTAACAATCTTGCCTCACATAGAACGGAGGCTGGAGGACAATAAGTGGCTGAAGAGCATAGTCATTCTTTCATCAGTGTCGCTTGCTGACGTACTATAAATGGTCTGTCTGACTGTCTGGCTTTTAAATTCGATGGAAGACTCAATGTCATTGAAAAGAGAGTTGCGTGTTCGCATCCAGTATTGCATCACACAAGTACCATATGTTGGTCATTTTCTCGATTAATAATCTGGTCTATAACATGGAATGACTGGAGCAATTACCAGATATATTAGAAAATACATTGTCTTGTCCAACTAACAGTCCAAAGCTCAAACATTCAGTTTGCAGTCATGGATGACAAAAAAAGGCATCTGGTCATCACATTTTTGGCTTAAAAAGTCACAAAAATTATTTTTAGTTCATAACAATTAGGCAGTTATCAGTTAATTGACTAATTGTTGAGTCATATAAATGTAATTTTATTAAAATAAGCATGAATTGCATCCATTCCTTTGGTTTTCCTCGCAATTACACAGATTAAAAGTGTGAAAACTATCCAATTTCTCAGATTAGTCCCCTCCAAATGGCAGTAGCTACCCTTTCCCTTACAAACACTAACTGCATCTTCCCTTGCACAGTTGGCCCCGTCCCATCCACTTCCTGTGTCCCTCTCCCTGGAGGACTCGGAGCTGCTGTCCTTCTACTCGTCTCAGAGCCTCGCTCACCTCTCCTGCCTGGCGGACGCAATCGACGTGCTCTTCAGCAGCGTGCAGGGAAACCAGCCGCCGCGCATCTTCGTCGCCAGAGGCAAGAGTCTCATCGTGACGGCACACAAACTGGTTTTCATTGGGGACACGCTCTCCCGCCTTCTCACCTCCGCCGACCTCCGGGCCAAGGTATGAAGAGAAAACCGTAAACATTTTGTTTTCTTTTTGTATATTAACAGTTTTTTTTTAAAAAAGAATGTATGTTTTTATTCATCTTCTCTACTTCAGATCACAACCTCAGGGGGGCGACTCTGTCAGGCCTTGAAGTCCGTTGTCGTGGCAACAAAAGGCGCCGCACAAAACTACCCGTCGGTGTCCGCCTCCCAGGAGATGGTGGACCGCGTCGCCGAGCTCTCCCAGCAAGCGGCCGGCTTCTCCACTCTGCTCCAGCGCCTGGCGGAAATATCTTCATGATATTTCGTATTACTAGCGTAAAAAAAAAAAAAAACTTTGTTTACACTACACACACCTGTTATCTCCTTTTTGAAATGCCTTATTTGTTGTTAGACCCTTTGGTTTGAATGGGATTGACGTTGAATCCAGGAGCGCGCGTTTAGCCTCGCTTGCAGCTGTTCCTAAGCTCGGTGGTGACTGTTGGTTCTGTCCTCCAAGTGTGTGTTGGTTTGCCTTTTTTGTTTATATACCGACCTCTGTGCTTTGACGCCAGGCACACTTGTCCTTTTGAGTGTTAACTTATTGAATATTTGAAGCCCCTCCATGGCTTTGAGTGTCCGTGCGGCCTGTTTATCTTGGGAGCTTTGCTTTATTATGTTTGCCATATTTTCCTTCCCTTACATGATAGCCATTTTCCTTCCTTCCTCTATTTATTTAGCCACCCCCCCCATTCCAAAAATAGCACAGAAGGAGGCCCAACATCCTGGTTCTGACCTACTTCTTACTGTTAACCTGAAAGGCCTTTTGTGATTGTCATTCAGAAGCTGTACGAGTGCAAAGTGTGGAAGAAATTGAACCGGATTGCCTGACTTCCATTATTAATCTGTGCAAAAGTACGTGTTGTTTGTTTAGTCCCCATTTCCACCAGGAGGGAAACTGCAGTGCAGCTTGTAAGCCGCAAGAAATATCCCTCAATGCATGTTCAGTGTACATTCTTGCAGGTGCACATAAGGACGCATTTAAATCCTGTCCGACGGAGAGATAATGTCGGAGCGACTGAGAGTCGGTAATAATAGATGGGTGAGAAATTGCGTAATCCTGTTCTTTCCCACGGTCACATGGTAGCCTGGCGTTGGATGACAAACCTGTTGACCAAGCTCACCTGTCTGCACATGTCTTGTTATGATCTGCATGCTTACCTTCCTTTGCATTCGATGTTCGTTTCCCGCAAGACACCCCTGTCACCAGTGCGTACTCGCTTCTGCTTTCATCGTCTCAAGTCGGGTGGAAGCTACGCCTGCGTGTTATATAAATCGTTAATAATGTAAAGAATGGCAGGTTACGCTCTGCCAGGCCCGGGGAGAAACTGGGAATGGAAGCACAACACACTTTTGGATTGAAATGGGGGGGATTTTGCATTTTCAATCCAACAAAACATAACTATTTTCCACCTCAGACCATATATTACTGTCTGACCTATACCGCTTTCATTTATACCAGTTATCAGATTTAATTATGTTGGTCTGCACATAAATATGGAAGGTGAACGAAGATGACGCTTCTCACATTTACACTACAATTTCAACATAAAGTTGCTCTACAAAGTTAGATTATAGTGCTTCAATCTTATCTTACATTCTAGTTTTATTTATCAGGTCCAGGTCGGTATCATCAGGGCATTGCATAATCATTTTCTCAGTTGTGTGGCTATTTTAAATCATTCTTTGAGGAAAACTGACTCTTCCTGCTTTTTACATATTTTTTTTTCTGCTACACTGCCACCTTGTGGTAGTTTGAAGTATTACTTAATTACCTGCCTGCAAAAACACGCTCTATACTGTTTGTATGAAGAGAGCATGACCGGCAAGTTTACCTTTTATTACTGTCAAATTTATGTTCTTTGCTTTACAGTTTGCATGACTTTGATTTGCTTTAATTTTTTTAATTAAATCCTTCATCCTTGGGTGATTTTACTGGGAAATTTACAATGAACACTTTTTTTTTTTCCTTCGTGAAAAATATGTTACAGTTCAAAGAAATGGCTGTTCTTTTTCTTTTGTACAAGAAAGCTTCTTTTTTTTTTACACTATGTGAACTCATTTGAGTCAGTTTATCTGTATTTGCTGAGGTGTAGAAGTAAATATTTGACTTTTCTCCTCCAGTAATACACTTCCTACATTAACACTACATTTGATGTCTGTCTTGTATTCATGTTCAGAATGCACAAATACATCTTTTGCAATTAAACGAATGTGCGTGGATTATTGATACATGTGTACATATGTTTGTTTAAAAACCTGGTCTTATTTACCGTACTTTTAAAAAAAATATACCATACTTTAACGTAGATTTGTCAAAATCCGAATAAAACCACGAAAAACGAGAGAAACCCGTCTTTAAATAGAGTGGCGAGGGCCACAAACTGTCCTAATACTGTTATTTACAACTGACGCTGCTGTTATGTGACTCGGGGAAAACCCCGAGCGTCTCCGGAAACTGCCGAACTGTGACGCTGAGCAGCAGCCGTAGCGACGCTTGTTGGAGTTTAGACAAGCGGAGGGAGGAAAATGGCGGACGAAGATATTACGCTTGACGGAAAACCTCTACAATCGCTCCGAGTGGCCGATTTAAAAGCCGCTCTGGAGCAAAGAAACCTCCCGAAGAGCGGGCAGAAGAACACCCTCCTGAAGCGACTGAAGGGGGTGAGTTTTCGCGCGTGTTACGGCCGCCTGTCGAGTCTTGCTAAGTTCAGCAGGGAGACGAGAGACTGTGGGGTTAACGTTAGAGGCCGTAACGGTGTGTGGGCTCGGGGAAGCGGGAATACATAAACCGCCTGGCACGCGTTTTATTACACGCCGACAACAATTTTGTTTCCGGTTATTTGTGACTGACGTCGCGGCGGAACCGTCCACCGACCGAGTTCGGGATTGGACCGTAACTACACTTAAGAGCACCGTGTTGCACACAGTTGAACTGTGCACCTGTCAAGTCGAGGCCTAAGCCGTGTGCACATAGTGTACAGTACACGGCCGTGACCGCGCTCGCGATGTGAGCGTATCAGGGGTTGACGGGGGCGCGCTTCGCCATGTAAACACAATTTTACTAGCTTCGCAGGCTAGTAGTTTATTCAAATCTGTGAAGTTTTAAAAATAAAAACATTATAGTTGACAAGACCATAAAACCATAGGTTTCATGTCTATATAAAGGAATTTAGAAATACTGATACCATGGGTCTCAAACCCCCCCTCCCAGAAAGAAAACAAACCATTTATTTAAGTTCGTTACACATATTAATTGACTTAAATGTTGTTTTATACTTATTTGTATTGTTTTATATCCCTAAATTAAAGCATAAATGCTTTTTCAAAAGTCCCACGCATCCAGGAATATAGTTTTTGGGGGGAAGGGGAATCATTTTTCCTTTTAATTATTTATTTTTTATGGCATACAAGTAATTGAATATAATATATTTGTTTCTAAAATATGATATACTTTCTAAATATATATACATGGTATTTGCTGATGAAAATATATTGCGTTTAATAAGTTTACCGTAAAGTCACTATTATTTTCAAATATTTTAATATAATATTTGAACTAATGATTGTTGTTTAAATTTGACATTTTCAAAATGAACACACAGCTTAGATTGTATACGATAATTACTTATGATTTTACGTAAATATCACCCCTCCTTATTTCTTGCAGGCTCTGATGCTGGAAAACCTCCAGAAGTCGTCCTCCTCTCACAGTGGGCTGCAGCCCAACTCACAGGTAAGAGCGGATTTTAATATTTAATTTGAAATGTGTGGTTATTTTAAGTTCTGTAGAAAGGCATACCTCTCGTACTTGAGATCAAACACATAGAATATTCCCTACAAAGACAACCAGTTCTTAATCAATACGTGTTTGAAGGTCAAATGTGGTGTTTCATTTCATTAACTAGCAATGTTTCCGTCAGAACATGAGAAATTCTTTAGGGATTAGGTTTACACCATGCACACAGTCGCTGCTCTTTGCCTCTGGGGATTTTTAAGTGCAAGAGTATAAATAAAGTGTGGCTTTGTGTGTGTTATTGTGTTGTAGATAGGTGAGGAGATGAGCCAGAACAGCTTCATAAAACAGTACCTGGCCAAGCAGCAGGAGCTCCTTCGCCAAAGACTGGAGAGAGAGGCCCAGCAAGATGACGAGGGAGAAGGTAACACACACAGTCACAAATCACTGTCTGTACTCACCTAATTTCATGAACTGCCTGTATGAACATGCAAAACACACGACCTAAAGCTGGTTCCTTCAGAAGTAGTCCTTCTGTTAGGAACTACTGAGTGTGTGCCATTAGTCTCGGTGTTGACCTTTCACCCCTGTCTCGTGTCCCTCTCTGACAGAAAGCCCAGCAGTGCCAGAGGAGGATGAAGACCACTCGGAGGACAATGACTGCTCCACTTATGTCTCCGACAAGGTCAGTAACCTCCGCACACTGAATAGTCAAATGAGGAAACCCGAGGATTTATAACACAGAACAGGACACACAATCACATTCACACTTATTTGTTTGAATAGTGTTCCTATGTTACAGCTAGAAATGATGTTGTCCTTGTTTGTAACTGTATAAAAACACCTTTAACCTATACTGACTCCATTATTTTTGTCCAGAAGCATTGCTCCATAAACCCCAAGCCCTCAATGACCAGGGCAGAGGAGAAAGGAGGAGATTCAGTGAAGGGTCATGTGATGATGGCATGTGGCCCTGACATGGGCCCTGGTCCTACCCTCCACCCCCAAGAGTCCCTTGTGGCTCCCGGAGCTCGGATGCAGCGAGTCACCTTTCATCAAGGACATAAGGAGCCACCAGCCCCGTCTCCTCCCCGTGCTGTAGCCTCGCTGTCGGTGTGCGTCCTGGGCCAGCCTGACCGCCAGGGGCTGCCCCCCGCCGTGTCGCGAGCCCAAGAGAAGGAGGGCACCGCACCGAGTGAGCCGGGGTCAGCTCACCCCGTCCTCCATCTGAGCCGATCTGCTGGGGTCTCAGCTGGAGGTCAGATCCACGAGGACAGTGATGACGACGACGACGGGGATGACGAGAGCGAGGATGACGAGGATTGGGGGCCTGGTCCTGGCGGGGCACGAAGGGACAACAGAGTCCCTCCTCAGCCTCAGCAGATACCTCCCAATGTCCCATCAACAGTTGGGAGATCCAAACGCAAGCTCCAGCCTCCACAGCACATCCCACCACCACAGGTACACCACACACCAATGCAACTGCGCCACCCCACTCCTCCTCCCTCTCCACCCCCTGACTTGTTTCCCCTACCTGACACTCCCAAACAGAGCCCACCTGACACAGACGACCAGGAGGGAGAAGGCCCTGAGGCTTCACGTGGTCCAAAGGTGCCGCCCTTCCCTTCTTCCACCATGCAGAGGCAAGACTCTGACTCGAGCTCTCGTTCCAGCAGCCCCGAGCCCCCTATAAAGCGTAGGCCAGGGCCCCTCTCTCTGCTAGTTCACAAGATGGAGTCAGAAGGGGCTTTTCGTGCATCAGAGGCTACCTCTGCTGTAGATCTGTCAGGAGAGGCAGCACACTCTACTGCTGGGCCCGCCAGTTTCAGTGATTCTCCACTGCAAAGACTGGAGAGGAAGAAGCTCCAAGAGAACAGAGAGATGGAGGAAGAGAGGCGTCTGAACGAGCAGAAAGAGAGGGAACAACAGCAGAAGCAGGAGAGAGAGAAAAAGAAAATACAGGAACTGGAGAAAGAGAAGAAACGCTTGGAAGAAGAGAAGGAGAAGGAGAGGAAACAACTGGAAGAGCAGCGAGAAAAGGAGAGAAAACGCCAGGATGAGGAAAAGGAGAAAAAACGGCGGGATGAAGAAAAAGAGAAAAAACGCCAGGATGAGGAAAAAGAAAAGGAGAGGAAACGCCTGGATGCGGAAAAAGAGAAAAAACGCCAGGATGAGGAGAAGAGAAGAGAGGAGGAGAAGAGGCACGAGACAGCCAACAAAGGGAGGGTGGTTGTGACCGAGGCCCAAGACTCGGATTCCTCATCAGATTCTGACTCCAAATCGGACTCCTCTTCTTCCTCCTCATCCTCCTCCGGGGATAAAACCACCCCTGTCCGACAGCTGAAGGTCAGTGATCAAATGTGAAAATATTCACTATGGTATTGATAGAGTTGTGTGAGCTATCTTTTATATTTGATTCCATATGGCATCACCATAGACACAGTAGATGCAATCCAACGTTTTTGAAAACTTGCTTTTCATGGCTTGTTTTGAGATGCACTCTAAAGCTAAATAATATTTTTTTGGCTGCTGCTATTTCTTTTTCACAGAAGGCAGAGCAAAAACCAGAAGCGGCGGATGAGGAGAAGACCAACCTGAAAGGGACAGAGAAAAGATACCTTCCAAAAAGGTCAGTAACCGTCATTCAAATCCAGTTAAATGTATATTATTCAACAATTTCCTAAAGACAAAACAATGTTTAGATTGGTAGAAAAATCATTCTTGTCAATCATCATTTATGACCCAGTAGAAGTGTGTGTCTGTATCTGCAGAGACACCGCCTTCTGTCTATATCACCTCTTATTTTTGCGGCGTTCGGGACATTTCTGGGCATCGGCAAAGAGTTGTAAGTCCCCCGTTAGCTCTGTCAGATACAGATCTAAGGGAAGAGAACATCTACTCCTCTGTGTGTACAGTGGCTGAAGTGTGATGCCGCTATGTCGGTTTAATCGAGGCGCACTAACACACACAGAGAGCAGAGAAGGAAGGATGAAGCACCTTCCAGCAGGGTTGTGCGGTGGTGTGATTCCATGTAACGTACCCGACACAATCACAACATAATGTTTTAGTTCTGTGTTTCTCTGCATTTCCTTGGCTTCACTTCAGTCACACTATAGTACGCTTAACCAATGCTGTTCTCTCTCTGAGCTGAGCTGAAGAGGAGCTGGGTTTAAACGCAACAAATCTCACATTACCTTTAACCTTGTGTGGCTGGAGTTGAACACTTACACCAGCTAAAATGAACGATTATTATTAATTTTCTCTAGTGGCTACCTGTAATATTCATCAACAATAAGGTTTTTAATAAATTAAGCTTGTATTCTTATTCTGCTTACTTGCTAGAAGTAACTTCGGGAAGCTGATATATTGAATGTGGGGATAAAGTCACAAAAGGAGCACTTAAGCCTACGAAATATGTAAACAACATGGACTAAACCACTGGCATTTTTTTGGGAGGGGATATTAGGGACTATGATAACATTTTCTTGCATAACTTTGCCCTCAGAGGAAAGAGCAAAAACAATTTGTATTATAAATACAAAAGATTAGCATGCAAAAATGTAAAACCTGTCTTAAAATCTGTAAAAACATCAATGTTTTAATGCAGTGCATACATTTAGTGAGGAGTTTTTTTGTTGATGTGTCTAATTGATGCAGTAATATTTATCACTAAAACAGAAAGGACTGTTTTTTAACATAAATAGTGTAAATAATCTACCCTTGTATATCATGTGTGAGCCTTTAAAGACAGAGTAACTGTGTGTTCCAGTTTAAAACCGCATGCCTCGGTTGTGCAGTCCGTGTATTTCTGATCAGGCATTCGCTGCGGCAGCCCCTCCAGCGGCGTGGCTGGCTGCCTCGCTCTTCAGAAAAGATGGTCCTTTTCCGCCTCCCCTCGTTGCGCTCCCCGGTTGTCTTTTGCGTGTAATTTCCGTGCGTTACCGGCAGCAGAAGACCGTACGCTCCATCCAGCGCAGCTTCTCCCTGAATTGATATTCCGTTTAGTTGTTTGGTTATATTTAGGAATGCGACACGTTTAATCGTCTACTTATAGCTTTTATTTTGGAAATCTGCGACCGGAAGATATTTTTTTCCACTCTGGTAGATTTGACACTGGTCTCGCTAGCAAACATGGCCGCCATGCATGCATTGCATCCCTGATACCGACACAGTGCACGGCTAATCGGCAGCAGAAACGACCCGCGACCGGGATCTTTTTGATTCGGCGTCACCGATTCCAACCCACGTCTGACCGGAACAACCATTAACGGCGGTTTTATTATTATTTTTTTGTTATCCTCGGGGGTTTCCCTTTTCAACGCCGGTCCTAATGCTGTCCGAAGGCAACAAAAACGGGTAAGAGTGAGCTAGAGGGCGACTCAAGGCTTCGGGTCGCTGCTCGTACTTTTACACCAGAAGCCAATCAGCTGGCCTGTCGTGTAGAAAACGACGACCGGATCCTTTTAATGCCCGTTAAACGTCATGTCATCAGCGCACGTTGGCCTGGTAGTGAGCATGTTACATGTTCGCCCATGTGAGGGGGGACCGGGGTGGGACCATCGGTGAGTCTTTTGTTGAGTGAAGGTTCAGGGAGGAAGATTTGGGGGGGGTGGAGGAGGTGGGGGGTCCTCCTTTTATATGATCTATGCCTAAAATAGCTTCACATTGGAGGAGCACATTGATTAATAAATAATGGGCTCAGATTTCATGGTGTGATGAGAGTCATGCGGACTGTGATTTCTCTCCTTCCCTGTCTTTCCTCCTGACCTGGTAGCAAGGAGATAATTATTTTATTTGTTTTATAATTACCTATTTAAGAATATACGTGTTCTTATTTGATGATAGCATCCTCATTTTGTAACCATTAAGGCAGATTTATGACTTAACTTAACATGTTGTTCACTAGTCTATATACTTTTTACTTTGGGGTTCGTGTGGGTGTAGCTGTTAATGATCCCGCTGTTGTCAAGGGAGATCATTAAAGCAGACATCTGCTAGCTGTACAGTCGGTGTGAATGGACCCTTATGGTGTGACATAATTCTCCAAGCTGGCACCAGCACTCACCCCTGAGACCAGACTACATGTCTGATTTGATCGCCGACGATGTTACGGTCCATTTCAGACCCCGGATGGGGAATTGAGGGCTTGGGTTCATTGTGAGGTTTTTGAGCAGTTTAACGACGAGCAATGCATTTGTTTTGTGATGCGATAAGGGATATTGTTCCTCAGGTACAAGCTGGAGGTGTGCTTCTTCATTCCAGCCAAGGGATATGAATACAGTACTGTTTGAAATTTTGAAAAAAGGAAGTTCTGCTACTCATTGTTTCTTTTGGTGATCACCTCCGCCTGGCCTTTCCTCCTCTCTTGATCCCGCGGGATTGTATTTCGAGTTGAGGAGGGCCAGTGTGGAGGAGGGGGAACCACTGTCCTCCTGCCTACACTTCTAATTGACTAATCTCCAGAGGTTAAACACTGGGTAGATTTCAGTATGAGACTAACATTACAGGCCCTCCTCTGACAGAAAAGTAGTCGGTGACCATGTCGTAAAGAATGAAAAACTGTCCATTTTAAAGTGTGTCAGTGATTATTAGGACGTTAGAAAGAGATTTATTGGGCAAGGTTTGATTGCTTATGACATAAATTCTCAACTATAAAAGGTTTCCGCTTGTTCATTAAAGTAACGTGAATAGTTTTGGGGTTTTGTACTAAAAATGAAAACGTCACCCTGGGTTTAACAAAATGGAAAAGTGCACTTTTCACTGTTTTTGTGATTTATTTATTTTTTTAGCCCATTAATCAACAGTATAATATAATAGTCATCCCACTCGTGTCACTGAATGTTCCCTTTTTGAATATCACTGTATTGCTGTGCTTTAATTCAGTACATCTCTGCAATAACTGGTGAAAAAAGTAGGGCAAAACATGCAGCAGAGATTAGCATAGGCACCATCGTGACCAAACATGGCTTTATTTGATGCCAACATGAGTATGTATGTTTAAATGTCTTTACTTTTCCTATGAAACACAACCGTGAAACAAATCAAACAACGCAGACGTTGCACTGTGATGAGAGAAGGATGCTAGAGGATGCGATTCTCCCACCTACAGGGTGCTGCCTCTGCGGTAGGGGAGGTTGAGGGAGTCGCTAAAAATATAACAATGACATCTGTTTGGTTTTGCTCTGTCTTAGATAACAGCGATAAAATCAAACAACATGTGAAAAAAGGCTTTTTTGGCTGTGTGAGGTCTGACTCATAGAAACTCTGCAAAGTGACTTTTTTTTTTGGTGGAGTTAGATTTGTTTCATCTTTTCCTAATAATGACCCAGCATGGATCAGATGAAGACCACACACACACACAGCTAGCTGTCTTGGACTATGAGCTAGTTTGAGGAGTGTTTGTGACCCTGGGTGTCGGTTAGCTGGTGAGTTATTCATAGCAGGAGTGACCCAGATCACTTGCCCCAGCACCCTTCCCGTGACTCGTCCCAGTGTCTTGTCCTACACATTGTTTCAGACTCGCTTATATTGGCCACTCTCTAGGGATGAGATCGCAGGCGGTCTTTCTGCAACCTCCCACCTGCTCAACCCGTCTCTTCCCCTTCCTCAGGGAGGTGTCGGAGCCCAGCACGGCAGCCGTGACGGAGGTGGAACCAGACTCGGAGAGCTCCATGGCCCAGCAGCCGCCCTCCGGGGCTGAGCCGGAGAACAGCGAGGACCCCCTGGAGGAGGTAAGGCCACTGACAGGATTGGGGGTGCCTGGTTCTTTTGCTCTGTCTCCCACTGACCTGCATCCTCCTTCATATAAACGCACGTATAGTTAGCAGCACAAGTTAAGAGGGTCACTTAAAGCCAACACAACCCCAACAGTTTTACAACCATTTTGATTCCTGTTTGATTTCCCCCCTTTTGGATTCTGCCTCTCTAACGTCTTAAATACACATCACATCACTAAATTGGAGGTTTCTACAAGTGGTCATAGGTAAACAGACAGGGGTTGAGTTGGGGTTGGGTCCTGGGGTAAATAGACTTGAACTAATCCCTTCCATCTGCTTTTAATGCGACTAATATTTCATAACTTAGATGGTCTCTCACACACCTGCCTCGTCTGGCTGCGACATGCCGAAGGATGTTCAGTGTTGATGCTGCCGGAATGCAATTAATGATGGTGATAGTGTGTTGAATTAGACGTTCATACTGCATGCTTTTTCACTGTTGGTGTGTATGTTTGGGAGGGAGGAAGTGAGGAAAACTTTAAACTTCAGGGCCCTCCCACACCAAGCCAAGTATCCATCACTTTTTAGTGTCTGTGGTCAACAATGGCAACGTTAGCGCGACTAAGCTCTGACTGCACTTCAAATGATTGAGAACTTGAGGGCTTTTGGCCCAACTTCAATTTTTTTTTTTTTTACTTTTTATCAGACGTGCTCAAATTACCGAGCTATAATAGCAATATTTAAAAAAAAAGTTTGATTATTTCCTCTCCTGCCAGGGCCACCTGTCGTCTTTTGCAGTAAATTTGGGTGAAAATTGTCAACATTAATATATGATCAATCTGCCTTAGTCTGCTCCAGAGTCTTGCATATTGGTGTGTCAGGGTCTTGGACTAGAGTGTAGTGTTTTATGGTTTCTCTTCTATAGATTTAAAAAAAAAAACAAAGATGCATGTTCACATGACATCCTAATTAAGCGATGGAGAATATTTTCTGCAGTTCTTTAAGAAGCTACAGTTAGATGTGGCCTTCAGCCTTCACCGCTCACGACCGTACATTACTTTAGCTCCCAAGTACACGGTTAAGATTTACTGGTGAGCTACTATGTGATTCAATTTATCATCTGCATGTTTTCCTTTGTTTTTTTTTTTTTATTGTATGTGGGTTTTGTTCCCTCCTTGCATCAGTAATGCCCTGACAGTGTGTGTAGAGATGCATCAGGGCTCATTTCTGCTGTTTCTTTCACCGTCTCCCTGCTCTCTCGCTTGCTCTTTTCACACTGCCTCTCTCTGTCTACCTTTTTTTTTTTATTCACTCTCTCTCGCTGTCTCTCATCCTCTTTGTTCTTTATTTTCTTTTGCCTCTGTATCCCATCATGAACGCTTCTCTCACTATATATATTTATGGTGTGATTGCTGTTTAAAACCCCATTGATTGCTTTGTTATGAAGGTGCCCATGCCTCTTCCATTGCCCCTAATGGTACCTGCTGCGTACTACTACTACCACCACCACCACCAACACCACCACCAACACCTCCTCCACTCCTCCTACTCCTACAACTCCTGTCCCGCAATGCCAAAGTGCGTGGCTGGTACCCGAGTTAGGCCCAGAGTCTGCAACCCCATGGCACTGAGTAAAGCCTGAGTCTGCAAGGCCTCCCCCTGTAGCCCTTGAGTGACGTGCTGAGCCAGCAGGAACTCGCCGACAGCAGCGGCAGCTATGGTAACCGCAGCAGCACACAGTTGCCGTGGTAACCCAGCCTCAGGGGCTGGAAGCCTTCTCGCCGATCTGAGCCGGACTGGACTGTACCGCACTGTGCGATGATGATGAATGATGGCGTAAGGGAAGGGGAGGGTGTCTTGCCGCTCTTGTATCGCCGCTCCCCTCCTCTCCCATCTGCCATTTTGAGGATAAGCACATCCTCAAAGTGATGCCCTCCAACATCCACGCCTCTGCCCTCCAAAACGCCTGATGCAGCTCAGAGAAAAGACAAAACTCTTCAGGTCTCCCGTTTTGTTTTTCTCCCTTCCTCTCATCCCACACTGCCCCCTGCTTGCGGTGTGGAGGAACTACATCGGACTGAGAATCCCTGCAATAACCCACACGGTGATCAGGACATGAGCGTTTATGCGATCGCTGTCTGGGGATTTACGTTTGAAAACGCACTCCGACTGAGCAACTGAAAGAATCGGCTTGGAAGTAATGATTATGGGACATTTTTTAAATGGAAACCGTTGTGGATAATCTGTGATGATAAGGACTTTTACTCACGATCACGATCGCTGTTTGGTTGAGATTGTAAGGCTTACGATCATCCGTTGCCTTGACAAGCTGGCTAGCTTTTTAAAAGAGACTTCCATTACTCAGCTGTCCATCTAAGGTCATCATGCTCGACATCGCCATTCATAAGAGAACCTTTCCCCTGAACTCTGCAGCAGTTAAAATGTAAAAAGGACACGGTGCCAAGGACAAGTCATCGGACACACGTTATTGCACAAAGAACCTTTGCTGGTTTGGAGCGACGTTGATCATCCACACAAGTCGTTGCTTCCCTTCCTCTGAGTTACACCTGCGTTCACAGTGTGGCTGCAGTTTCTCCAGGAAGTGATGATGTCCGGCCTCTGCTGTGGACCTGAAAGATGGATGACTGCTGTTGTTGCTGCTGTTTGTTTACTCTACATCCATCTCTTCGCTACATCCGCACCTTGTCCCTTGCATCCCCATGGTATCATGTGAATGCCGAGGCTTTCATGCCAGCAAGATGATCTCATTTTGACTGCTTCCCTGGATTATAATCTAACAAAGACGCATCCTTCTGGATTACATGTGGCCAACAAGACCTACCTGTGCTGTCAATTTGGAAAACAATCAAGAGCTGTGCATGAAGTGTTCAAAAACAGGAAAACTTCAAACCCAACAAAGGCTTTCAGATGCTGGAGAATATGGACAATTATGACAATTAAAGACAATAAATTCAAGCATCAAAAAGATTTTCTTTACCTGCCAGATGTACGTCACAGATCGTGGACTCTAACAAAGTACACATCGACCCCCGGGCCTGCCAGAATACATCACATGAAAATTCTTGGCTCCCCAAAAGACTGAAATATGACTCTTTGATACTCCCCAGCCCCATTCAAGAAAAAAAGTCCAATCCAGTGATCAGTTCCTGGCTGGTGGCTAATCTGCACACTCAAATCGAGCCCCACCCTCACTCCTCTGCCTTCTCTGATTGGATCCTTGTTGCCTAGATACAGTACACACTGTCGTGCGGTTGGGCCATAGTCGAGCCAGTAAGGAATCAGGTGTCAAATGTTACCAGGAAATGACTTGTGATTTATTCCTCTAGTTTAAATTTATACAATTGTAAAGGATTAATTGTAAAAAAAATAAGAAAAAAGAAAAAAACATTTTTTTTTATAAATAAGAGGAATTCATTTTTTCCCTCCTTGTAATTTAGTGCAATTTTTATTGAACGGTCACGGCTACTGCAGTTTTAATTTGATGTGTTGACACCGAGATGAAAGTCTTCATCGTTCATTTGACAAACGCTGCTCGTCTACAGTGTTAAATATGGTAAATCTTAACGGTGAATTTAAACTGCAGTACCGGACGTCCCGTTCACCGATCTTTGAGACTCCAACACCCGGTTCTCCACCTCTGCTCCACAGAACTCACCAGCACAACACATACAAAGCTAGACAACCTCACTTTATATACCAGCCTCACATTTAATGATCCTGAAGGGTTTACTTTACTTTTCACTTCATTGTAAGAGTTTCAACAAATTATCTACTTCAGCTCATGAAACACGATGCATATAATACATTCTTATAATGCATATATAAGTAGTGATTAGTGCGTATGCACTCTGGATGGGTTTTAAATTCACCCCACCTCCTCCTAGAGGAAGAAAAATCCAGTTCAAACGAGACCTGAATCTTGTAAAGTGACGGGATCCACTCCAACACACTGACAGACACCCCTCTATTTTCAGACTCGCTTGTTAATAACCTCCTGCAACAGAGTTTTGAGTTTCACGCAGGCCTGCTAATGTAATGCACATAATGTATTTCACACACACAGACAGGAGGGGAGCAGCATCATCAACCATCTCAGTGTCTTTGAGCAGAGGTGGAGGCTGGAAACGTGTCTGGAGTCTCTCTGCATCGACCAAAAGCCTCTCTCCATAATGTGGCCCAATTGGAGCCTCTAGGCCTCTTGTTACTTTAACCCTCCGCCCCCTCCCCTCCTCCACTTTTTCCCGTTTCACCTCCTTTCTGTTGTTGCGTGGTTTGGGTTTTGACTCTTGGTTCTCATCTCGCCCCACACCCCTGGGGTTTCTGTATGTTCTCTTTCCGTCTCTCTTCCCAGAGCACCACTCCTAAGGCTTTTGCTGCACGCAAGATATCCCTGACCAGTGAGTATGCCGGTTAAATCTTTTTGTCCTGCATGAAGACGACTGAGACGCAAGAGTGGAACAAGAATGGAAAATAAAACAACCTTTCAAATCCATGTACAGATTGTTGTCAGAGTGATTTTAAGTCAGAATTGAGCAGAAGATACCAATGAATTCACTCTTCTTGGACCATAATGTTGGCATAAATGCTGTGTATAGTGTTGTGAATATTAAACTTTAACTAATAGGCTGGGTTTGTGGCCACATGACACTATGCTGCTATTCAAAGCAGCAAGGATCTTTTCCATGCTTGAGGCTCCTGTCACATTGCCCTTTATACAGGTGCTCATTATTACTGCTGTATTTAAGAAATGTATTCTGCCTTTTTAAGAAATGTCTCTTCTCAGTGATGAAATGCGTGTTTTTGACTCCTGCAGGCAGCAAGACGTCTCCCGCTGCCACAGATGGAGGCGCAGGTGAGCTCGAGACGGGAAATCCAGCAGGGAGGAAGAGGAGGTGGGGCTCCAGCACAGCAGTCACTGCTAAGAAACCATCCATCAGCATCACCACCGACTCGCTGAAGGTACATGACCAGGACCCAGTGCCCATGCAGGCGTGAGAACATGTGGAAATGGATTATTTCACTACTATTATTGCTATAGTTTATGGTCGAAATCACTCGCATGGTGTTCGTTTCATATTTTTTTGTAAAATAGACATGAATGCTGGGTTTGCTTTCTGGCTTGACTACCTTGTAATTAACCGGTTACGACTACAGCGTTGGCCGTGTCTTTGCATATCGGGTAGTTCTGTGAGATAAAAATGTAAACTGTAATGACTTTTCAAAATTGATGATCTTACTCTGACGACCACATCTTCCTCAAATCACAAGCTCCGTATTAATGAGTTGAAACTCAGCTGTGAAATGCGATAAGCTCAAAACATCACGAGTGAGCTTGGAGAAATTTGGGGGATTTTATCAAGACAATGAAAAGCTCATTATTTCCATAACTTAACTCCCTCCAAAATGAATGAGGGGAAACAAAACCACAATCTTGTTTTTTTTACTTGTTAGTTAAAATATTCAAACCTCCCTCTCTTGTTCCTATCTCTCCTTTTTTTCCTCCCAACGTCTTTGGTCAACGTCTTTCGCTCCTCCAGTCTTTGATCCCAGACATCAAAGTGAACCAGGAGGCGGTGGTGGAGCTGCACCCGGAGGAGCTGCAAATGTCTGGGGACGAGGAGAACCTGGACACCAGCCGGGGCGACCAGGACCAAGGCCTCAAGATCCGACGCACCGTCACACAGGTCAGGAGAGGCTTATAGCATCATCGCTGTCGGATGGAAACATTATCCTAAAACGTTTCCGCCACATCCAGTTATAATTGATGTCTAATTTGAAGCCGTTCCTGTGAAATGCTGCTCCCCCAGCGGCTTTGCCAGCGGTTTTGAACAGCTTTTTCCCCCTCCGTCCCTCCTCAGGTCGTCTCAGGTGACGGCCAGGAAAACGGGCAGACAAATGAGGAGGAAGAGGACGTTAAAATGGAGAAAGAAAAGCTACAACGCAGGACTTCCAGAGACAAAAGGAAGAACAGCGTATCCGAGGAAGCCTCAGAAATGCAGACGACTGTCAAGCTCGAAGGAGAGGCAAAGAAAGGTGATTCCTCGCTCTGAAATTTGTGGGTTTTAATTGCCGAAGATTGTTGGGTAACATCTCTTTGTAGTCATCTCGCTTCCATCATCTCTAGCAGTACTCGGTCTGTCCTTGATGACAGAAATACCTGCTTTTTTCTTCTTCTCTTTAACCCATCACACTCTTCTCTTCTTCATCTTTCCCTCAGTTACCCCTAGCGACAGCCTGGTGCGTCGCTCCATAAGTCAACAGAAGTCCGGCGTGTCCGTCACCATCGACGATCCTGTCCACGCCACCAGGCAGCCGTCGCCGCCTCACGGCAAAATCTCAAATATCATCCACGTGACCAACCTGGTGAGTTCGTAACGCGGCGCATTACACATCGGAAGCCTTAAACTTTCCGCACAAACTATAAATTATGTGGCGGGAAATGATTGTACAGCAAAAAAACAAATCTACTCGATAGGTTTTTCATGAATGAGGCATATTGTTTTGCCCGTGGCAATCACCATCATTCCCATAATTAGAGTCGGAGACACTTACCCAGGTATTATGGCTGTAGTCAAGCATCACCTTAAGTTTAGCAACCGCTGCATGACTAAACGGACTACGACAAGACTAGACATTACACATTTAATGACTAGTATTTGCAGATTTTATTTAAAACTTGCGTCATAGAAGCATGACTTAAAGTCATGGATCAAAGAGTAGATATCTAATGCCACCTAGCCTCAGTGATGTCAGAACAATAAGAGCACATTCTTTAGATGGAGTATTTTTTTATTGCAGTCTTAATGAGCCTTAAAGCTGTAAGCAAATCCTCAATAATCACGCCGTTATCTCGATTCACGACGAGATCATCTCGACTCAGCTCTTTATTATCTTATCTCGTGTTTCGCTTTATATAAACTGACCCAGTTCCACCATGAATATGGCCGTTGACCTAGACTGAGCGTTCCTCCTCGTGCCTCCCGTAGGTGCGACCCTTCACCCTGGGTCAACTCAAAGAGCTGCTGAACAGGACGGGCAGCGTGGTGGAAGAGGGCTTCTGGATCGATAAGATCAAGTCTCACTGCTATGTCACAGTGAGTACCAACGAATCAACATCTGAGTGTGCTTTATTTTTTAGCAGAAAGTGTAAATTACTTGTGGAATTTTTCACAGTTCCTGAGGGTCGGAGCATTGTGAGAGATGAACTAATCCGCTAAAGTAACCCCTCTTTAAATAATGTGCATTTTTGCAGAAAATGCATTTGTTTCACAGGAATAAATTATGCGTTTATGTGATTTCTTTGTGTTGTCATCCACTTGGCTCCGGCAGTCTGTTTTTGCAGCGTGTGTGGAGACGTGATTACACGTCAGAATGATTATTCTCAGCCTGACAGCATCCCCTTCCCCTGTCCTCATAGTACGCTACAACAGACGAGGCCGTCGCCACCAGAACCGCCCTCCACGGGGTCAAATGGCCTACGAGCAATCCCAAGGTCCTCAGCGTCGACTTCTGTGAGCAGGATGAGGTAACGCCCGTCTATTTACACCCTCATTTTTACCATCATATACATTTTATACACTGTGGCAAATGGTGTGAGTGCTATCCACAGTAAAAGGATATGAGGCATTAAAACTTTTATAACTGTTTCAGATAAGCAACCACATAGTTAGTTGTAAATTATGTCTGCAGGCGACATCATAAAATGTTAAAACTGGCAAAGTAGTTCACAACAGTACATTTAACATTATACTGGTAGCAAAGCCACCATATTGTGATTTGACATTTAATCAGTATTGATGAAATGAGCTGTTTTTTTGTTAATAACTTGTCTTTGTTTTTTCCAGCTGGACATTCAAAAAGGCATCTTGAAGCCAGAAAGAGAGGAGGAACATGTCGCCCCTCCACCTGGTCCTCAGCCCCGGCTGCCCCCTCTGATGCCTGAGCGGGACCGGGACAGGGAGCGCGACCGAGGCGTTGGCGGCGTGGGAGGAGTCGGAGGCGTGGCCGGAGTGCGGGATCTGTGGGCGGAGCGGCAGAGAGAGATGGAGCGCCGAGAGCGAGCCCGTGGCGAGCGGGAATGGGACCGGGACAAGGTCCGCGAATTCGCGAGACCGGGAGAGGAGGGACAACGATCTCGATCCAGAGACAGAGAGCGCAGGAGGAAAGAGAGGGCCAAGAGCAAGGAGAGGAAGACTGATAAGAAGGGTAACACACCAAATAACGAGCTGGTTCCACTTAGAAAACATATAGCAATATCTCAGAAGTCTGCATTTGTTTGCAGAGATAATGAAGAAGTGGTAACACGTAGGTTGTTTTCTGTTTTTTAGCAGAGAAAGGAGATGAGCCTCCTGCAAAACTGCTGGACGACTTGTTCTTGAAGACCAAAGCGGCTCCATGTATATACTGGCTTCCTCTCTCTGAGGAGCAGGTTAGTCACTTAAACGCTTGATGAATGAAAAATGAGTTCATGATTTAATTTCACTAAACTCTCCCTCGTGTCCATCAGGCTGCACAGAGGCTTTTGGACCGCACAGAGCGGCAAAAGGAGCGCGAGCGTCGGCGCAAGGAGCAGCAGGAGGAGGAGGAGAAGAAGCGGGAGGAGGAGAGGAAAGAGAGGCTGAAAGGTCGGGAGAAGGACGTCGGCGTGGCAGCGACCGGCGGAGCGGCCGCCGCCCGGGCAGCCGACCGAGACGGGGAGAGGGACCGCGGCCGAGAACGCGAGGGGGATAAGAAGAGGGACGCCAACCACCGGCCCAGACGGCCATCGGTAGGCACCGGTAGTGGACGCCGCTCCCGTAGCCGTAGCAACCCCAGGGATAGACGCCGCTGAGGGGCGAGTGGCTGCAGGGAAAGCTGGAGAGAGAGAGGGAGAGAGCGAGGGACGGGGACGTAGCTAGGGACAGTGCAGACAGGCAGTCTTATGAGGGAGTGTTTCCACTCGGAGATGCAGTTCTCTTGCCTCGAGTTCAGGACTTTTGTCAGGACTGTGCTTTAATTCGTCCACTTTTGAAGCTAGCGTTGTCTTCCAGACTTTTACCGTTCACCCCCACCTCGTCCTCACCCACGTCAGTTAACACGGAGAAATGTTCATGACACGTTTTTGTAGTAAAACGACAGTTAATCTTGCTCCCACTCTTCTGTTCTCTGTCTTCCACAAGCAGAAGTCAGTCCTTTCCCTGTGTAGAGAGCAGTGTTCCTCGTCTCTGTGTAGTGCTGTTAAAGAAAATAAGCTGAGAAGACGGTGTTTTTTTTTGTTCTTCTTTTTTTTTTTGGCTTGCCTCAGCATTTTGTCCCACTGAGGTTTGGGAGCCCGCCTCTTTATTTTAGTTCTGCGGGTGCACTGTTCCTTCCTTCCTCAGAGCCCTGTAATAAAATCAGTCCAAAATAGACCCATGACCGTCAAATATTTTCTAGGATGAGTTTTAGTGTTCTTCTCTTTCAGCGCCGACATTTGTTTTATATACGACCTATGTTTTGTTGACTTTTTATGAATCATGTTAATTTCTCAGCCTTGGAGCTTTGTGTGTTTACAGCAGGCGAGTAAAAAAAAAAACCGTTTCATCTCCCACAAAAATGCAACTTGTAGTCTCGACACTGTAACCTAGGAAAGTGTGCGATAGGAAGAGACGTGATATTGTGTGTTGTGGTGACGCTGGAGACGAGCCCGTCTTCAGTGGATGTTTTTGGAGTCGAAAGGGGAGGATATAAAATTCTTGTCAAGTGGTTTATTCTGTAATAATTACAGGAAGCTGACCTTCCCTGCTCCGGAGTCTGTTTGAAAACCCCACCTCTGACCCTTTAGTCATATATATGTATATATATATATTAAAGACGAGGTACAAATACGACGTTGACCTTCTAATAGACTAATGGTTACGATTTTAATATTTTTAATTTTATGCTTTTAGTTCTAAACAGATAAGATTTTTGTTTTTTCTTTCCCCCTTTCAAGTGCTGAATGTACTGAGAATTTAAAAAAAATGAATAAATTTAAATTGGTTATCAGCCTCTCTGCTTGGATGTTCTTGCTTAGTCGTTTCTCAGAGGTGTCGCGTCTGGTCGAGTGTTAACGCGTGCTTTAACCGTGTTATTTAAATACAGAGGAAAAGATTTCACATACTGAACTCGCGACCTTATACTTGAAAGTTTTGCCTGAACACAAATGAAAATATTTATTACAGCATACAGAAATTACAGTAATGTTTTCCCCAAAATTTTACAGATTCACGTAACAAATCTCTTACAGTAAAGTCAAATTTAAGTGCAAAATGTTTGCTAGCGATAATATATGTACAAAACAGTTTAACAAAATCCCTTGTTCTTCTACAGCAAACAGTAGCCACATTGGGGTAAAAAAAAAAAAAAAAAAGCAGTAGTTTCTTTCCCGTTCCCTTATAACTATGGTACAGTAATGGTACTAGAAGTACAGCAGGCAGTACATGTGACGAAAGGGGACTGAGCCAAAGACGAAAGTGAATCAGTGGAAATGTCCGAGAATCAGCAGTTCCGTCTTCAGAAAAAGACGTGAGACCGAGCCGAGGCACAACACGGAATGACGGCTCTTTCCACAACCAGCTGATCATCAGTGTGTGTTGTGAGGGGGAATGTTGTGTGTGGCACACGCTCTGCTCATGTGACAGGAGTGGCAGAGGAGATGAGAGTCCAGAGGGAAGCACTGCGAGCCCGGCTTATCGGAGAGCTGCTTACCACACTCCTGTAAAGGGGAGGGAGAGGAAAAAAGAGATGCAGATAAGGACAGTAATGCACACGGGGGAAGTGAGCTTCATACCCAGTCGGATTGTAAAATACGGGGATGAAATAAGCTCCATCTCTCACCTCGCAGTGGTAGCACTCAAAGTGATAGTCCATGTTCATGGAAACGACCCGGAGGATCTCTTCACTGCCCTGAAAACACAAACGAATTCAGTTGGTGAAGTTAACCACAAATATATCATCTTGTGCCTGAATCTGCTTCTCATAAATGACATCATTTGTTAAATATTTGATTAAGAAAACGCCTCCAGCTGGTACATGGGTGGTAAACACACACACACACACACACACACACACACACACACACACACACACTCACCTCAGTAGGTAAGATGGGTTGTAAACAGGCGGCGCACTTCGGGGCAAAAGTCCTGCAGGGCAACGGGAAAGTTTATGTAGATTTTGGACTTCATACATTCACTACATGCATTAAAAAATAAAAGCTATATGGGAGGAAATACAGACATATTAAAAGGCTCAAGCAGCCGAGAGTCTCACTTGTTGTAGTCCGCCACGCAGTAGATGTTGCTGTGATGGTCCACGGTGAAAGGCACCCCGTCCAGAGCCTTGGAGCACACCACACAGCGGAAACAGCCGGGATGGTACGAGTTCCCCATGGCCTGCAGGATCTGGGAGAGAAGAGCAAGAGGTGGTGAAGTAATTAAAAATACATTTGTCACGGTGTTCCTTTTTAAGTGGTGTGTTTTTTTACCCCGAGTACTTCCACATATAACTGGTTAGACTGCAAGTGTTGGTGTTTTCAACTTGTTTTGATTATGATTTGTAATATTTTCCATCCATTTTTTTGCCTTGCAGTATTTTGAATTGTTGGGTTCTTTTTGCATATTTTCTGTAATTCGATACGCAAGAATAAACTTAATTTATAGGCCTTCGTTCAAGCTGTAAAATCCATTTTCCATAATTTGATTTCCTAACATTTCCATTTTTTATCTGCTGCTATTTATCCTCAGACCGTTTCTCCCGATGCTGCCTTTTATGGATCATATTTCACAAGCATTTACATACGTCTCAACTATGGTCAATCAAAATGAGCGAAATCTCACTGAGCAATCTATAAATTAATTTTAATGATACCGCTGCATGATCACTAATGACTTTTAGTTTGTAATCAAAGCAGAAAATATGAGAAAACTACGATGGAATTGCAGTTTGAAACATTTCACATCCTTCAAGTTACATGCGATAAAAATAATGCAGAAAACGATCTCACACTCACTGCAAGCTTTCTATTTATGTGGTTCAAATATGTTTAAAAAAAATAAATGTTTAGACTAATGGCTCCAGAGCCATATTTCTTTATTTATCAAAAGAAAAACAGAGGCAAACATTCCACAGAAAATCTGCTGTGGGAACCCGAGAAGAGTCAACAAAATACGACGTCACTGAATTTCTCTATTCTCTGGGGGCATTCTGGGAAACGGGACACAAGTAACTCAAAATGACACGGGCGGGTTAAAGTATATTTCCTTTAAATCTAGCTGAAGACGTAGACACACACTCACCTGTTCGAGAATAAGGTGCCCACACACGCTACACTTCTCAGCCGCGGCCTGGAACCCCGAAAACTGTCATTACAACAAAAAGAGATTAGCATTAGTGGGAAAAAAATCAATCCTCCGACTCTGAATATGTGACTGTTTGTGTGCGAGAGACAAAAACACGCCTTGACCTCAACTCTTACCATGTAATCTTCTTTACAGTACACAGAGCCGTTGACATTGTAGAAGTCCTTGTTTCTCAGGGTGCGTCCTGCAGAGGGAGGAACATGTGAGGGATGGAAATTCATTAATGCTTTAAGTCATGTTGTGTTGGAGGAGGATGGAGGGGGGGGTTACTCACCACAGGACACACAGGTGAAGCAGCGTGTGTGATAGAGGCTGTCCAGAGCTTGGCAGGCGTTATCCGCCCCGTACACGCCTTTCCCACACTTCACACAGGTTCCTGGTGGGGGGGTGGGGGGGGCACAAACATGCATTTAGTAGAGAGCAATAGCTCAGCGGCTTCTTAACACTTTGTTTACGACGCATTCCAAGAGGATGTGTCGGAAATCCAACTCCACACAGAGTGTCAACACTTGTAAATCCTCTCGTTCGCACCACCTAGGGGATTTTCACACAGTTAGAACCCAGCTACCCATGCCAGCCCGCTTGCTCATCCGCTCACGTGTCTCCGTCCAAACTCTGTTATTAAAAAAAAAAGGGGAAACTCCGCCGTTTGGCGTTCCAGAAAATAAATGCTCTCGCTTTAAATTTGACTTTAAACCCCCCCGCAATTTGGAGATTAGTTTCTTAAATACGTCAGGTATCAAAACTCATCACTTTTGCTGCGTTCTTCAAATATTTATCTAAAATTAATTAAAAAAAATGTCACTTTCTAACCAAAAAAAAACACAAACTTTCAGCTTTTTTTCCTTCTGGTGCACCGGGGAAGTAAATGAGGATCACACACACTTTAAAGCCACTCAACCGTTCAACGCTAACTAACCTCTCTCTGCGTTTCTAATCAAACAGACTGACGTTCAGTCTAAGTACACGTTCGGCACCACTCGGGGAACTAAATGCAAAGTGGAAAAGTGGTGCGGTGGTCCGAGCTACAGCATTTCTCTGATCTATTTAAGGATGTGCCTGCGTTTTTTTCTTCTTTTCTTTCCCCTCTCAAATGTGGCCGAGGGAGTGCCACACAAATTGAGAATTCCTCCACTCTCGGACAGTCCTTTGGGTATTTAGGAACAGGCACCAGCCTCTGCCAAAGCCAGAAACCGTAAAAAAAGGGAAACCGAGACTCAAACTGCAGGCTTTAAAATTTGACGTCTGAAGCTGCTGCATATAGAAAACGCTGGTGGGAGTTAGTGGGGTTGCATTCAGGGACTCTAAACACTGAAAATGGACCGTATGAAAATACAAGTTGCGTTATTTAAACGTTTAAACGGCGGCATTTTTCACTTTACTTTCCGTTTAATTTAATTGAAGCCTTGCACTTTTAATGTCGGTGTGTGTGCGTTTGTGTCTGCTGAGCTCGGGGCGTCTGTCTTCATGGCTCACAGCTCCCTCCTAATGGCTGAGGAGTACAGTATTGTATGTCCCCTCCGGGCACGCATACCTGAGCAGAAAAACAGGCTACAGCACACCGCCGCTGCACACGCCAAGGCAGCATTACACACACACACACACACACACCAGGACGCACACATGACTCACACACACTTACCGCGTTACTGTGGCCTGAAGTCACTGGGGAGAGAAACACACCCTTCCACAGAGAAACAATACACACACACACAGATCCTGAGCCCTAATCTTGTGTGACTCAGTAATGGTCGGAGCTGTGTTTATATGGAACCATGTAATTTGCGTCTGAGTGTTGCAGCAGGATTTTGCCCTCCATGTGTCCGCCTTGCCTGAGACATCAGCTGACTTTGTCCCACGTCTCGAGCCACAGGTGCCGACCTGATTTAGTGCATACATATCTGTCCTACACGTTCTTTTTGATATCCTCATCTTTCAAAACGGATCTACTTGTCTGGATCGGTTTTTTGAAGCCCGAGCACTTTTTTTTTTTCTTTCTCTCCTTCCTTTATGCTTTGCATGCTTACAACCCTGCAAGTCTCTGCAGGTTCCAAGGTACCATCCATCTATACAGTCTTTCAACTATTAATCTGTCCATCCATCCATCCATCCATCCATCCGAGCCTTTCATTGAGAGAGAAACCTGTGATCTGACACCGGGGCGATAATGACACACTGAGGGTGGATGCTGGGGCGACCCAGCACTCGTTTAGAAATGCATGGGATGCCGTGCATGAACAGTGACGCCGCTGGTTCAGCAGGGATGTGATTTCTCAGCTAAATGCAGCTTTTGTTTAACGTGTATCCTGGCAACCTCACTTTCCTCTTTCCCAAAACTACTGTTAAAAACAAAAAAAAAGGTTCTCACCAAAGAACTCCTGGCGGTTCTCCACGGCCTCCCTCCCAGCTCCGACTCCTGGATCCTCCTGAGGTTTGACCGGGCCTCCAGCCGAGCAAGACCCCAGTGTTATTGTGTTAGGTTTGGAAAGGGCCGTCAGGGCCAGAGACTGCTCTTTAAGCATCAGGCCCTCCAGGTGCCCCCCACCCGCCAGGGCGGCGTCTCTCAGGAGGAGTCGGGTGAGCTCTTCCTGGTACCGGGTGCCGGGCAGGTCCGAGTATCGGGTCCTGTCTCCCATCGCTACCCCGTCTTTGCCTCTCAGTCCTGCCTGCTGGTCTTCCCACCACTCTGGGCCAGCCTGGTAGCACGCCGCTCCTGGACTTCCAACAGCAGGCGGGTAGGAGTGCCGGCTGTCTTGAGCCCCCGGACGCATCCCTCCATCCAAGTATTGAGTCCAGGCCTCCACGGGGGTGACCCCGGCCCTGCCCGGAGGTCCGTAACCAGCTCCAGAGCCCCCTGTCTTCATGGAGGGGGATTGCTGCTGTGGGGGGAGGCCTCCAGAGGTGGAGTAGCGAGAGTCATAGCCCAGGCTGATGCCACTGGTGCGGTTGCTGCTGCAGCGGCTCCCCATGGGGCTCCCTCCGCCGCCGCCGCTGGCCGTGCTGGAGGCGAAGCTGGACCTGGGGCTGACCAGCACCGACTCCTGGAGGCTGAACGAGGAGCACGGGCTCAGGGTAGGTCCCGAGGGGTAAAAGAAGCCTCCTCCAACACCTCCAGTCACATCGGATGCGCGATGTGGTGGATGAGAGAGCGATGCAGGCCTGGTGCCCTCCCACAGTTCACTGCCCGTGCTCAGGCGTTTGTAGAACAGAGCCTCCTGGAGAGAGAGGCGTTTGTGCCTCTCGGGCTCGGAGAAGTAGCCCGGCTCTGCCAGGCCACCTCCACCGCTTCTGGGAGCCGACCCATAGCCCGACGAGGCGGGGTACGGCGGGGGAACGGAGAGAGGCGGCGGCTGGGAGAGGAGCTGCTGTCGCCTGACCAGCTGCTGGAGCTCCAGGGAGTAGCGCCGCTGGTTGAGGGACGCCTTGGAGCCGAACGCTCCCATGGGGTCGCACTCGGGGCCCAGGCCGGACTCGCGCCTCAGGTGGGAGTCCACGCCTTCGCCCAGGTAGCAGGAAGCCCGCTGCTGGGGCGAGCGACGCCTCAGCGGCGCCAAGGTGGAAGGGTGAGGCGGTGGCTCGCCATCTTGAGATACGGCACCCACCGAGGAGGAAGATGGCGGTGGGGTGAGGAGCTGAGAGGGAGGCATTCCCATCCCTCCTCCTCCTCCTCCTCCTGCTTTACCCCTCACTGGAACACATGCATCACTTGTGGTTGGAGAGGCAAGCGAGAACTGGCCGGGTCTGGAGGGCGAGGCAGCTGCAGAGCCGGGAGCCGGTGGCAGACCGCTGCCCCCACCACCGCCGCCGCCGCCTCCAGAGATGCCAGCGTTGGCGTTGCTGTTGTTGGAGTTGTTGGCCGAGTCGTGTTTTTTCTTTGAGCTGTTGAATTTCACACTGCCCGAGTCCGTTAGCTTTAACTTCTCCAGTAACTTGCTTATGGGCCTGTCCATGATGAAGCCTCCTCCTGTTAGTTACCTGTCTGGGCAAAGTCAATTCCCTACAGTCTCTTTGAATGATATAGATGTGCTCAAAAAACAGCAGGACGAAAAAAAGGTGTTCAAGTAAATCTACAGTTCTCACTACGACAGATGAAACGGCAACTTTCGGATTCTTAGAAATTAGATTAATTCTTAGAAATTAAAAACTGGCCTTGAAACTTTAAAAAAAAAAATTAAAGGACCCTTATATACACACACACAATAAATACAAAAGGGATAAATAAGACTTTTAAGACATTTCAGGATGGTTACATGACTTAGGTCCTCCGAGTCATCTGGTTTGCCCACATGTGGAAAACCCACAGGCGCAGGTAGGATGTGGTGAAGAAGAATCCATCGGGATTATTAAACAAAAACACTAAAAATGTCCAAAGAAAACGAGAGAAACGTACATCCAAGACACTTCGGCGTGACCTATGGTCGCGGAGGGCCTCCTTTGTGGACCCTCATGTGGCTCCACAGCTGCATCTTCTCTGGGGGGTTCAACGGTCTGAAATGATCGCTTTGGTATCTTGATTATCCAGTGCTGTTTTTCTGTGTCTTCTTAGTTTTATTTTGTTAAAAAAAAAAAAAAAAATCCTCAAAAAAAGAAGTGTTCAGGATGCAGTGCTATCACCACTTCATGTGGGTCCAGTGTAGACAAGAACATAAATCCGGTTGTACGCAGATAGTCGACTCGCCACGAACTCTGCCATTCATCTCGATGCGAGGGGGAAAAAAACACGTATTTAACGGAACGCGGTTAGCTTTAACTCAACGGAAAAGTCGCTAAGGTTCCTCTAGTCTCCGTCCGTCCAGCCTGTGCTCGGCTGCTTTTATCATACCCGTTTTTCAAAGCGGAGAAGTCCTGCCCGGGACTCGGCGGAAGAGTAGCGGAGAAGTTTGGAGAAGGAAGGAAATGAGGGGGAACCGGCGCGGCGTTAGCGTTGAATCCCGGCGGACCGGTGCGGGACTAAACGACTGGCTCCGGATAAATAAAATCCCTCCCCGTGTGCATTGCACGATCGACAACTTTGCCTCTTTCTTTCTTCCCCCTAAATAATTACTTACCTCCCCCTCTTCTTCTTTTTTTTAACAACAGTGTCGAGCTAGCTACAGCGCAGGGGGCTAGTTCCGATTACACCCTTTCAAAATAAACTCACTACGGGCAAATGTTACATTTTGAACAAATAAAAATCGTAAAATATTCGCGGGGAAGTTTTGGTTTCGCTTCGCATAGAATATAAAACATCCGCTTACTATTTAAACACACTTTTAAAATAGTTTGTGATAATTAAAAAGTTGTTTTTTTGCTTCCCTTACCAACGCGGAAGGATATACTGCTTTTATTTTGAAGGCAGGATCACCGCGCGACCGTTACTTTGCGTTCTGTCGGTTGGCTCAACTTGACGCATCACTGCTCTTTTATCAGTCAGCGGCGGCTCGTTTCCCCCCACAGGGCCGGAACACCTTTCCGCCAGCCATGGCTGTTTCGTCATTCATACGCAAAAACCCCGTCGGAGGACGTGCCCCACTCCGCCGGGACCTGCTCCCCGCGACTCAACGCTAACGTCGAATAAGAAACGGCTCCTTAATGTTTACTTTGGAGCTCCTATAGTAGTAGTTTTGACCCAAACGTCCACTCACTGGATTTCTTCAGAAAACTTTGAGTTTGAGTTAAATGTTCTGCCATTTTAAATGAAGACTCCAATATGTTTGGCTTTTAGTAAAAGTAACACAGTTTAAATACTAGTAAAGCATTCAAAATATGACTAAGTATTAGCATTAAATTATGCTTAAACTGTTATAATGCATCACAATTTATTGAAATAATGTTTGGTCGACCATCTGCAAAATAACTAAAGACTATTAAATAGATGTTTTGGATTGATAAAGTCCAATAGGCCTACTTCTTTCTGAATTAGATGAGTAGAAGTATAAACTACCCCAAATATGGAAATATTCAAGTAAATTAAAGGTATATTATGGCCTTTCAGAGCTCTTTTTGAACCATTTTATTATATTTTCAGACTGACTGTGAAAAAGATACATATCTGACTATTTTTGAGGCAAAAAGTAAAGAACGCAAAGTAAAGAAAGTCTCCAGACCTCAATATGAAAACCATCCCGATAATGAGGTTCATGTTTATCATGGCTGAGCCCTGGGTACAGATGTTTTCATGTGGCTGCGGCTTGGCACGAGCTGAAACGCCGAGCTGACCACCAAGTCAAACCACCACTGCAAACAATTCTGTTTTCAGGAAAGCCATTAGTTTAGTTTCCCCTCATATAACCGTAATCCACAAATCACAACCCAAACCAAGTGTGCTGCTCCTGTTCAATTATGTGCAATTAACCTTAATGCAGGCTATATACATTTTAATGTTTTTAACCAGTGGTGGAAAGTCGCCAAGGTAACTCAAATATTGCAAGTACAATTTTGAGGTAGGCCACCTGTGTGTTTCTGTTAGACTATTGTATACTTCTTCTTATTTTACTCAATTATATGTACATTACACGTATTTGTTAAACTTATTTGCCACATCTTATTAAATATGACACATAATTTAAGATAATTCTACCTAACAGCATATAATAATAGCATTTGCTGTTATAATAATACAATATTATTACATATAATATAACACAACATTTGCATAAAAGGTGGTCTATACTAAGCACAATTTTAAATGCATGACTCATTTATAATGGAGTAGCCTTTTTAACTTTAATTACATAAAACGGCGTCGTTTAGGCAACGGCACTACTTCCTTGTACCACCAGCCTGTGGAATGCGCGGAGGGACACCGCGGGGTGAGGCGGCCGGTGAATTTTTTCGGCGTGTCTGAGTTCTCCAAGGAGGTTACAGGGTAAACATCCCGCTACTATTTCAGGACTGCTCGGCATTAGTCAGTCCCGATTCCGGCCGTTTTCTGGCAGTTAACGGACACACCTAAACACAACACCCCCCCCCTACAGAACTGTGTGTTTAAATAGGCTTGTTGGCTTTCTGGTCTGCCCCGGAACCCCCCCTCCAGCCCCCCCACCACCCCCCTCCCCTCCATATGGAGCCTTTCATGGCCCCTGCGGTTCACCGGAGTCCCTGCAGCAGCATCTGCAGACTCTGCGCTCACCTCGCCGGCTGCGAGTGGGAACTTGCCTGAAAAGCTAACAGAGAAATTCTTCTGGGCTTAGTAGCGGAGCACTTCATACAAAAACAATACTTTGAAGAGCTGCGGCTGTGCTCTCTCTCTCTCTCTCTCTCTCTCTCTCTCTCTCTCTCTCTCTCTCTCTCTCTCTCTCTCTCTCTCAAAATAGTCCCCCCCCCCCCCAATATTCTCTGGGATACTCTGACATCTTCACACCTGCACATCAGGCTCCACTCTCACAAACCCTCATAAATAACCCCGATGACATCACAGTGACAACAACAGCCTTATTATCTTTCGATTTGACCGAACTCACCCCGATAGCCTCGGGAGACATGACGTGACTAGTCCCTGACTTTGACATGTAAAATCGGTGGAATGCTCCTTTAATGTGCAAATTAAATCCCTAATAGGTTATTTCCTTTCCACTGTAGGCTCATTGTAGGTGACGCTATATAAAAGATGGAATACACGAAAGAGCAACAAAACAAGGAAAAGCCTATTCCAATTGTGCCAAAAGTTAGTTTGTATTACAATATCGATGAATACAATGATAATAATCATTATTATAGGGGCCCTGGTGCGAATTACTGTTAATAATAATAATAATAATGAAAAGAGGTTTGAATGAAAATATGAAAAAGAGACGTTATAGTCACTTTCAGAGCTGTATTTTTATTTTATTTTAGTATTAAAATCCCCTTTTCCAGTTGTTAAATGCATTTAAAATGCTCTCCTGACAGCCAGGCACCTCTCGGTGCATCTTTAGCACCACCTGCTGGTCAACACCGAGTAGCGCAGGCAAGATGGCTGCCCCGTTGAGGACGTTGTGCTGCTCAGGTGAGGACAGAGGTTATCCACCAAATATGTGGCACGAGGGAGAAGCCGTGAAAAACTCAAAGTTGAAGTAAATATATCTTCTTGTTCCGGTTGTCGTCGTTCACACAGCTGCCCGTTTGAACGGTTAACGGTCAGGAACGGCGACTGCGAAGGCTAACAGCCGATGCTAACATGTTAGCACAGCAGCATCATACTGTTTGTTTATTTCTCAACTGACAAACCAAATGCAACGTTACACGGTTTGACTATAGACCTGTATCTGGTCAGACATGCTCGGTTTAAAGTGCGTCCGGTGGTTCCGGGGCTTGTCGTCGTGTTGAGGTGGTTTCAGAGAAGCTGATTTAATTCTGTACTTGTTGTTTTTACTCGCAGTGTTGAGACATTCCAGCAGGCAGTTGAGCACAACACGTGGACTACAGGCTGGAGAGAAATGGAGGAAAGAGTAAGTTACACATAATATGATACGATACAATAATAAAGCCCAATAAATCCTAATTTAATTGAAATTTAGTGGTGATGTTTAAGGGGAACATGTGTCAGGAAGCACTACTGCATATGTGAAGGGGAAAAACAGGTGGGTGCATTGTGGGTAATGTAGGCACAAGGTGAGATGGAAAAAGAACAGATTTTCTTGATACTCGTGTTATGCATATCTAGCCACCGTGAGTAAGAGTTCATCCTGCTTGGCTTGCCACCACCTGCGGTTACCGTTTCCATGGTAACCGCTTCAGGACTTCAGCCAAACTGACTTAACCTGTACGTCATGTTCGGGTTGCTTGGGCGAACAAAAAAAAAGAACAAAAGAAGAAGTAAATTAGTCCTTTTTATTCTCTTGTTTCTACTTTCATAATGTTTTTTGTTCGTTCGTAGAAATGGACTTTCCCGAAGCGGCACAGAATACGGCCCTCTGACGGATCTGCCTGATTGGTCATTTGCAGGTATTGTTTATTTTGACCTTTTTTTTTTGTGGAGGTATTTTAGAGCACATTTTGCATTCATGTGTGTGGTGGTTTTTTCTCTTTTACGCGACTGGACAGATGGAAGACCGGCGCCTCTGTTGAAGGCACAGCTGAGAAGAAAGCAGGAGAGGGAAGATTTAGCGGTGAGTATCAACACTTTTTCTTATCATCTCATCTCTCTCTTCCTTCCATGCTCCTGTCCCTAACCTCGGTGATCTTCTTACCCCCCCCCAGAGACGTATCGTGATGCTGAGCTCGGAGGTGGACAGAGGAATGGAGAAGTGGAGCGAAAAACAGGAAGAAGCCAGAAGACTGGAGGAGCACAAAAAGTCTCTTTTGCTCAAACCGAAAGGGAAGTTGTTAATGAAGAAAAAATCTAAAAGTTAGGGACACATTACCTTTGCGATCGCGTATATATTTATGAGGATTTGTGCTGATTTGCCATTTGTTTTTCACTCTTCATGGAGTTCTGCAATAAATGTCCTGATTTCTACTTTAAACGTGAATCTGTTGTTGATGTTCATCATCGTCCAGAGTGAACGTCTCTCAGCTTCCACTAGAATGCAGCATTTCTCCTCTGGAAAGGTAGCGTGAGGGCTCAAACGCCATTTTGTCTGGGGTTTGGACTCAGAGCGGAGGAAGGGAGGAGCTGGGGGACATAAAGTAGCTCTGATTCAGGACCTTGCTGTGTATGAGTGTGTTTAAAGAGAGCGTTCACACCTTGGCATGCTGTAGTAACTCAGTGTTATTTCTCTAAATACATGGCGAATGGAGAGCCAATCGAAAGGAAACCTTGTGACAATTTAATACAAATCTGTTCCCCAGATTAAAACTTTATTGACGCTTGCAGACAGAAACATCTTTGGTTCATTTTAACTTCTTTTTATGGTGTTGCATCTCCGCAAAGAGAGTCTGAAACGTTGAATGTGCCGTTGTGCAGCCTCCGGGTGTCTGGAAAGATGATTAGCTGGCCGCAGCCAAGATGGTGGAAAAGTTGCATCCCACAGAAAGTGATCTTTTCTGGCGTCGGCTCAAATAAGAAGCTCGGCAGCGCTTTTGAATCTCCCTGCAGAAACACTTGTCTTTTGCGTTATTTGATTTGAACAAAACCCTAAATTCCAGTTCTCTCGTGGCTCCTGAATTACACTAATTAACTAATTGAACTTTTTTCTTTTTTGTCATGCATTTATGGTGTAAAGTGACTTTTTGCAGAGACGCCGAGCCTTTAGAGTCAGCACTAATTTAGTGTGACTTTGACTTATAAACAGACTATTTACAAAGTGAGGTAACCCTCTCCTCGCTTTCTGCTCCCTCCCTCCTCCTGCCTCTTTCCCTTCTCCCTCTCTTTGTCTTGTTGCAGACTTCAGCAAAGCCTCACTGTAATTAGGGCTGCGAGCTGCTGACTTGCAGATTCTTTTCTGTGGAGATGGGAGTTTTTTCTCCCCCCCTCCTCCCCTCCTTGTCTTAACTTTTTCATACCGTTGACCAAAGGAGCTGACTGTTCTGTGGGAGGACAGAGGGTGTTAAAGATTAAAAAAAAAAAGAAGTGTAATAAGACATGTCAAAGTGGTTAACAAGGCGACATTTTTCATTCCCACGCACATCCTCACACCTGCATCATCAAAGACCCCCGACTGCACCAGCAGTGAGAAATGTGACGACTCATTCTTTCTCTCTTTTTTTTCACATCCTGCTTTTCCGTGAATGTCTTTCTCCTCAACAAGCTCTCCTCCGGGCTCCTCCCATCCCTCCCTTCCTCTCCTCGTGTTGTTTTGGTTTTCTTTTAGGGGGGGGGGGGGGGGGGGGGGAATGAGAACCAGATGTTGCTTATTGTGCAGAAGTCAGCGATGGGTTGCTTCGGGGGGGGCAGCTAGGTGAGGTCAGTCTGCTCCGATGGATGGAGGGGGCGCAGGATGAGACAGGAGCGGTGTTTTTTGAGATTAGCCGACAGGTTTCACCCGCAGACCAGCAACAGGGAGGGTTTCCTGGCAGATATGACTCGGGTACAGGGGAGGGGGGGAGGGGGTCCTGATTCAGCAACTCTGTTCCCAAAGACCGCTTCCTGACCTGGGTGTTCCTGCAGTATCGGGCACCCTGGGCAGCATGTTTGACAAAATTACACAGGCTGAATGTTTTGAACTGTGCATGACTGTATGAGAAGCACCGCAGGCTGCAATTATAGTTGTTTGTCGCTAGTTGGACAGTAAACCACGCAGCTTCCACGGCACTCCATGATATTTATCTGCTTTTCACAACTGAATGAGGAGAAGAACATTTGTACGATCAAGTAAAAGTCCAGAAAAGCATTGCTTTGTTGGTCAGAAGTTGGTCAGTGTGGCGTTCACTGCTTTATACACAGTCAGTGATTCCCATCCTGAGGGTCTGGCCCCTCCAAAAGGACAGCAAGATACATTTGTGGGGTCGTGATGTCATTAACGGGAGAGGAACGAGGATTGAAGAAGCTCTGTTTCACACATTTGTATTAAAACACCTCATAGCCTTTTTATTAAAGGTGTCACTGGCCAAACATGTGGGCAATAACTGCCTTATAATAAACTTTTACAAGCTTATATGTGTATAATATGAATTAATTTGAAGCCTCAAAATGTAAATACTCACTCAAAGTACCAAGAACCTCTCGATTGTGCTGAAGTGGCGTTCTCCAGCGAGTGGAGTTACATTCCAGCTCGGGAAGTCATGCAAAACGAGAGAAAGAGGAACGGTTACAGTAGAAAGCAACCGGTGCCATAATGTAGGTCACCCAAACAAAGTCTCAGGTTGAATTGCAAGCAGCTGTCTTGGCCACTTCCTGCCTGGCATGGAGATGGAGTGCTGAGCTCGACGCTTGTTCCTTCGCCGCCCAGCCAGGCGGCTGTATGGGTTCAGCATTAAAATGGCTGACACGGGGGGTAAAGGTCTCATCTGTGCACCTCCAGATAACTGTGAAGGCATCATTCTGTAGATCTGCTTCCCCTCCCCCACGTCATCTTACAGAGATGGCATCATCAGGACAATTAAAAAGGTAATAAACATCTTTCACAGAGAAGGAGGTTTCTATAGCAACCTAATACTTTAGAGGACTCATAGTTTCCTAATAATCTCCTAGAAAGAAACTGTAAATTATTACGAAGGTTCTGGGAAAGAACTAATAATGTGATTTGGTTTTAATTCTACCAATTAATATTAAAATAATTTAAAAAGAAAATTCACTGCAAAGACCGTCTACGTTATAACTTTATTTACTTTATTATTGGTTGAGCCTCTATTTTCTAAATAATGCTCTCGTATTCTAAATGTATTCCAGCAGCATCCACACACATCAGGGATCCAGCGGAGCAGTGGAAGTTTCTCTAGTAAGATGGATTCATCAAAACAGTTGTTGTGCATGAGGGAGATCCACGAGACAAATGGAAACACCAGGTGAGAGAGAGACACAGAGACACAGAGACACACGAAGAGAGAGAGAGAGAGAGAGAGAGAGAGAGAGAGAGAGACGGGAGGCAAGTGGATGAACAGATGTGAGTAGAAAAATATAAAAAAGCTTTGGTGCATCAGTTCATAGAAGCTTTCCTAGTGCAACAATACCTCTAGAGTCTATACAGAAAAAGAGTTGGAACCTGACCCGTTTACATCCAGTAGAATGATTAAATCTGTAACAAGGAAAAGAGTTGGAACCTGACCCGTTTACATCCAGTAAAATGATTAAATCTGTAACAAGGAAAAGAGTTGGAACCTGACCCGTTTACATCCAGTAAAATGATTAAATCTGTAACAAGGAAAAGAGTTGGAACCTGACCCGTTTACGTCCAGTTAAATGATTAAATCTGTAACAAGGAAAAGAGTTGGAACCTGACCCGTTTACATCCAGTTAAATGATTAAATCTAACAAGGAAAAGAGTTGGAACCTGACCCGTTTACATCCAGTAAAATGATTAAATCTGTAACAAGGAAAAGAGTTGGAACCTGACCCGTTTACATCCAGTAAAATGATTAAATCTGTAACAAGGAAAAGAGTTGGAACCTGACCCGTTTACGTCCAGTTAAATGATTAAATCTGTAACAAGGAAAAGAGTTGGAACCTGACCCGTTTACATCCAGTTAAATGATTAAATCTAACAAGGAAAAGAGTTGGAACCTGACCCGTTTACATCCAGTAAAATGATTAAATCTGTAACAAGGAAAAGAGTTGGAACCTGTCCCGTTTACATCAGTTACATGATTAAATCTGTAACAAGGAAAAGAGTTGGAACCTGACCCGTTTACATCCAATAAACTGATTAAATCTGTAACAAGGAAAAGAGTTGGAACCTGTCCCGTTTACATCCAGTAAAATGATTAAATCTGTAACAAGGAAAAGAGTTGGAACCTGACCTGTTTACATCCAGTTACATGATTAAATCTGTAACAAGGAAAAGAGTTGGAACCTGACCCGTTTACATCCAGTAAAATGATTAAAACTGTAACAAGGAAAAGAGTTGGAACCTGACCCGTTTACATCCATTAAAATGATTAAATCTGTAACAAGGAAAAGAGTTGGAACCTGACCTGTTTACATCCAGTTACATGATTAAATCTGTAACCAGGAAAAGAGTTGGAACCTGATCCGTTTACATCCAGTTACATGATTAAATCTGTAACAAGGAAAAGAGTTGGAACCTGACCCTTTTACGTCCAGCTACATGATTAAATCTGTAACAAGGAAAAGAGTTGGAACCTGACCCGTTTACATCCAGTAAAATGATTAAAACTGTAACAAGGAAAAGAGTTGGAACCTGACCCGTTTACATCCAGTAAAATTATTAAATCTGTAACAAGAAAAGAGTTGGAACCTGACCTGTTTACATCCAGTTACATGATTAAATCTGTAACCAGGAAAAGAGTTGGAACCTGACCCGTTTACATCCAGTTACATGATTAAATCTGTAACAAGGAAAAGAGTTGGAACCTGACCCTTTTACGTCCAGTTACATGATTAAATCTGTAACAAGGAAAAGAGTTGGAACCTGTCCCGTTTACATCCAGTTACATGATTAAATCTGTAACAAGGAAAAGAGTTGGAACCTGACCCGTTTACATCCAGTTACATGATTAAATCTGTAACAAGGAAAAGAGTTGGAACCTGACCCGTTTACATCCAGTAAAATGATTAAATCTGTCGCAAGGAAAAGAGTTGGAACCTGAGCCGTTTACATCCATTAAAATGATTAAATCTGTAACAAGGTAAAGAGTTGGAACCTGACCCTTTTACATCCAGCTACATGATTAAATCTGTAACAAGGAAAAGAGTTGGAACCTGACCCGTTTACATCCAGTTACATGATTAAATCTGTAACAAGGAAAAGAGTTGGAACCTGACCCGTTTACATCCAGTAAAATGATTAAATCTAACAAAGAAAAGAGTTGGAACCTGACCCGTTTACATCCAATAAAATGATTAAATCTGTAACAAGGAAAAGAGTTGGAACCTGACCCGTTTACATCCAGTTAAATGATTAAATCTGTAACAAGGAAAAGAGTTGGAACCTGACCCGTTTACATCCAGTTAAATGATTAAATCTGTAACAAGGAAAAGAGTTGGAACCTGACCCGTTTACATCCAGTTACATGATTAAATCTGTAACAAGGAAAAGAGTTGGAACCTGACCCGTTTACATCCAGTAACATGATTAAATCTGTAACAAGGAAAAGAGTTGGAACCTGACCCGTTTACATCCAATAAACTGATTAAATCTGTAACAAGGAAAAGAGTTGGAACCTGTCCCGTTTACATCCAGTAAAATGATTAAATCTGTAACAAGGAAAAGAGTTGGAACCTGACCTGTTTACATCCAGTAACATGATTAAATCTGTAACCAGGAAAAGAGTTGGAACCTGACCCGTTTACATCCAGTTACATGATTAAATCTGTAACAAGGAAAAGAGTTGGAACCTGACCCTTTTACGTCCAGCTACATGATTAAATCTGTAACAAGGAAAAGAGTTGGAACCTGACCCGTTTACATCCAGTAAAATGATTAAAACTGTAACAAGGAAAAGAGTTGGAACCTGACCCGTTTACATCCAGTAAAATTATTAAATCTGTAACAAGGAAAAGAGTTGGAACCTGACCTGTTTACATCCAGTTACATGATTAAATCTGTAACCAGGAAAAGAGTTGGAACCTGACCCGTTTACATCCAGTTACATGATTAAATCTGTAACAAGGAAAAGAGTTGGAACCTGACCCGTTTACATCCAGTTAAATGATTAAATCTAACAAGGAAAAGAGTTGGAACCTGACCCGTTTACATCCAGTTACATGATTAAATCTGTAACAAGGAAAAGAGTTGGAACCTGACCCGTTTACATCCAGTTACATGATTAAATCTGTAACAAGGAAAAGAGTTGGAACCTGACCCGTTTACATCCAGTAAAATGATTAAATCTGTCGCAAGGAAAAGAGTTGGAACCTGACCCGTTTACATCCAGTTACATGATTAAATCTGTAACAAGGAAAAGAGTTGGAACCTGACCCGTTTACATCCAGTAAAATGATTAAATCTAACAAAGAAAAGAGTTGGAACCTGACCCGTTTACATCCAATAAAATGATTAAATCTGTAACAAGGAAAAGAGTTGGAACCTGACCCGTTTACATCCAGTTAAATGATTAAATCTGTAACAAGGAAAAGAGTTGGAACCTGACCCGTTTACATCCAGTTAAATGATTAAATCTGTAACAAGGAAAAGAGTTGGAACCTGACCCGTTTACATCCAGTTACATGATTAAATCTGTAACAAGGAAAAGAGTTGGAACCTGACCCGTTTACATCCAGTAACATGATTAAATCTGTAACAAGGAAAAGAGTTGGAACCTGACCCGTTTACATCCAATAAACTGATTAAATCTGTAACAAGGAAAAGAGTTGGAACCTGTCCCGTTTACATCCAGTAAAATGATTAAATCTGTAACAAGGAAAAGAGTTGGAACCTGACCTGTTTACATCCAGTAACATGATTAAATCTGTAACCAGGAAAAGAGTTGGAACCTGACCCGTTTACATCCAGTTACATGATTAAATCTGTAACAAGGAAAAGAGTTGGAACCTGACCCTTTTACGTCCAGCTACATGATTAAATCTGTAACAAGGAAAAGAGTTGGAACCTGACCCGTTTACATCCAGTAAAATGATTAAAACTGTAACAAGGAAAAGAGTTGGAACCTGACCCGTTTACATCCAGTAAAATTATTAAATCTGTAACAAGGAAAAGAGTTGGAACCTGACCTGTTTACATCCAGTTACATGATTAAATCTGTAACCAGGAAAAGAGTTGGAACCTGACCCGTTTACATCCAGTTACATGATTAAATCTGTAACAAGGAAAAGAGTTGGAACCTGACCCGTTTACATCCAGTTAAATGATTAAATCTAACAAGGAAAAGAGTTGGAACCTGACCCGTTTACATCCAGTTACATGATTAAATCTGTAACAAGGAAAAGAGTTGGAACCTGACCCGTTTACATCCAGTTACATGATTAAATCTGTAACAAGGAAAAGAGTTGGAACCTGACCCGTTTACATCCAGTAAAATGATTAAATCTGTCGCAAGGAAAAGAGTTGGAACCTGACCCGTTTACATCCAGTTACATGATTAAATCTGTAACAAGGAAAAGAGTTGGAACCTGACCCGTTTACATCCAGTAAAATGATTAAATCTAACAAAGAAAAGAGTTGGAACCTGACCCGTTTACATCCAATAAAATGATTAAATCTGTAACAAGGAAAAGAGTTGGAACCTGACCCGTTTACATCCAGTTAAATGATTAAATCTGTAACAAGGAAAAGAGTTGGAACCTGACCCGTTTACATCCAGTTAAATGATTAAATCTGTAACAAGGAAAAGAGTTGGAACCTGACCCGTTTACATCCAGTTACATGATTAAATCTGTAACAAGGAAAAGAGTTGGAACCTGACCCGTTTACATCCAGTAACATGATTAAATCTGTAACAAGGAAAAGAGTTGGAACCTGACCCGTTTACATCCAATAAACTGATTAAATCTGTAACAAGGAAAAGAGTTGGAACCTGTCCCGTTTACATCCAGTAAAATGATTAAATCTGTAACAAGGAAAAGAGTTGGAACCTGACCTGTTTACATCCAGTAACATGATTAAATCTGTAACCAGGAAAAGAGTTGGAACCTGACCCGTTTACATCCAGTTACATGATTAAATCTGTAACAAGGAAAAGAGTTGGAACCTGACCCTTTTACGTCCAGCTACATGATTAAATCTGTAACAAGGAAAAGAGTTGGAACCTGACCCGTTTACATCCAGTAAAATGATTAAAACTGTAACAAGGAAAAGAGTTGGAACCTGACCCGTTTACATCCAGTAAAATTATTAAATCTGTAACAAGGAAAAGAGTTGGAACCTGACCTGTTTACATCCAGTTACATGATTAAATCTGTAACCAGGAAAAGAGTTGGAACCTGACCCGTTTACATCCAGTTACATGATTAAATCTGTAACAAGGAAAAGAGTTGGAACCTGACCCTTTTACGTCCAGTTACATGATTAAATCTGTAACAAGGAAAAGAGTTGGAACCTGTCCCGTTTACATCCAGTTACATGATTAAATCTGTAACAAGGAAAAGAGTTGGAACCTGACCCGTTTACATCCAGTTACATGATTAAATCTGTAACAAGGAAAAGAGTTGGAACCTGACCCGTTTACATCCAGTAAAATGATTAAATCTGTCGCAAGGAAAAGAGTTGGAACCTGACCCGTTTACATCCAGTAAAATGATTAAATCTAACAAAGAAAAGAGTTGGAACCTGACCCGTTTACATCCAATAAAATGATTAAATCTGTAACAAGGAAAAGAGTTGGAACCTGACCCTTTTACATCCAGCTACATGATTAAATCTGTAACAAGGAAAAGAGTTGGAACCTGACCCGTTTACATCCAGTAAAATGATTAAATCTAACAAAGAAAAGAGTTGGAACCTGACCCGTTTACATCCAATAAAATGATTAAATCTGTAACAAGGAAAAGAGTTGGAACCTGACCCGTTTACATCCAGTTAAATGATTAAATCTGTAACAAGGAAAAGAGTTGGAACCTGACCCGTTTACATCCAGTTAAATGATTAAATCTGTAACAAGGAAAAGAGTTGGAACCTGACCCGTTTACATCCAGTTACATGATTAAATCTGTAACAAGGAAAAGAGTTGGAACCTGACCCGTTTACATCCAGTTACATGATTAAATCTGTAACAAGGAAAAGAGTTGGAACCTGACCCGTTTACATCCAGTAAAATGATTTAATCTGTAACAAGGAAAAGAGTTGGAACCTGACCCGTTTACATCCAGTTACATGATTAAATCTGTAGACAGAAAGATGAAATCTACTGCCGTTAAAGTATCTTAAAGGTCAACTGGAAGGATCTGGTTTCCACTTGTAACGTCCCGCCTTGTTGCGGTGACGTAAAGGTGCACCTCAGGGTGTGTCGGTACAGTCACATCACTGTTGAATGCTTGCTCAAGGGCACTTAAACAACAACAAAACAGTAATGTAACACAAAGCTCTTTGCAAACAAGAGTGTAAACGGGTAAAAGTAAAATATCGCCTGTTGTTTACACTAGATGGCATGTGAGGAGTTAAAAGGGAATGGAGGAGGAGGAGGAGGAGGAGGAGGAGGAGGAGGAGGAGGAGGAGGAGGAGGAGGAGGAAAGGGCAGAGAAAAGAAATAAAGAGCAAAAACACACCAGAGATACTTGTGGTTAGAGGAGGTTTGAGACTGAAGCCTCATAAAAAGAACAATTTTGCAGTGGGTGAGGAAATAGGAGGGAGGGAGGGGAGGAAGGGAGGAAGGGAGGGAGGGAGGCTGCTTGCAAATGACTTTTTGGATCGAAATGTGCAGAGGGAAAAATATCCCTTAAGTGATGAACTAATTTGTGTTTTATTGCCTTCTCATCTCCCTCCGGGTTTCTTCCACACAACTTCATGTTTTTATCCTTCGTTTTCAGAGCAGAGAGCGTGAAATCTTTTGTTTTTGTTTGTTGTTGCATGAACGTGAAAACACAGAAACATACAGTACACACACACACACACACACACACACACACACACACACACACACACACACACACACACACACACACACACACACACACACACACACAGCCTTGCATGGCTGAGACGTTCAGCCGTTTCAAGAATACCAGATGCTCGGTCGGAAAGAACTTCCAGAAAGAAGAAAAAAAATGTGTTCCATCACTTTTTCCGACTTGTTCGTCGACACATGACTGTTGGCTCCGCGTCCCAAACAGCGGTGGCGTAACTGAATCCAGACTGGGACCCTTCAATATCGCTACATATCACTTCCTCCCCCTTTTTTGGTTGCATTGCATTAATATCAAACACCTGCTGAGAGCTTGGGGTTGCAGTTACTGGCCATTTATATTCTTTATTTCTATGATGAATCTGAAAAAAAAAAATAGGAAAAATAGCAGATGCTACTCTGGTAACAGTCCAGGTTGAAGATTAACAAACTGGAATGATGTAATTCATCCAAAAACTTTTTTTATTCTCCAAAGAAACATTTTAGGAAGGAATGGGAGCGACCAGCTCGTAAATTTGGGAAAGCTTCTACTCAATATGACATCAGTTGGCTCCTATTTTGCATTAATTCCCTTTTTAAAGCACAAAATAGGATTCATTTTGTGCAGAATGTTTGAATGGAAGCAAGAATACAGGGAATTATGTGACACTGCGAAAAATTAGAAGCTTTCCAACGTCAAAATGTTTGCCAAGTAGCTTTCTTAAGTCCATATTATTCATTAATTACATCAAACAGAATAGCTGTGGTGAAAACTAAAGAATGTAGTCTATAATAATGCATTTTTATTATTATCTGGTAAATATTTCATATGTATTTAATCAAATTTTAATATTTTGGAAGTCAAATTTGATATAAAAATGTCGTGTCCAGAGAATATGATACAAGAGTGTAGAAAATAGTTTAATTTCACTTAATCTAATGAAATACAAAAGTGAAAACAGGCAGAATAAAAATCTCATTCCACTTTATTTATATGATCATCATTATAAATATCATTACCATTATCATTGTTATTAACGAAATTAATTCACCTTCGATTTTGATTTGAAAAAGAAAGGGAAAAAAAAAGAAATGGAGCATCAAAGTTCATAAATAGCCAACATGTCTGTGATTCCAGGTGTTTCAGAATAAGAAGAAACTCCCTGAACTCACGTTTCTGAGTTTATTACGCTGATCGGATCGAATTCATCACATGAGTGTAAACCGGGATTCATCTCCATCATTGTCACGTTACGCCTCTGTCCAGCAGGACTCCAAGTGACAACGTACAAAAAAAAAAAAAAAAAAAGGCACCATCATTTTACCAGGAGAACAATAATAACAATAACCATACTTATAATAACAACAATTTCCCATAACAACGATAATAATTAAAAAAAAAGAATTGCACCATATTGTTGGAAACTGTACCGCTTAATGACACGTTTCGGACAAGCAGCTCTGCTCCTATTCAACAACAAATGTACTGGAATGTTTGAAAACTGTCATTTGTAAGTCACGTTTTTTGATTTTTTTTTTACTTGAAGAAAGTACTTTTTCCCGTCTGACTGCTTGCACTGAAAGAAGAGTTTTGCTGGTGAATCAAATTGCAGGATTCAAGTTTGTTTTTAAGATATCTGCAGCATCATTATGTTAATTCCACCTTTTTGTATTTATAAGGTGAGCATACATCTGATCACGATGGGAGATCTTCGTAGGGCGAGGTATCGTCTCGTTTCTGTAACAGTGTGCGTGTGATACCGTGTGATAATAGCATAAAATTTGGATTAAATCTGGAAAAATTTGCTAAAAAAAATTCAAGGCCAATTCAACAGGTTTTTGACGGTACAAGAGAATTACGAGGTCCGATACCCAGCCCTGCTTAGTGGTAGAAAACACAGGAAATACTGCATCGCCCAATATCAAAACTTTACTACCAACAGATTATTATTTTTTTTTTGGACAGCAAATGTATTTCAGAGCAAAAACCTCTTCACGGAGACGCTACATTTCTGAGTAACTCCCACAGATGTCAAGGAGCTCAGAAATTAATCAGACAGCAGTTCGGCTGGAAGTCGTCCAGTTAAAAAGGAGAGGAAGGGAGGAGGCGGGACTTCTTCATCTTTAATACCTGGCATGTGAGAGAGGAGGAAGTCCTTGATGAGTCTCTTTTGTGTAGTTCCCTTTTCTCTACGTGACATTGTCGGCTATGTTAATCTCTGAACACAGAGCAGTAAATATTTTACATACAAATACACATTTGTTTTCCTGATTTCAGTTTCTAAGGGCCTTTTCTCTCTCCGCCACCCCCCTCCTCCTCCTCTTCCGTTCACCTCCTCATAGTTTCCACCGTCGCCCGGCCCTCGTCCCGTCTCCATCTCTTTCTGTCCCTCTGTGGCAGTCTGTCCCCCCCATCGCCATCGCATCCGTCTACACCTTATCCAGGAGGGATCTCTGGCAGTAGAGGAGGCGTCGGGGCGTGCCGTACTTCCTGAAGAACAAGAGCGCCCCCAGGGTGACCACCACCAGCACCAGCAGGAGGAGAGGGATCACCACGGCGACCGGGCCCGCCCCGCCCTGCGCCTCGTCCACCTCGATGATGATCACCTCCTCCCGGCCCTTCTTGGGCTCCTCGCCCTCGCAGCCCATCCAGTCGCTGAGCACCGACTTGGGGTAGCCGGACTCCACCTTCATGTGCTGGTTGTTGAACTTCCAGTACTTGTTGGCTTTGTAGAAGTAAGTGTACGCTGAGGAGAGAGTAGAGAACGAGTTTACCATCACAAGTTTGTTTTTGGCGATTTGAGGCACATTAAGCAGGTGCTGTAAATGTGATTTTACTTTATTTTATTTCTTATTTTTATTTTTTACTATCTTTTTTTCCTATACAAACTAAACATATGATTATTTCACTAAATGTCAACGTTTTTTATACAAAAATGGTAAATAAAGAGTATCTCTCAAGTCATTTCCTGTTGATGTTTCACCTCTAACTGTCTTAGAACGGTTCAACGGTGAGGAAAACTTACATCCGTCTGGACTCATGATGGCGGATTTGATGTTGTCCGGAGCGCCGCTCCACGTGCTGATGAGTTTGGGGTAGCCGGCGTCCACGGTGCGACTCTGCTCGTTGAAACGGTAGTATCTGCAAAACCACAACAAGACACAAAACTATAGAAGATATACAGAACAGAATTCGATTTGTACGACGCGGGAACACAGAGGTTCATGTCCTCGAGCTCTAAAGACAGGAAGTGTGAGTCAGAGAGGTGAAATGTGGGATTCTACCTTCCACAACAAGTTGACGGATGTAGTAGAAGTACAAGTTGTAACAAGTAAAAAAACAAGTATTTGTGTGATTTAATCCGTGCATCAGGAATGTTCCACAAAGTGCTCACAGCTACTTTTCTTTTCAGACTTGTTTCTTTCACAAATGCAAAAGCGGTTTGTAACAAAACCAGAATACACACATGAAACGTTCACCACACTTTTAAAGACGTGTGTGTGTGTGTGTGTGTGTGTGTGTGTGTGTGTGTGTGTTTGTGTGGCCGACTCACTTATTGCCTCTGAAGAAGTACGTCTGTCCCGTCGGCGTGTAGAAGAGCGCCGCGTCGATCTTGTCTTTGGGTAGACCGGAGCCCAGCTCCTTCAGGCTCTTGGGCGAATCCTTCTCCATGCTGTTCTCGTTGAAAACCCAGTACTTGTCACCTGGAAACACACATCGAAATCAAGAGAGATGTAAACGAGCAGCTGCAGTGACTCAATCATGACATCTGGTTGCAGATGAATCTCAGACAAACCCACCCTTGAAGAAGACAAACTTCCCATCGTCCCTCTCGTAGGCGGCGTTGATGTTCGAGGGCAGGCCCTTCCAGAAGTGACTGATGGTCATCGGGTAACCCGGCAACACCTTGTTGTTTCTCACGCGCCAGAACCACTTGTCCTGCACACACGTTAGAAATCCAGCAGAATTCAAGTTAGTGTTCATGTTCTGTGGGCCGATAATGTGTGTGAATGTCTGTGACGACGTCGTACCTTAAATACAAACTTCTCCCCTCGGAGGATCGCGATGGTGTCGAAGTGACCCTCGCAGACGTCCGGCCCGTTGTCGGGGACAAATGGCTTCGTGGGCCGTGGCGGTGGAGGGGGAGGAGGAGGAGCGCCGGACTTTGTTCCTGTGTTGCGAGGAAGAAAATGGGAGTCATAAGAGTACATACGTATATCCGATTAAATGAGGCGATGAGGGCGAAGGACTCACCGTAGATCGCCTGGATGCCTCTGCGGTCGTCGTCGGGGAGCTGGAAGTTCTCGGTTTCGAACCACTGGTAGAAGGGCGCCATGATGGCGGAGGGGTCGTTGGAGTGCTCCAGACCCAGAGCGTGACCCAGTTCATGGACAGACACCAGGAAGACGTCGTTACCTTCAGAGAGAGAGAAGGTATTTTCATTCCAAACCTCAAAACCAATCTTTATCTGTGTTCTTTCCCTCCAGGATCTCCATCTCACCTCCCTGGTCCGTGTTCCCCGTGGTCCACGGCTCGGCGAGGTCAAAGTGCGTGTCCCCGCCGATGCCGTGTCCGGGGAAGTAGGCGTGAGCCAGGAAGCCGCCCTCGCCGTCGAACGGCGTGCTGTCGCCGTGGAAGCCCTCGGAGAAGGAGAGCATGATGTCGGCGTACTTGTCCACCTTGCCCCTGATGCTGCTGAAGGGGATCTCCCTGAAGGTGAGCGGGATGGCGCTCTCCCACACCTTGAAGGCCCTCCTGATGGCTTCGTATGTGGCCCGCTCCCCGATCTTAGGGGTGTAGTTCTCGATGCTGTGAGCGAGGATGGAGACCCAAATTAATATGTCATCGTCTGCATCATAAATCACACTCACATGTGTGGAAGTGTTGATCAGCATACCTGAACGTCACCTCGGCCTTGTCCCACTTCAGACCCTGGACGGCGTACCTCTTCCTCCTCAGGTTGGTTTTCAGCTCGGGGCCAAACATGTCGTGGACACCACACCGCGGCCGGCTCATCGCCCTGGCAACGGCGCAAATAAAAATCCCAATTCTTACTCCGAACACGTCATTTATGAAGAGTTACCATGCTGTCGAGACGCTCTCTCTCCTTTAATGGTTTGCACGTTTGGACTCACACTAATGTGTTGGAGTCTATGGAGCCGGTGACGGTCAGACCGTAGAAGCTCTGCATGGCTGAGATCGCCGCTTCGATGGACTTGGGTGAGCGGATGGCCTGGGCTCGTACGTCACCTGGAGGCAGGTAGCCATACTGCTGCAGCCATGCCTATAGGAGAGAAAGCCAAACAGATAGCACCATGAGGTTATTAGATGGTACTAGCACGTCAAAAAGCACCTTCCTGATCAACTAGTTGATCATGCATGCATTCATAATGAGCAAAAATGAGCCAAAGCAATTGATCAGACTTTATTTATGCAAATGAGGTGCAGATCGTTTCCATGGGAACACAACTGTTGTACATGTGGTCGCCTGTCTTTCTCATGTCAAGATCCAAATAGCAAATTCAAAATCTTGGAACAACAAAACCCTAAAAATGTACTTTTATCTCGACTGCCTCATAAATATACACTGTTGTGTTATATAGGACTCTATACTCCCAGAAAATACAACATGACAAACTGAATAAAATATCAAATATAATGATATTATTCCCTGACAACCAAAAAAAACTATAGTATCGCTATTGTTTACTATAAGAATTGTGTCCTACAGTAAGTTTGTAGTATTTTCCACCAACCATGATGTATAGTTTTTCTGTAGTGCTGTTTTATTAGCTCTAGTAGCCCTATTTCTATATTATTTTAACTAGTATTACTATAGTATATGATGCACACTGTAAAACAGTCCTATTCTAATGATATGATGCTGTTGCTAAAAGTGTTCATATAGTGTCTTTAATAGTATTACATTGTTTGTACTAGTATTACTAAGGCGTTTTCTTTTGTGTTTCTATAGTAAATATTTATTATAATATCACAGCGTTGCCTTCATGCTTTAAACTGAAATGTAGTAATAGGAGTAGTAATTAAGTGAGAAAATGAAGCACTCTAATTATCCTCTCCAGACTTTAGTTGCAGAATTAGAAAGTCAGAAAGAAACCGAAAACCAAACAAAGAAGAAGGGATGGCTGAGTGTGTTTATCTCCTTCCAGTCACCTTTCAGGCTTGTTGGGACCTGCCAGCTCAGATGCATCACATACAGTGAATAAGTGAGTACAAACCCTCCTCTACAGCAGCCAGCATGTTAAACGTATGCTCGTTTCTTCACGCGACCGTGACATTTTCCAGTTTATGACCTCTTAAATCACCAGATCCTTGCATGCCCTTTTGCATCCTTGCAAGGGAACTTTTGTTGTGGAGTCACAAGGAGGGAAGAGAGGAACCAAAAGCCAAATAAAACAATCTGAGAACACTGATGTCATTTCAACAGCGATGACCCAGAAGTCTAGACGAACGCAGCCAAAGACGACCGCCGGTCGCAACGCTGGAAAAAGTCACATTTTCAGCAACATTTTCGTTTCCTCAAAGCTCGAGTTTAAAAATCTCCCTGTCTGTGTCCACCCTCCTCCTCCTCCTCCTTTCCCTCTGTCTGCCTTCAAGTCAACCAAAACCACCACTATTTATCTTTACACATGAAAGGGCAGCCTATTCTTTCCACTGCCTGCTGCTGCTGCTGGTGGTCTTAAAGGCTTAAAGGAACAGTTCAACATTCTGGGAAGCATTCAGATGAGAAGATTGTCTGTCAAACCTGAAGCTTAGCATCAATCAAGAACAGTCATAATATAATAATATATATATATATATATATATATATATATATATATATATATATATATATATATATATATATATATATATATATATATATATATATATATATATGTAAATTAACTAATTATTATTACGTTTCTGGTCACACCAGACCAAGTAAGGTTGCAGGTTAGAAACCTCTGCATGTATTATAAGGTGAAGGGTGTGTTTTATTGGATAAGAGAATGACTGTGTCTTCTCACTAATTAACACATTGTTAATTTGGGTGCTTTTACACCGTTTAGGTGTGAGTAGATATTTGAACCCTTAGATAGAGAGATAGCATGTTTTCTCCTCCGACGAGTGAATGGAAAAGCAGACGGGGGGGTGGAAGTGTAGCCCCTACCTGGCCGGACTGCCTGGGCACACACAGCTACTTAGTCATGTGCTGGGCAGAGAACAAGGTTCACTTATGACGCCCTGCAGAGAGGCAACTTATCCCCCTTTCTCTCCACCTCCCTCCTCCCTCCTCGCTCACAATTTCTTCACGATTTCTCTGAATTATTCAGGCATTAATCTAATTTATCTCCTGACTCTCTCTCCGAGTCAATCTGCCCGTAACACCAACCAAATTTACCCTCTCCGCCTCCCCACTGACTGCTGCTAGTGTGTGCTGCGGCTCCAGTGTGGTGACGCGTCTGCTTCTATAAAAACACACGCCGTGAAGACCTCCACTTCTCCCCCCCTCCACCTCCACCCTCGCCCCCCCGAAACTACTCCGCACACAACCACCACCAACCTCCGGTTGAGACGCCAGGTATCCCAGCATGCACCCCTCCTCCCTGGAACTCCACCGTCAAAGCTTCTATTTATCCATGCTCGTACATGGCCGGTATTGTTGGCCCCCGAGGCGGCGAGGCAGCTCGCTACGCGGCCATGTGTGGCCACGGGGCTGGCTGTCGGGGTTTTTGGTAAACACAAACCCTGAGTGTGTGCAGTGTGTGTGTGTGTGTGCAGTGACGTGAGGTCTAAATCTATAATGTACAGCTCTGAAACACAAGCGTCGTGATGTAAAGTTGGTGGAGGAGGCTGTTTCAGTGGAGTGGTGACCCCACTGTGACCTTACTATGCTATGTAGAGCTGAAGCAAGGCGGTAATTTGACAGATTTTGGCCATTTATAATCATTAGTGTCGATTTTTAAGCAAAATAAACTACTTTGCAAAAGTAGAATGTCTTTAGGCTTTGGGGGAAAGCTGTTTTTTCACCATTTTCTAACATTCATTAAGTCAAATGATCAATCGATTAAGCAACCAGTCAACTAGATTTACTCGTTAAAACTACGCTAGAGGTGTATCGAGTTATTGACAACAGATAAAAGACACTGCCTGCAATCGTCTTTCCAAAATCAGAGCAGAAATAAAGATAACCAGGTGTAATCAATCTGTTTTCTGCCCTGATGTGTAAAAAACACCGTAATAAAATCAATGAAAGGCTCCTTTTAAAAGTTCATATTTGGGGTCACCGACTTCCATACAGTCAGCTTTCTTAGTGCAACCAGAGGAGTCGCCCCCTGCTGGCTATTAGAAAGAACGCAGGTTTGAGGCACCTCCGCCTTGGCTTCACTTTTCAGATCCAGACACCCATGACAGGAACATGTGGGTGTCACGCATTGTCACACACCCTTACTCACATTCACATGAGACAGAGTTGTGGCTTGTTTTTTTCCGGATACGCTATAAAAAAAAACAACAAAAAAACACAGACCACAAATTCGGACGAGTTATAAAAAAAGGAGAAGCCAAAAACCCCCGATGTATTTATATCCGCTGTGGTCAAAAACAAAAGAATGATCACATCTCACTTCCACATAACTGCCACTGCATGTGAACATTTATCACGCGGATGCGTCTCTATATTTACGTCATATATAAAGTGTCATTCACTGTCATTAATTCGGATGCTTTAATTCCTGTCTTTCCAATCTCACCAGGAATGAAAGGAGGAAAACGGACGAGAGTCTGAAGGACAGGAGAAGATGATCTAAAGTGCAGAGTTACATTAGCGAAGGAGCGGTAAAGACATTAGAGAGAGAGGGAGAGAGAGGTTGAATTTAAATTTAAGGGACTGAGTCAGTTGTTCCTCTCGCTCGCTGCCAACGGAAAAAACGGAGAATTCTGCTCATGAGTGTCTGAATCTCACATTGCCTTCATTTCTTTGGCGTCTCTGACCCAGTTAGCCCTCGCTGCAGCTGTTTTTTTTTGTGTGTTTTTTTTTTACTGGGTCGAAAAGGTCAAATAAAATCATGTATTCTGCTCAAGAGAAACCTCATTAAATGGATGCAAGTCAATAGTATTAATACGTTTTCTATGGTGGCAGTGATGCGACTAGAGAACTTTATTTAGTTCCTACACTAAGTATATATAAATACTTTAAAAAGAAAAAACAAAGGTAGTTTTTATGCAGAATCGCCCGTTTATGTAGCGCATTATTAGATAACCATATGTTCATCTTAATGTTTTAGTTGGAGCAACACTGTAACCTAGGTCACGTGATGAAAACTGAGCCGTCTCCATGACAACTGAGCATGCTCCATCGGCTGGCGAAGACCGTGAGATGCCTTTAAGGGTCCAGAAAAAGTGCGTAAGTAGACCTTGAGTGTTATATTTGTGTTTTGTTAGGAATGCATTTATAAGACACCGTTTATGTCGTGAAGTAAAAAAGCACAATATTTCCCTCTGAAATGCACCTCAGGTGACCGGCCAGTCTTTAAGTTTGATTGAGCACATCTGGCCGACATTTCGTCAAAATCCAGCCAGCTGATCACCTCAGACTACAAACTTATAGGGGACAGAAGAAGAAAAAAAACCTGCAATTCTCTTTCATGTCCTCTGTGTTAACAAGACGGACCGTTTTCTTGGCACAAATAGCCGACCCCATCTCCCTTGAAGTCCATCCGTTCCTCATTAAGGCCGATCCAGCTGATTATTTGGACATTTCTTAAGTGACAGCCGCCTCCTGCCTGAGCAGCGAGCACCAGATCCCTCCCTTTGATGCTACATCTCGCCCAGATAAAGGGAACTGAACCCAGATGTGTTTTGACCGGCTCTGTAACCCCTCTGCTGGGATCACGAGACGCCAGACGGCGAACGAAGGGGGGGGGGGGGGGGGGATCTCCACAACGTTTTTAGCCAGATATGGAGAGATCCTGTTTGAAGGGACTGTTGTTTTCATTGCTGCCCACTTCCTTTACCCACATGGTCCCCGCTTCAAGTGAAGGAAGGTTAGACAAGGCAAAAGCAGAGGACAGAAAACAGATGCCAAGAGGCCGCGAAGGTGCTGGACTCCACCAGAAGGGAAGTCTTACTGCTTCTCTTTTTCGTGGATTAAGTAGGGATCACTGCGTCAGAATGGGATGCTCAGATGTTGAGCAACACTGATAAACCACAAAATTCCTCTGAGCTCAGTTTCTCCATCTGACTTCTGCTTTCTCACCCCCCCCCCCCCCCCCTCCCCTAAACCCCCTCAAAGAAGCTTCAATTAAACTTTAATTAAACATTTACGTCACGCGGTTTCATCTGCTTTCTCCGGCACACAGACGCGTCTATCTTTTGATCACAGGGTTCAGCCCTGAACCCGTAATTCGTTTGTATCCTCTTCGTGCCCGACGCGTCTCCGGCTCACGTCCCGCCGTGTGTGTTGTTATCATTTTGGAGGTGTTTTCGTCCCCCCCCCCCCCCCCCCCTTTACAGACGTTCATCACAGGAGGGCGGCCTGTCTGTGGCGTCTTATAAACTGTCTGACTCTCTGAGCTGGTCCTGACTCACACGCCAGAGACTTTGCGGTTCGGTGACTAAGTTCCCTCCTTCGTGCATCCTGTCCACCAAAGAACTACAGGCTCTCATGCATCTTCAGGAAGCCAGCTCCTCAACTTTGTTGCTCTGTGAATTTTAATGTGACAGCTGCCTAAATATGTTCTTTAGTTGGTACTAAATATGCACTTCGGGGTGTCCAGGCCTCAGCCTCCCACATGGAGCCACTTGTGTCCGGCTTGTTGTGAACGCAGACCAGCTTTGCAGTCTCCGAGGGCAGATGAAAACCATTACCCCCCCTCCCCCGTACAACCCCTCTTTTTCTCAGAACAAAGCAGCTCAGCTGAGGTTTCCAAACTGGACCCCCACCCCTCTCCCCCCCTCTCTCCCTCTTTCACAAGACTCCTGACATCTTTTTTTCTTCCTTTGGATGAAGTCTCAGCTCTTGTTACAGATGGACTCACATAAACAGCTCTTAGTGCAGAAAGATCAGCGTCAGGATTTTTTGAGGGAGGCAGAATAAACACAGGAACATAAACACTTATAGAAGAAACACTTCCCCCCCTCGCTGTTGCAATAAACATGTGAAAGCTGCCATACAGATATCAGCAAACAGTTAAAATATGATGAGAAAAACCACTAAAAACAACATTTGGAAAATAAAGTTTGCTCATAAAGCCCTTTTTGTGATACGTTCACAAACCTTTGCATTGATGAGAGTGGATGGATAGTTTTCCATGAGACTTACCTCAGCTTTTAGTACATTTGCAGTGACGGAGGTGAAACCCAGGCAGCAGAGACCACAGGCCAGGGTGAGGAGCTGGGGCAGCATTCTTCTGTCTGCAAACTGCCCCGGAAAAAAAAAAAAACAGTTCAGGAAACTAACTTTCTTTTCGCCGTCCTGACACAGCGACGAAAAATCAAAAATCAAAACAAATCGACTGAAAAAGTAGTAGAAACCCTTTTTTTTTTTTATCGTTTCCACATGGAGACTTTGAACGCACCAGGCTGTTCTGCGCACAAAAAAACGGCTCCCGTTAAAGTTGGAGCTGAGTTGAAAACGCCGAATAAAATGCGACAATCATCGGGTATCTGTGACGAATGCTCAGCTGGTGTTCAGTAAAGCTGCATAGTTTGACTTCTTGTCCCCCCGGTGGGATTGTCTGCAGCGTGTGTGGACGTGGTCAAGGGAGAGGGAGAGAGAGAGAGAGAGAGAGAGAGAGAGAGAGAGAGAGAGAGAGAGAGAGAGAGAGAGAGAGAGAGAGAGAGATGGATTTTCCTCTGGGTCCTCCTCCAGATGTGCAGACGTCATTTTTTTTCATGTCATACCAGGTTTACCAATTTAATGACACATAGACAGATATTACTGGGCATATATATATATATACCGGTATATATATATTATTTTATTTTTTTCTATTGTTTTTTTATTATTATTCTATTTTTTTCTATTATATTTTCTAAGAATAGAAAATATAATAGAAAAAAATAGAATAAAATAATATATATTTCCGATTTTAGGTAAAAAAGAAAAAAGGCACATTTTCTACATCTAATAATAACCAAAAAACTACATTCAGATCTCTAACTGTAACAGTGAAGTAGAAGAAATGGAAAAATCTGGATTTTTTCCCATTCAGGGAGGAAATGTAGGTTGAGTAATTTAACTTTTTTAAATTAAAAAATATATATATCACATCAGACCCACATTAATACTCAAAGCAGGACAGCTCTGGAAGAAAATACATACATATGTCTTGAAATCTTTATTTTCCCAAAGCTAGAATGTGGTGGAGTAGAATTAGAAAACAATTCAAGTTTTTTTTTAATAATAAATAAGCACAACACTACAGTTAATGAAGTTATTTTGGTGTTTTTAAGGAGGTGAACCAACACTGCCACCTTGTGGTCACAAAGGGACATTTCGCACTAAATCCTTTTAGACATTAGCCGATCAAAAGGGATATAAAAAATAATAATTATTAACAGTATTTTGACTGGAGTTGTATTCAGTATGTGAATATTTTAATGTGACGAGAAACCTAAAGTTGTATGCAAAAAAAAAGAAAAAAAAACAACCCTCCTGTCATGCGCTGAAATATACGGAAGTAGCTCGCAACTTGTCAACAAGAAAAAGGCCGACTGACATGGTAACGTACTCGGCTCCTGCCCTTCTTTCTTCTTTTTTTTACATCATTGTATTACGTCGTCGCCTTTTCTGACCGCCATGTGTTGACTTATTTGGGTACTTAAACCCTCTGTGTCGCGCTCGGAAACCGTTTCCTGTCACTGTCTGTAAAAACAAAGCGTCTAAGCGGAGATAGCATCGGACGTTAGCCGTTAGCAGTTAGCCGTTAGCTCGCCAGGAAGCTAGCTGTCTAAGCTCTTGTGACTGGGAGGACGTCGAGCAGCTGCCTCTCCCTCCTCTCCTCCGTCTCCTCAAAACCGAAACTATCTATTTCAGGACGTTATCCAAACTCACGGGGATCTAAATGAGGTATCGATCGACCAGAAGGTTGTTTTTTTACGTCACTGGGAATCATAGAAAGACTTTGAAACAATTCGTGTGCGTCGATGATTCCTGTCGTCATTGTTAGAGCAGATTATGGGAAGGAAGTCGCCGTGTTCGAGCTCAAAATAACTTCAGTTAACCCGTCGCGTTGGTTTCCTGCCCGCTTATATAACCGTAATGGATCTATTATATTAGATATCAGCCTAAAAGCTCGCTTCTTCGACATCGGCGCTGTTGCCCTTGAGTGAATCGATCGATATTTGTGTTTATCAATCAAGTGCGACACAAACAGGAAGTACACGAATGTACAGTCAAGGTGAATGCGATTTAAAAAAAAAAAGAAGTCATGTAGAATGGTTATTTTCATTACAGGTTAATCCTCTGGTTTATTTATAAAATCTAAAAGAAAAGTAAAACAAGTATTGATTTCCTGTCGTTCCACAGTGTTTACTTTTTTCCAGATGTTTAAAAACCCAAATACATTTAGTTTTGAACCATAGAAGATTAGAATATCATTCGACATGCATTTTCATTTGAAGTCGTTATCATTTGGTTTCCTGGTGAACTTGTTTTGATGTGTCAGCTGGTTATTAGTCATCTCATTTATCTTTTTTCCCCTTTTTACAGATGAAGTCTTCCTGAAAGAATCTCCCAAAATGGCACTTCTTTGACTTTTTTTTATATTTTCTTTTAATTCTTCAGTTTTTAATATAATTTGGGAGACGTTACCACAATGACAGTCACGTACAACGTCTGTGCCCTCCTAGTTTTCATCGTAACAGGTGAGTAAACAAACACTCGGCTGCTTGTTGAGCCGTGCGTCCGTCTACGGTTCCTACTTTAAGGGTCAAGGGTCGTTTTTGCACACCACGTTTATTACCCGTGATAAAACGCCTGCCCTACTCTTGTCTGTTTGTGCTTATTTCATCTGCAGCGTGCAGACGTTTTGAGCCTGCCTCCTGCTCCGGTAAGTCAGCACTTTATCTCATGTTGTGACTGTGGATGTTATCAGCTTGGTTTTTCAATGTCAATGTTAACGGCGCATTTACATTCTTTATGGTTTGTGTGCCAGGCTTCTGTGTGATGACATTAAGCTAAATCGGTTTAATGAGACTTAACGTGTGCTCCTCTGTCTCTCAGCTCGCTGTGGACATTCCCTCCAAGTCTTAGACGGTAAGGCGGGAGAAATCAGGAGTTCTGCTTACCACAGCTGGTCGTACCGCTTCGGCTCCATCTATGACTGCTGGATCATCAAGGGTTCTGAAGGAGAACCCGTTGTTCTCAGGTAAAGGCACAGAGGGGGATTTTTATCTGCTGTAAATCGGATGCCATCTGCGATAACGATACACTGAGTTTCATTATGTGTCTCAGCTTTTCCCAGTTTTCAGCGCGCTGTAGGAAGGAGTGGGTGTCTATAAAGTCATCAGTTGGCGGCGAGCCGATTTTCCTTTGTGGCTCCAAGTTGCCACAACCGATGGAGTTCCCAGGGGGGAATATTACAGTGATGCACCACTTCCTCCCGCATCAGTTTCCCGTGTCCTCTTTTCTGTTGAACTATGCCAGAGGTATGATGAACATATTTTGCCTAAACATTCTTATAGTGATATATCGGGTGTTTGGAAATGAGAATAAAATATCAAATCTTAATTCCCCTTCTGTTTGCACACATCCAGACTCTGGTGAATGCCCGGTAACATCCTTTGAGTGCCTGGGGGGTCGCTGCCTTCCCCTCTCTTGGCGCTGTAACGGACAGGTGGAGTGTCTTGGTGAAGGTGCGGGCCTCGGCACCGACGAACAGGGCTGCGATGCAGACGTGGAGACCCCAGAACCCCCAAAGTACAGCAGCACGCAGGCAGAAGAGGCCAAGGGAGAGGCGTTCACAGAGAAGAACCGCTTCAGGGACCCCGATAGACATTATATTGCGGATTCTGATTCCGATCTGTGGGCGCTGCTGAGCGAGAGGGAAGCGGACGCTCAAGGGGATCAAGAGCAGCCTCAGACTCGCAGGCAGCCGGCTGTGACGCCCAGTCCCATCGAGTGGCCCTGCGGAGGGCTCCTCCAGACCTTTTATGGCACCTTCTCCCCTCCAGCCAGCCGGGGTCCAGCGCTGCTCTGCGTCTGGACTTTGGACCCGCAGGACTCCAGGCCACTGAGACTGGACCTTCAGCAGCTGGTGCTGGGACCCGGTGATAGACTCACCATGTACAACCGAGCACAAGGCAAAGGAGACGTTCTCAAAATTGTGAGTTTCTTTAACTAAGAAATGCATCCAATCATTGATAGATAATTCCTCTTTATAACAAAAACTCTATGATGTTCCCTTCATTTCGACAGATCACCAGCGCCTACAATTACAAATCGGTCCAAGTGGAATCTCACACCGGTCTGCTGTCAATGAAGTATGAGACCCTCTCTGGCTCGGAGGGGAGCGGCTTCAACGCTACGTTCCACGTCGGGACCTACTGCCCCCCTTGGGAGGGCCGTTGTGGGGGAGCAGCAGGAGGCTGCTTCACCCAGGAGCAGCGCTGCGACGGGAAGTGGGACTGTCCCGAGACGGGCAAGGACGAGGAGGGTTGCAGGGGCTGCAGCCCCAGCCAGTTCGCCTGCGGCGTGGCAGGGCAGCGGGCGGTGCCGTCCAGCCACTTTGCCGGCAGACCGGTGTGCTACCCGGTCACGGAGAGGTGCAACTACCAGCTGTACTGCGCCGACGGCAGCGACGAGAGGGACTGCACCGTGTGTCAGCCGGGGACCTTTCACTGTGACAGCGACAGGTCAGTACGTGTGATGGGAAACCTGTTTATCCCCCTGGCGTTGAGAGGACCGTTGGGAACTGCAGTAACAAAACGATATAACCTAATTAAGAAGTGCATTCTTACACCATATTGGAATAAAATATACTGGATGAAACCTCTTCTTATTATAATGATTCATACATTACATCTTTTCACACAGACTCGTACACTTTTTCAGTATGAAATCATGTCTCAAGGCAACGCCTCAGGATGAACTTTCATGTGGAACAGAGTCTCTCTATCTTGAATTATCCCCGTCGATCTTAACACACAAAACGGCCCATTGTCCACGTCTGCAGGTGTGTGTTTGAGAGCTGGCGCTGCGACGGCCAGGTGGACTGCAAGGACGGCACGGACGAGCTCAACTGCACCGTCATCCTGCCCCGCAAGGTCATCACCGCGGCAACAGTGGGCAGCCTTGTCTGCGGGCTCCTGCTGGTCATCGCCATGGGCTGCACCTGCAAACTCTACTCGCTCAGGACCAGGGAGTACAGGTAACACTCCTTTTGATGCAGCGTAGCTGGGGTTTCTTGTGAGTTGGTGCTAATCATCCGAGCCAGTGAGTCACGAGTTTGTTTTCCTTTAAGACTAGCTTCAGTCGTTGCCAGCTCAACCAAAAACATAGCAGAATGTCTCACAACAACACACCAGTACACTTTATGATAAGAGAACAGGAACTAGCAGGTGGTGGTTGTAAACGCTCAGGCTTCCCACCGACTTGTCTCAGCCAAAGTGGATTATGTCAGGTTTTTAAACTTTTAAAGTAGAACAGTGTTTTCTTCACACACACAACTGATTAAACGAATGCATCTTAATGTGTCTGTTTGTGTCTGGCAGCTTATTTGCACCAATCAGCCGCCAGGAAGCGGAGCTGATCCAGCAGCAGGCTCCTCCCTCTTATGGTCAGCTGATTGCACAGGGCATCATCCCCCCAGTGGAGGACTTCCCCACGGAAAACCCCAACGAGGTGAGAGGAAGGAGCGCCGTAAGGACTAGAAACTGCCTGCAGGATGTATATTTCATGTATCGGCTCCTAGTTTTTGTATATTTGTATCCAATAATGTATCTCCTGAATTCTGAGGGAGAGAGGCTTGGTTGCTCACCCCTCTAACTTCAGCCTGTTATCTATAGTCGTCCTTGTTTTATCTGCCTTTAAGTCATGAGCTCCACTTGAGCAGCCGTAATTAATCCCAGCAGGCTGTGGACTGAAGTAGGAAGTGTTGAGATGCAGGTTCACTCTGAGGTGCTGTATTATTAGTTTGTGAAGGCCGGAGGATTGAAAACAAAGCCTGCTCTGTCTTGTGGGATTTGGCCAAGCTACTTAGTCGTTCCCTAAATCTGGTCTTGTGAATACTTGTAGGTGTTTTAATGAATCAACTCTTTTCCACTCTCCGTCCTTCATCTTGTCAGACCTCGTCTCTTTCCCTGCGAGGAATCCTGCAGCTCCTCCGCCAGGACGCCGCCAACTCCCCACACCGCAGACGCAGGCCCCGATTCGTCCGCCGGGCTGTCCGCCGCATGAGGAGGTGGGGCCTCATCCCCAGACCTCCTTCCAGGCCGAGTCAGGCGTCGAGCTCCAGCCAGCAGCAGTCGGACGCCGTTCCCTCCGGGCAGGAACCGGCTCACTCCACTCCCACCAGCTCCTCGCCGGCCGTGGAGGCGGTCAACCAGCCGGTGCCTCAGAAACTCGGCTTGCTGGCTCAGTCGGAGCAGCAGCAGCAGCAGGAAGCTCCGCCTCCTCTGCTGCCGCTGCCACTACCGACGGTGGCTTCCCCGCCTCCACCTCCGTACGCTCCCCCAGCTCCAAGCCCGGTCACGCCCCACACTCCTCCTGTCGCCGTCCCCCCGAGCAGCCCCTCTCTGGCCTCCATCTTCCACACGCTGGGCCTGAGTATCTCCCTCTTCAGAGCCTCACCCTCTTCCTCCTCCACCAACTCCATGCCCCTCTCCGCCTCCCCGTCTTTCTCCTCCTCGTCCTCTTCAGACGACGAGGTGTTGCTCATACCCCTGTCTGAAGACACCACTTCGGAGGACGACGTGCCAATGCTCACCTGAACGACATCCTCACCCAGCCAGCACACCCCCACACACCCCTCCTCGTATCTCCGATTACAACTCAACCCCAGTCTTTCCACGTTTGAACTCGAGCACAGGAGTGGCCCATGGCGAGACTCACCCGCACTGTGCAAGTCTGGTGCCTTTTTGAAATTGCTTTGAGTTGGATTTGTTGGAATCAAGTGTTTGACCTTTTTATTATTTTAAAGACCTCCTTGACAAATATCAGTTCTAGACGAAAAGCATGGCTGATGTACGTTTTGAGTGTTGGTGAGTATTGAATGTGCACTCGCTGGGCCGCACATTTGAAGGTAAACTTTTGCACAGAAGAATCTTCCCTATCCAGAAACTGAGGCAGGCTACTGTCAGATTATTGATTAGAGTTTTTAGATGACACGATGGAATATATTGTGTTTGTATGACTGCAACCGTGTGAATGCATTTGCATTTTTAGTCTTACATTGACAGTGAAGTATGTGGATTGTCCTCACGTACTTCTGCCACTTGCATCCGGGTCTGTTTTATCACAGATAATTAAAAAAAAAAGAAACCCCCCTATTTAAGTGCCTTTTTGAGGAGTTTCCTGTAGATGGTTCCACACTGCACCCCCAAAAACACACAGAGGCACATGTTTTTCTCACATCATAGCACGCATCGACACATCAGTGGCTTTACTATAACGTGAAAATGAAAAAAAAAAAAGCATGTACTCTGCAAGCTGGCAATAACCTCTTTGGGATTTTAGTGCATACTAATTGCAACCTAACAGTACACACACACACACACACACACACACACACGTACGCTTCCCCCAGGTGAATGTATGTAATCTACAAAATGTGTCAAAAGACAATCTCTCCGGTGCCTGATTTTCGGATGTGTGTGTGTGTGTGTGTGGTGTGCATGGAAAGATGAGGTGCCCTCGTGATGAAAGGGGGTCCCGAATTCACAAAATAACCTCAATGAATCTTCAACCCTTCTGAGGGGGGGACTCGACTTGCATTCTGTCACATTTTGACGCAACACACTTTGTTGTGTGCCATTTGTATTGTACATTTTATGGTGTTTTTATTTTAAGCAAGTTACTTTTTTTTTTTGTCTCCCAAGTTGTATTTTTTTTGCTTTTGTTGAATGTATTTGGGTCGATGTGGAGTAGCCGGACGTTTTAAAAATTTGCAATGTAATGAGGTAAATAAGAGAGAAAGTGATTTTATGGTTTATTAGGGTCAACTTCACTGTATATAAGTAAAAATGTGGCTGAGATTAAACAATTTGCACTTTTAGGTGTTGGGTATTGTGGTTTTTTTGGGGGGGTTGGGTGGGTGGAAACACACCTGACACCTCCAGTGAAAGAGGACGGATTGCATTGTGCTTTGTATTCATAAGTTCTACAGAGATTCACAGACGCCGGCAGCTCTTCAGTGGTCGTCCTGGAAGAAAGAAGGTCACATCCTCCCTCTGGTGTGGAGGATAAAAGGTGAATCCAGAGAAAATGAAGCTGTTTTCCAGTGACGATTGAGGCTGTGTGGTCATGGCAAGGTAATTATAATGATCATTTTTTATTTAATTAATTAGTGCTGGAGTTGAAATCTGATATTTTTCCATTGCTAACCTTTTGATTCGGTCTCAGAGATGACTGGGGGGGAAGCAAACTTTAATATATTTTTATATTTGGAGAAAATGCACGCCTTAATTTGTGTGACCAGTAAAAAAAAGTGCACCATATAATTCATTTTTATCTGATTTAAAAAAACAGAACAAAACTAGAATTTGACAGGACATTTTGACTAATGCTTAACATTTAAAATGTTACGTACTGGCCGAAGCAAGCTAAGCTAAACTGATTTTGAGTGTCTTTGGAAAAATAAATTTGAATAATTCTGACGAATAAAAGCATTTTTACATTATCTGCATTTAGTTAAATATTTTCTGTTGATTGTGGCCAGAATCATAAAAATACTGAAGTCTCCACACTGCTAGTAATCCAGCTCTTCCAGGGCACGAACACCCTCCCTCCGTTCCCAGAAAAACCATTTACTCCCATCTATCCAAATAAACAAATAGAGCACAAAGGATGAAGCTGCGTCCAACAACTCATCGTCCTCCTCTGCTGTGACCCTGAAATAGGTCCCAGCTATAGTTATGGTTTTACCTCCGTCCCAGCTACTCTGGGTGGGGATGTTGGCGGTGATGGTGGTGGTGGTGGAGCTCCCCGGAGCCCTGCAGAAGTGCATCTTTGACGAGGTTCAGGCCCGGGTCAGGGTGGTCCGAGCTGCACCCGTCCACCCAGACGGACCCTCGGCTGGGCAGGAGCACCCGCTGACCTCTGGGGAACCCACCAATCGCCGTGGACGGAGGGCATCGCAGAGAGAGACGGAGCTGCCCGCTACACCCGCCCTGCAGCCAATCAGGATCCAGACCTGGATCCCAGCGGAGAGCAGCAACCTATCAGAGGCCGAGAAAGAGAGGATGGAGGCAGCAGTGGAGGAGGCTGTGAGGATGGTGACGTCTTTACTGTCAGGTGACACACACACACACGCACACACACACACACACACACACACACACACACACACACACACACACACACACACACACACACACACACGGCTTACCAGTGCTATCCTTGAACCTTGACCTTTCCATAGTGAACAGAGTACCCGGTCCATTGCTGCTCAGCAGAGACGTCAATAAATACTGCAAGTTCCTGTGGAAGAATTCAAGTACTGCTAACTACAACAGGTGTGTACATACTGTAGTACTTGTGTGTTAGGCCAGATGTGACTCCTGTCCTCTTTAAATATTATTATTAATGTAGAGAATAACTTGATTTAAAGGGGCCCTATTATGCTATTTTTCCACAAGTTAATATAAGTTATTGATGTCTCCAAACCTGGTCTTTGAATTCCTCAACTGGAAAAAACAATTGGAACATGTATTTTTGAGTGGATCACACTCCTCATTTTCAGCTTTTTTACCCCACTTTTTCAAACGGGTGATTCTGTCGGGGTGTAGCTTTATGCTAATGAGATGACCCCTGACCCCGCTCCTACTGAGGAAGTGGTTGTGTCTCTCCGCCCCGTGCTGTCCGCGTCCAGCTTGTTGCCATGGTTATGGTTCTACGCTACAAACTAACAGCGGTCCAGCCGTACCGCTTCGAACCGGACTCCGACCCAGAACCAGGACCGGCTCCTGTAGAAGTTCCGACGCCGCGGATGCAGCAGGACGAACCTGGATGGTTAGTTAACATGTCTGTGTAACGTTTTGGACGGTAACTCGATGTGTGTTAGCGTAGCTAGCGCTAGCCACAATGACGCTAATGCTGCGTTCTTCGCTCTATAAGTAACGTGTCTGTGAGCTATTTTCGGCAACAATTAATATCGTTAGTAGTGCCGTGTTGTTGACAGTTCACTGTTGCATGTTTTCCAAATGGGGAACATCATATTTAAACGGATGAAAACCCAATGAAAACAGCGTCCTGTATGCGGGCAGTTTGTTTACATCACATTAACGGGATTAAAAACTTGATCCTCTACATATAAAGATATACAAGCAACAGGGTTTGGTCAGTATCATGTCGTCCTCCAGAATTATGTGCTGAATTGTGAATTATAGGCTGTGTGCTGTGTTTTATAAACGTGATTGTGCTCCATCTCAACATTATGTGCTAAACTTACTGTTACAAAATTCAAACATGAGGTTTACACCTCAGCTTGTCAGCAAAGTCAGTCAGGTTACCATATTAACAAGATTTGTTGTTGAAATGCTCAAATTCTGTACTATATTCATCTAGGTGACTAAGTGGGCCTTCAGACACCGAACACGTCTGCTGCATGGAGACACCACAGGTAATGTTACTTTGTTACACCAAGTTGTCTGTTGAGATTATTATTCACATAACATGACGATGATCATGATTCACACTAGGTAAGAAGACGGATGCAGCAGCTGGAGGAGGAAGAGGCTTGCATGGTGGGACATCCTGGTCATCTGTCTGAATGTTCTCTCTCCAAAACGCATGAAATATATATATACAGCTGGTTATGGTGCTTTACACGTAAGAGGAATACAGCAGTCTGTTGTTTGTTTATCAATTGTGTTTTATAAAAATAAATCCCTCTATGCAACATATTATGCAGTCTTCCTGACCATTACTTCAGTAATATTAACCATGACACATTTTACATTACTGTAAAGACTTTATTGTCAAATTAATCAGCAGTTGAAGTTCACAGTTATCTCAGAACACAAACGCAAACTGTTTGTGGCCGACTCTGCAGGGTCATATCAAGCTCTTCTGAAGTCAAGGAAGAGCTGCCCTCCAAAGTATCCTCCTCCTCTACCGGGTCCAGGCGAGCTCTCTGTGATGGTCTCCTTATTGGAGTGGTTGTGAAACGGGTCTGGAACCATGGCTGTGCCAACACCAAAGTCCTTGCAGGACACAGTAGCTGTAACAGAGTTGTATGGAGGAATGAAACCCATGATATCACATAATAGAAATACACATCTGCACAACTACTAGTAGTTGCTGTTAAACCTGATCTAAAGTAGGCTACATGTCGGGCTACACACCTTTACTTGGGTAAGGAGCCTGTAGTCCTCCTAGACAGGTGACTGCCAACAGTAGCTGCTGTGGTGGGTCGCTGTGGGACGCTGATGTGAGCTGCTGCTCTGTAAGCAGACAGACAGTCAGACAGACAGTCAGAGTTTACAACTACATCTGAAATGTGGAACACGTTACTATTTCACTATAACTGATGTTGTGACGCACCAATAGCTCGTAAATCCCTTCGTTAGCGGTTTGGTGACGTCGTCTTTGCATCGGCGTGTATAAACAAACAGATCAGCTGCTCTTGCTGCAGCATTCAAGCTACAAAACGTTCCCAAGCAAACTGATGTCTAGCGTTATTTTACAGGTTTGGGCCCCCGCAGTACTACGTATCGTTAACGGTCCTCAACATCAATACAATGGAAGCTTTTAACGCAACACGCCAATGCTAACTTTAGCGCAACACGCCAATGCTAACACACCAATGCTAAGAAAGCAACGGTAAACTGTAACACGGCATATTACATAATATTTAGTAACTTACCGCTTCAGTGTCTGTGGTTTGCTCTCGGACTGTCGGTACTGATCCAAACTTTAGCCCCAGGTTAGAGGCATATCCTGAGCTGTAGCGACCCATGTTGTCAAAGCTCCTGACGGTGAAGTGCGTCGCACACACAAACACACATTTACGGACGCGTGTGCGCACATTTCCATCGTAGATGTTCCGACGATGCCAGTAAATATCAGCAGTTGGACTGCCAACTCGCTTTCCGTTGATTTTGGCATTTTGGTTAACTGGTTTGTATGTACATCACACTGACAGCCAACAGGTTTGGGATTATGTGGGCGGGACCACACAGGTGGAGCGATTCTAATGAGCCGAGATGACCCATATAAGGCACAGCAAAATTCGGTGCTGACGTCATTTAGTGGACATTCTGCAAACCGTTCGTTTATCGGGAGGATTCCTTTCAAACTGAGAAAGTGAAACAGGGAGATGGTGGACTTTTGTGATACTGTGGGGACTTATTGACACCCCAGGGACCCATTTTAGGGTTGAAAAACATGGAAAAGTCGATTTTTCATAATAGGGCCCCTTTAAGTTGAAACATGAAATCCCCCGGAATGAAGAAAAGCTGTGAAAAATGACAAATTTCAGCACTCCGATGTTTGCAAAAAAACATTTAGTTTTACAGTTTTTCTTCCTTCAGATGTGGTCGAGCCAACAACAACTACAGAACTGAGAGCTGCCTGGATGTGACGGTGAGTATCGCTCTGAATGATTAACACTTATAAACACATACTGCTTGTACTTGTACACATGAAACACTTGTTATCAACAGATCCCAGACGATCACCTGGCTGGATGTGATATTTACACGGAGGCCGATTCCCCCCGCAGGACCCAGATGCGTCCTGGAGGAGCCGGACTCGCCGACGCCGACTTCCTGCTTTACCTCCACGTGCACGCCACCGACAAGTGCAGAGCAGAGGTGAAACCCGACGAAATAGAAACAAACAGCTAAAATAACAAGATAATTCATTGACTTTACTATGTAATAAAATAATATTTTTTCTTCTCTGATCTTAAACATTCACTACTTCACTTGAACTTTCAGTGAAATATGAAAAAATATAGATTTTTCATTCCATTCCCTGCTGTTCCTCTTATAAACGTTCCCCCCTCAGCCTCATGTGTTGGCCTACGCCGTCCACTGTCAGGCCGACCCCCGAGGACGACCTTTGGCCGGGGTGGTGGTCCTCTGCAAGGGCAGACTGACGGGACCCACGTACAGCCACCGGGCCACCGTACTGGTACGTTTAATTATATTATGCATCCTATTTCGTGTTGAATTCTGTGAACTCATCTGTTTTTTTATCCCCAGACGGTGATCCATGAGATGTTTCATGCACTTGGTTTCTCCAGAGAGCTCTTCCACACCTGGAGAGACTGTTCCTCCACTGCTCAGGGTGAAGCCTTCCCACCGAGATACGATGCACTTCACATGGGGAGCATTTCAGCCCAAACAATCGATCATAAACATCATCAATACATGAAAAAGACACATACATACTACAATAAGCATCAAAGGTCATATGTGCTGGTTAGAAAATGGATTAATGTGTGATGTTTTGCAGTCGATGCTGGCTGTTCTCCTCGAGGCAGAGTGACTCACTCTGATGGATCCGGCCAGATGAGGATCTACACCCCGTCTGTCATCTCAGCCCTGCAGAGGCACCTGGCCTCCACTGATCCTGAGCTAGGGGGTCCGCTAGAGAACCTGGTATTGAGCAGCTCCGAAATGTTTCTAAACGTTCATCAAGCGCTCTCCTTTTATGTATTTTTTTTACACTCCCTTCCTTCAGGACCAGCCTCCAGGCAGAGCTTCCTCCCACTGGGAGTCCCGGGTCCTGCAGGGCTCCATCATGGCAGCGGTGCTGGGGGACTCGACCACAGTCCGGATCGACCCGGTGACCCTGGCTGCGTTACAGGATACGGGCTGGTACGCTGTCGACATGAGCCGGGCACAGAGTCTAGTGTGGGGAGACGGTGAGGACAGATGGAGACAGTCATTATCATCACTACAGAAATGCCTGATGTGTTTTAGATTGGATTTTTGTTTGTTTTTTTAGGTGAAGGAGCCACGTTTGGTTCCCTGTCGACTTGTCATAACAAGTCATCCTTTTTCTGCACCGGCAGGTAGATTCATGATTATATTCGACACAACAACTCATGTTTTTGTGCAGAAATGATGCATTTTCTGGCACTAATCTTGCATTTATTCCATCTCCTCAGTGGATTTGGGTGTCATTACCTTCACCTCCACAAGGGGGAGTGCCAGACCGATCAACATCTGGAGGGATGTGGAGTGTATAAGCCCCTACAGAACGGAGTAAGTTTCATGTGATTTTCTCCCTCAAACAGATTATTAAACGGGTGAATTATTTCGTACTCATGTTCTCCTGTTGTTCTGCAGAGTGAATGCTGGAAGGAGGAAAATGGCAGAGAAGAAGATTGGAGCGGGGAGATCTTTGGTTTTCACAGCCGTTGCTTCTTCTCCAGCCTGACCAGAGAGGTGTGTGTGAACAAGATAAGAGAATCCTTTATTAGGCCCACAGTAGCAGCAGCAAAGAGGATAATGCAAATAACAAAGCAGTGCAGAATACAATAAAAATAACGTAAACACATATGTTTCCATTGTTGAACATGATTTCCCCCCATCTTTCTTTAGAACCAGAGTCCGGTCGTCCCTGTGGAGGGACGTTGTTACAGACACAGGTGTACCGGACCAAACCAGTATCAGATCCAGGTGTCTGGCTCTGATTGGTTGGACTGTCCAGCAGGGGGCACTGTTCAGGTAACAAGAAAACAAGCGTCAATCAAGAGTCGTTGTTGTGGTGTGCTGTTTCTTTGAAAGTATAATAATGCAGCTGCTTCATTATTATCTGCACTTTAAGATGAAACAAATGGAAATTCATTTTTAACCGTCAGATAACAGGATACCGGGGTTCAGTCCACTGCCCCGACGGGAGGTTATGTCTGTACGCTGACGTTACTCCTCCTTCAGATGACGTCACTGCACTTCCTCCCATTATCACAAGGCAAGTCCACACTTTAAACAAGCTCCTCCTTTGCTTCGCAACAACCCTGTGGCTCATTCTCGCCTCACTTTGACGCTTTTTTTTGGGGTCAGTGAGACTTCAACTGGAGCCCAGAGCGGGACCCGGCCGCCCCCCAGGCCTCCTGCAGGGCTCAGCAGCATCAGCATCAGCATCATCAGCAGCAGCATCATCATCATCGCTGTCGTCGTGTGTCTCCTGGCTTCCAGGAAATGTTGCCTCTGCAAGGTCGGGATCCACCCAGAGGATCACACTGACCTGTAGCAAATACTGCCTTTTAAAGACACTGGTACACGTCAGCTCTGTTTGGATGAATTTAAATTTAAATGTATTTTCTTTCTCAAATACATTTTACCAGCTGTTTGTTTCCACACTGAGCTAAAAGGCAAACGGGTGGAAATGCATTTCAAATAGTCTGTTGTGGAATATCCTAACTTTCTCATCGTGAATGTAAATACAATAATACCCATGAAACACTGAATTTGAGTTTTTATTCATTTTTATTGGAAAATAATGATTATTCTAAATAGATTCTGAAATCTGAAAAACGTTTTTTTTTTTTTTTCAAGAAGCTTTTATTTGGCAACACATATAAAGGTTGATTTGCATTCACAGTCCAACAAAACATCAGACCTTTTTGTGTGTGCAATTTAAAGTCCAGCCAGAGGGTTCCATGACTTTTGGAGATTCAGCATGTGTATTAGTGTAATATGATATTAATATAAATACACTGTTGGATTTGTTCAACAGACAAATCATTTGGTGTTGATTCATCAAACTGGTGTTACAACACTCCCACTTCCCTTTCAGGCAGACGAAACAGAACTCTACTCGGCAGCGAGTGCAAAAGAGACCTTTGCATTTCTCCCGGTTGTGTTCCACCTTCATGCCACATGTGGGACAGGCTCGGACCGAGGGGCAGCAGGTGACCCCTTCCACTTCGGGCAGACTGATGGTCTTGCATATCTGCAGGAGCTTCAGGGTGGTGTTGCTGCAGCCGTGGTTGTCGCAGCGGTCGGATCGAGGGCCCGGACCTTTCCACTCCCGCAGACACTGCCAGCAGAACTCGAAGGTCTTCTTCCGATCAGCTTTGCATATGGTGCACCGGACACACAGGTTGGTGAGATCCAACCTCTCCACGCTGCTTTTGCACTGCGGGCACTGGTGTGTTGGAGGACACAGCATTTTAAAAGGAGAACACTGGTTTAAAAAACGTAATTAAACATTCAAAACAACCACTTACCGGCTGAATTTCACAGTATTCCATAGCAGCCAGGCGGGCTATGGTCGATTCAAAGTACCGCCTTTCCTCATGGGTCAAACAAGCCACTCTGCGCACCTCCAGGTAGGACCACGGCTTATTGCACAGTTTGGTCCCCGTCACCACTGCACCGCACCTGAACGTGTAGCTACCCTTAAACGGCAAAGCAGGTTCAGAGACTCACTGCTGGTTTTGTTAGAAACTTTGTCCTCAGCAACACTGCAGGACTCTTAATTATGATTGTTTTTTCATTCATTAATGACTTAGAGTTTGTGTTTTCAAAAGGAGAGATACCCCATCCAGCTGGCTGCGACACCATTGGGTTAGAGAGTCGGGACTGACGGCGTGGCCGCAGGACATCTCGGCTCTGGGACAGTCGTTGTCGTCACACATCGGATCCAAGTCATCCTTCCTGTAGACGATCTTCAGCCTGCTGTCCAGCGGGTTTAACGTCTTCTTCATCAGCTGCTCCTGTCCCCCAATGCTCATGTTATTCATCTGTGTGTGTGTGTGTTGGGGGGGATAATTATTTAAAAAGATAAGTAATAATAATTGTGGATTTTGTAGTCTTGAGTGTTTGTCGCCTATATTTGTTTACATTTTGGCAAAATGACACCATTAAAAACTAAGTGAATTGAATGCTACTGAGTCAGGGTCCTAGTTTAATAATAGCTGTTGAGGAGACTCAGGTTTCAGCCGTCAACACGTTAAATCATCGTGACTGAGCTGATATAATTCAATCTGAGTCACTGAATGGTCAGCTGGGGGATTTCTATTATAAATAACACAGCGGGGAAAAGGCCTTGTTAATAGAAGTGACTAATATTAAAAGCTATTGAAAGGCTCATAGTTCAATGTTCATAGCAATAAAAAAAACCAATATAACAATAGTATGACTCTGAATAGTATGGAATACCATTTCTACCACTGTTAGAAAAATAGAAAAGAAACTTTAGTGAGAAAACCTTCTCAAAATAATGACTTAATATCTCAAAATAATGACTTTATATCTCAAAATAATGACTTAGTATCTCAAAATAATGACTTTATATCTCAAAATAATGACTTAATATCTCAAAATAATGACTTAGTGTCTCAAAATAATGACTTAATATCTCAAAATAATGACTTAGTATCTCAAAATAATGACTTAATATCTCAAAATAATGACTTTATATCTCAAAATAATGACTTAATATCTCAGAATAATGACTTTATATCTCAAAATAATGACTTAATATCTCAGAATAATGACTTTATATCTCAAAATAATGACCCCCCCCCCCCCCCCCCCCCTCACAGTGGTGGAAATAGCACATAGGCTACTAACAGTACTTTATTTGTATTTTTTTAATGTTATTTTTATGAAGAGGAATCTGTGTCCTACCTGGTCACGGTTCCAATCCAACACTAGGGTTTTCTAAAGGAAAAAAAATTAAACAAATTAAATCTGTTTTAAATTAAACTGCTCAACCGGAAGTGCAACTGCCACGTCTGAAACTACGACTCTGGAGGATGATTTCGCTCCAATTCAACACCCGGTGGTTTCACTAAAGTTGCGAGGCGGGCGGTGTCTCTCTCCCTCTGTCTCTCTCCCTCTGTCTGTCTGTCTGTCTGTCTCCCTGTCTGTCTGCCCCCCCTCGACGCGTCTCCCTACTTGAACTCGCTGGAACCGAAAGTGAAAGGACTTCCGCTAACAGGTCGGTTATCGTGTTTCACTCTCCCGTTTTTAGACACAAATAACACCTCGTTAGTTCGTAGCGACGCTCACATTTCACTCCTTTCTGGACACGCTGGCTGGTAGGCGAACGGAAGCCGTCTCCATGACACCCAAACGCACCAGCTGCGTTCACTGGCTACTCCGTATCCCGTCTGCAAAACTCTAAATCGATGTGTTTTTAAGTTTTTAAGCAGTATTTACTGAGGTTTAACTAGTACCACAGTATGACATCACGTCACTGATTGTAGTAGAAACCCTGCTTCTCTTATTGTGACGTAAAAACAACTCTCTGGAACTAGTTTTTTACCCCCCTGGGTGTTTTTAACATTATCGTTCAACAGCTGAATCCTCATCTCAATCTCATTTGGAGGACGTCAGCATGAACTTCGACCTCGTTGAGAGGTTCAGAGAGAAACTGGACGGCTTCACCGTCTCAGGTAGGTCCTGTGAAGTCGACCTGGATGTGTCTTACTGTGTAAACGTGCTGCTGAGGTTTGTCCCTGCTGTGTCTTCAGATTACCACGGCCTCAACAGTCCAGGTCTGACGTGCTATTTGAACAGCGTGCTTCAGGTGCTTTTCATGACCGAAGACTTCCGGGAGGCCGTCAAACGGTTTGTAACCTTCATTTGGCTCCACATTCGTCAACTTCAGGATAATATTTGTATATTCGTCACGTTTTGTGCCCACAGATGCCGTGGTAAAGATTCAACAGCCATTGACCCAGAGCTGGGAGGCCTGTTTGCTGATTTACAGAAGAGTATCGCCAAGACTCATCACGTCACAAAGAAACTGGGGATCACCAACGGTGGGTTTGGATTTGAGGCATCGCTTCACCCGCTTGCTGTAGTTGTGAATATCTGCATGTATGATCATAATGATTTATTTTTGTCCACACTCTCAGTGTACGAGCAACGTGATGCTGCAGAGTATTTTGAGAGGATCCTTTGTTTGACCAGTCCAGAGGCATCCAAGGTTTGTGTATCTACTAGATTGTTCATTAAGGATGAATCTGCTGGTTATTTTCATTATCAATCCATTAATTGTTTGAAAACTGTAATAAAACATGTGTATTATAATAGTAATATTATTTCCGATAGTTTTGGGGACTATTTTTTCTCCATGCATTATATTTTAAAAGTAATTTGTGGGCATTTTATGCAGAATCTTGAATTTTATGAAGGAACTGTCACTGTTAGATACATGTAGTGACGTAAAAAGTACAATATTTCCCTCTGAGATGTAGCTAAGTGGACGTAAAACATGACATGAAATGGAAATTCCCAAATAAAACAAATGCAAACAAATAAAGAATTAAGATATTAAAATTGTGGGTTTGCAACATGACAATTTGATTTTTAAAAAAAGGTGAAATTCCTTCAGCAGGCTCTTTAAAGTAGCTAAATTGCTTTTATTTTTGCGTCTAGATGTTCAAGGGAGAGCTGAATCACAAGACCACGTGCCTCAAGTGCAAAGAGAGGAGCGACTCCAGGAGCTTTTTTTGGCTTCTGCCACTTGCGGTGGAGGATTTGCGTCGTCGCACCTACAGCGTGGTACTGTTCTTTCCCCTTAACGACAATAAGAGTTTACGAATTTTTCCCGAAATGCATGAGAAAAAGATGTGCTATGTGTTACAGGAGGAAGGGTTGAAGGCATTCTTCAAGGGAGAAAAGGTCTGCAGAGGCAACAAAGTCTACTGCAACCGGTGTGATCAAAAACGAGATGCTGAATTTGTGAGTGTTAATTTAAAGGTTTTTTAGTGTGCATCAAAATATTATAATATCAGGTCTCATAACATGACCTTTAACGTCCAATACGTCGCCCACAGCGCCTGTAAAACTATGTTCCACGCTTTAGATCGTCTGAAGTAGTGAAGTGTTCATGCACACGTTATCATTCTGTATCCAGGGATGTGAGATCACACAGAACCCAGAGATTTTGACCCTCCTGCTGAAGAGATTCAGCTTCGACGACAAGCACAAGTGTTATGTCAAGCTTCACTGCCACGTGGATGTCCCCCAAACTTTACACATGGAGGTATGTTGATGTTTTTAAAAAAAAGAAATGTATATTAATTTCAGCCCCAAGCTGTTTCTGATTCATCATTTTATTTCCCTCTCTTCAGAATTGTAAATATGACCTCTACGCCGTAGTAAACCACTTTGGTTATCTAACAGGAGGTCATTATACTGCACAAATCAAATCCTTTGAAACGTACACGTGGTACGACTTCAACGACGACGTTGTCAACGGGGTAAGGAGGCTCGTGTTTCCATATGGAGCTGCACAGTTTCACAAATCCTCAGTTACACGGAGTTCAACCTTTACTCTTAACCCTCTTCAGGTCAAACCATTATTTGGGGCTGAAAATAACTCTTTGAGGTCATGCACGGCTTATCTCCTCATGTACAGGAAGGGTACGTTTGCAAATATGCAGCATTTAAATGTTTTTATTTATATGTATGTCCATAAAAACTGCTCAACTATTGCATGTTGAACATGTACTTGTTTCCCAAAAGCATCTTAAGGCTAAGAAGATGAAACGAAAGTTACGACTGTAACTACGGTTCTATGAATCCTGGATGACCGCCAGAGGCAGTGCTTAACACTGGATATCTTCTGTCTCGCGCATGCGCAGGTCGAGTATTAATATCAACAAAGTCACCTGTGACCTCGGATGACCCCCGGCTCAGGTCAAAGTTCCGGTGTCATCTGCGAGATCGCTTCCTACAGTATCTTCTTGCGGCTCACGAGATCCTGAGTGACCTGGATTTCTGGCGGTCATCCAGGATTCATAGAACCGTAGTTACAGTCGTAACTTTCTTTCTATTTCATCCTTACTGACCGCCAGAGGCAGTGCTTAACACTGGATGACTCATACCAACAGAGTCACGAGGAATCCGGAATACCCACCTATACGGGTGAGGTGGAGGGAGTCCGGCGGAGAACCACGCCCAATGGATGCGGGGTAGCCACATTCACACTGTAATATCTGGAGAATGTGCTTGGTGATGCCCATGAGGCTGCAGCACATATGACCTCCAAGGGCACTCCTCTCAGGACAGCCCATGATGTGGAGACACTCCTAGTAGAGTGGCATTTTACTCCGCCCCATATGCCGAGGCTATGACGTCAACAATCCAGTGGGACAGGCGCTGCCTGGACAGAGCACGACCCCAAGTCAAGTAGAACCCCCCGGGCTGATTGCCCCTTTGGTCAGGAGGGCGGATAACTCCCGATCTAGGGCTAGGTTTTTTGCCGGGTCGTGGATGACGGTCATCTTGACCCGGCCAAAGGCAGGGGGCCGGCGTCGGAACTGAAGTTTGTAACCCTGGGCTAGGGTGGAAACCACCCAGGGATCCAGAGTTTGCGCTGCCCAGCAGTCCAGCTGCTGTTGGGAGAAATGTCTGACAGCTGGCCCCGAAACTTCAATTCCTGCCCCCCCGGCCCTTAGGGGCCTTGGGGGGGCGACGGTTATGCACCGTGGCCAGAGGTTGTCCGGAGGTAAAGCGGTCAGGCTCCTGATGGCAGCGGACAGGCCTCTCTGCAGATTGCCGAGGCCCATAGTAGCCCTTGGGGTGAGACGGTGGCCAGGGGTGGCCCCTTGGGGCAGATGCTGAGCCCCCAGCCCTGCCGGAGGGGGGGGCATGCCCCTGCTAAGACCCGAGAACTGCCGCCTGGTACGATCAGCCTGGACAGTCCGCTCGAGTGCCTGCAGAGCGGCTGCGCCGAACATTTCCCCTGGTTCCACCGGAACCTTGCGAAGGGTCCTCCTACAAGTTTCGGACAAGGGTGACTGTGCCAGCCAGACCTGGCGGCGAGTCTGAACGAGAGTGGACATCAGACGCCCCATTTCCCTCAACATTAAGGCAAAAGCCTGCAGCAAGGCATCATTGAGGCTGATGGTGGGTGCGTCCACTTCAGCCTGCTGCAGGGAAGCTGAGAGGGCAAGCATCAGATGCGAGAGTGAATTTCCAATACGACCCATCCGGGCTGCTGTGCCATAGGCCTTATAAAGAAGGTCGTCTGTAATCCGACATTGCGGGCGAGGGCACCTGGCATCTGGCCTCAGGGCCTCGTCGGGGGAGACTATGAGGGAAGCAATTGTCGGCTCAACAGCCGGCATGTGGTCAAGGCCAAATTTGGCCGCATCCTGCATTGCAGCCAGAGTCCGGCCGTCTACTGTAAGGTGGGAGAGAGCGTTAGAGTCTCTCCAGCATGCATGCAACTCCCTCAGATATTCCTCAGAGGGAGGGACGGTGAAGGTGGCAGGGGCCGGATTGCGCCTGAAGAAAGCACTAGCAGGCTTCGGCTCTGCTTGCTGAAGATCCAGCTGCAGGCGTGCCAGGGCTGCACGAATGATGGATCCCATGGAGCCATCTGCCGTCCCCTCCACAGAGCTCTGAGCGGAGGAACGAGAGCCAGGCCCAGAGACCTGGGAGGACCTCTCATTAAAGAGAGTGGCAGAAGCTGCCACGGAAACAATGTCCTCATCCGGAAACAGCTCAGGCATGGATGTTCGCTGGGGTGAAACAGCGGTTTCTGTACGAGCATCAGGGCGGAGGGACAGGAGGAGAGATTTCATCTGGGCCAGCTCTGTTGCAAGCAGATCCACCTTTGAGGACAGCTCGTCAGACTTGGCCGTTTTCCTGGAGGGAGCCCCGGCAGCCCCTGTGGCATGCCGCTTGCTTGGACGGGCGGGCAGGGCTTGGGACGACTGCCCTCACAATGTGGAGCCAGCATCGGCCATCAGGCTCTCCACCTCAGTCAGCCTTGCCGCTCTCACAGCGAGAGGCATGTAACTGCAGTTCATACAGGGGTCTTCTGAAAGACCCTCCCTCAGGTGCTCAAGACAAGAGGGACAATGGTCATGGCTATCTTCGGGTTGAAGAGGAGCCATACAGGAATTACAGGCATGTGAATCCATTGCGGCAATGGTGCCAGTACAGTCAGGCCGAGCGAGAGCACTCTGCTGACCGTGAGAACGGGACATAAAACGGTTGTAAGGCTACGTGAGAGGAGAGTGGAACACACTCTACCGACCTAGCGACCGTATGTATTCTCCGTGAATTTCCCTCTTTTAATGCTATAGTGAGAGGGCGAGGACACCCCCTTCGCAAATATGGCAGCTTATCAGTAAAGGGATTTAGTTATCAATATAAAGGCTAGCACAGCGCACAGGCTCCTGCTAGCACCATCCAAAGGCAGCCTGAGCGAGAGCACTTCGCTAACTGTGGGGACAGGACATGAACAGTGTTCAACGCTACGATGAGAGGGGAGCGAGGTCACACCCCTTCACTAGCATGCCAGTTATTTGCGTAAGCTAGCGCCGAGGCACACTTTGCCAGTGAGAGGAGAGCAGACAATACTCTCCGTGGTCTCCACATTAAGTTAGCTTACTTCATTAGTGAAAAACGCCATGAAGTAAGCCAAAAAACGATACGGGCAAGGAGAGGGGAGCGAGGGCACTCACTTCACTGACGCCGTATCAGCATTTCCTAGCTCCCGCTAGCATAACACAACACCATAAACCAATCGACCTTACCGGCTGGTGGAGATAGTGATGAGTGATGATCGGAGGATCCGTCCGTCCCGGCCAAGGCCTGTACTCACCGATCCTCCTCTAAGGACGGCTTGTCGCAGCCTCTGGAGGGCGAAGAATACGCAACTCCGATCTGGAGACCACGAGGCTACAAGCGACGAGCCGAATAGTCTATAATATAGGGCTTTAGCTAAAGCTAATGATACCGCAATAACAAGCGGTAACCTGCAAAGCGAGAAGATGAAAAGGAAGCGATCTCGCAGATGACACCATAACTTATTACTGAGCCGGGGGTCATCCGAGGTCACAGGTGACTTTGTTGATATTAATACTCAATCTGCGCATGCGCGAGACAGAAGATATCCAGTGTTAAGCACTGCCTCTGCCGGTCAGTAAGGATGAAATAGAACGGAGTGGTATCTTCCCTTTTTCCCCTTCAAAGTGAACAGACCTCCAGAAAAAACCTCCACATCCAGATGTGGACGCTGAAGGACGAGGTGACGAGGCGGAGAGAGGAGAGGCTGTCGTTCCTCAGAACAGAGGAGGGAAACGGGAAGCATTAAAGGAGAGCCGTGATGATGAGGTTTGGAGGAAACGGACAAACTGTTCTTGGGAACCAAACCAGAGAGCGGATGTTGCTTAGAAACAGACGCTGAAGCAGATGGAGACGGTTACAAACCAAGTTTGCAAATATAAAAGTCAAAGCTATAAAGACATTTAAATGTTATTATCCTCCAAGAAATAGATGTTTAACTGTCTATTCTCACTTATTGTTTTGTATTTTATTGGTTGTTTTTTTATTCACTGTGTCCTTGAGGGCTCTAAAAGGCGCCTGTAAATAAAATGTATTATTATTATTATTATTATTATTATATCCCATAATGACAAAGTGAGAGAAGTTTGACATTTTGCAAATTTTGTAAAAAAAATAAATAAAAAATATCAGACTGAATCTCATTTTACAGTGAGAGTTGACAAGTGAAGGCTGGTGTTTCTTTAATTTTAAGAATGAAAGTAAAAGTACTGCTTTAGCACCCCAGTCCTTATTTAACAGTATGCAGTGAGGAGCACAGACGAGGATCAACATGGCTGTGAAGATCATCATTAAATGTCCGGATGGTTGGAACAGAGAGATCGAACTCCAACTGCAGGACTTTGAGAGCGCCACAGTTCTGTTTCTGAAGACCAGGATACGTCATTCCTTTGGATATACAGGTAGGCTGAGAATGACTTCAGATTTTTTTTTCACACCATACTGAAATTTCCCTTTTAAATTGTTTTCTCTACATATATATATATATTTGCAAGCGAGTTGTTTATTATAGGGCCATGTAATGCGACTGCAGCAGGTCCTAGAAGGGCAAATAAAAAAAAAATTTAAGTAGAATTTTAAGCCAAATTACATCTTTGTTGATTTATTTTGGAGAAATGTTGTCAGTGCCTGGTTGACTCCCTGTGTGTGTGTGTGTGTGTGTGTGTGTGTGTGTGTGTGTGTGTGTGTGTGTGTGTGTGTGTGTGTGTGTGTGTGTGTGTGTGTGTGTGTGTGTGTGTGTGTGTGTGTGTGTGTGTGTGTGTGGGTGGGTGGGTGGGTGGGTGTGTGTGTGGGTGTGGAAGCCCAGCAGCGACTGGTGTTTGGTAACCAGGAGCTGGAAGACTCCAGGCTGCTGTCTTCATACGGAATCCAGCATAAGTCGACCATTCACCTGAGGGAAATACTAGGGTCGTGTAGTTTAATATAATAGTGGTATTTCAGTCAGGCATTAAGTTTGGACCTGGCAACCATATGAGTGATGAGTGAGATCTGTGTCTTTGGGCCGTGGTCATTAAACGTTACATGCAAAGTGTTCAACTGGAATCAGTCTACGAGTTCTTTTATTACTGAACACAAAAGTACACATGGTGTCAGAAAAGGATTTGTTCTTCATCCACGAGAGGACGCTTCACTAAGCGGTATTACTCCGCGGTCGAGAGAAGGGAAGTGTACCCGCGTTATAATAATGAAGTAGTTAGCAGTTCGGCCTGTTGGATCTCGAGGAAAGCTAGCAGCTGAGCATGGACCAGTTCAAGCCTTTTTATGCCTGTTTTGGACTCCCTACACTCAGACTTGACATACGATATGAGTGATTGGCTCTTCCATCAGTACTTGTGCTGGGGAGAACTCTGTACCAGTCACACTTCATCAAGGTGTCGTCCTTTAAAGCGGGACACTTACATGTGTACTGATGCTGAAATGAAAAGGACACGTTATGGTCACAGATGTGGTGGAAACTGTCTGGGGGAGTTGAGCATCTCTGACATGTAAAAACCTAAGAAAGGAAAAAAAAATCATCCAACCTGGGCAATAAAGTCACACTTAAATGATTTAATAATAATTTTGTATATAGTTGCAGAGAGGGTGGAAAGTACCTGATCCAGCAGGCTGCGGCACTTTTACTTTCAGTTTCTCCTCCGAGCAGCAGTTACAAGAAGTCACGTGATTGTCAACTCACATTCCTATTTGTTTTCCTGAAGCACATTTATTTATATATTCTTTGTGATTTGAAAATAAACCTCTAAAATGTCTTGCTTCTATATGTATAGGCCATGTGTTGTGCTCACTAATCACATAGTTTGACAGCAGCTTCTTGTAAGAGACCAGGGTGTGGCAGAGCTGGTAAACAAGAACACTGCCAGAGTATCAGATGGCCTCGCCCCGGGCCTCGCCCTGGTCCTCGCCCCGGTCCTCTCCCTTAATGTGTTATTTCTTCTCTGAGCGGCGGAGCAGCAACACAAACACACAATGACGGAGACCTACCAGGTCCTGGTGAGAGGACCGAGAGGGGAGAAGCAGACCATCGATCTGTGCAACACGGAGGAGCAGTTTAAGAGCATGACTGTGCTGCAGCTGAAGGAGAAGATAGCAGAGAAGCTTCCTTACCACCCAGGTACAGTCAGTTAATATATATATATATACATAATATACACTCACCGGCCACTTAATTAGGTACACCTTGCTAGTACCGGGTTGAACCCCCTTTTGCCTTCAGAACTGCCTTAATCCTTGGTGGCATAGATTCAACAAGGTACTGGAAACATTCCTCAGAGAGTTTGGTCCATATTGACATGATAGCATCACGCAGTTGCTGCAGATTTGTCGGCTGCACATTCATGATGACGAATCTAGAGCACCTTTGGGATGTGGTGGAACGGGTTCCGCCACATCCCAAAGGTGCTCTATTGGATGGAGATCTGGTGACTGTGGAGGCCATTTGAGTACAGTGAACTCATTGTCATGTTCAAGAAACCAGTCTGAGATGATTCACGCTTTATGACATGGAGCGTTATCCTGCTGGAAGTAGCCATCAGAAGATGGGTACACTGTGGTCATAAAGGGATGGACATGGTCAGCAACAATACTCAGGTAGGCTGTGTCGTTGACACGATGCTCAATTGGTACTAATGGGCCCAAAGTGTGCCAAGAAAATATCCCCCACACCATTACACCACCACCACCAGCCTGAACCGTTGGTACAAGGCAGGATGGATCCATGCTTTCATGTTGTCTGACCCTACCATCCGAATGTCGCAGCAGAAATCCAGACTCATCAGACAAGGCAACGTTTTTCCAATCTTCTATTGTCCAGTTTTGGTGAGCCTGTGTGAATGGTAGCCTCAGTTTCCTGTTCTTAGCTGACAGGAGTGGCACCCGGTGTGGTCTTCTGCTGTTGTAGTCCATCCGCCTCAAGGTTCCACGTGTTGTGTGTTCAGAGATGCTCTTCTGCATACCTCGGTTGTAACCAGTGGTTATTTGAGTTACTGTTGCCTTTCTATCAGCTCAAACCAGTCCGGCCATTATCCTCTGACCTCTGGCATCAACAATGCATTTGCGCCCACAGAACTGCCGCTCATGAGCAGTTGGACAGGTGTACCTAAAGTGGCCGGTGAGTGTATATATATATATATATATATATATATAGGCTGGTAATAACAACATTAAAGGAAACACATGCAAGTTGTTTTTAAGTACAATGATTTACTGCTATAGATGGTGAAATGATATATAACTGGGTTTGAGTGATTCTTGCTGTTATTTATTCTGTCTCTCTCTCCCTCTCTCTCCCTCTCTCTCTCTCTCTCTCTCTCTCTCTCTCTCTCTCTCTCTCTACAGGAAGGGATGATCTCCGTTTGAAATTCACAGACAAGGTGCTGGATGGAGACTCTAAGCTGCTGTCTGAGTTTGGGATCCAGGACAAGTCCATCATCGAATTCGTGTTGCTTCTCAGAGTATGTAGACGTTTAACTGTCTATTCTCACGTATTGTTTGTTGAGTATTTTATTGGTTGTTTTTTTATTCACTGTACAGTGTCATTGAGGGCTCTAAAAGGTGCCTATAAATAAAATGCATTATTATTATTATTATTATTATTATTATTATTATTATTATTATTATTATTATTATTATTATATCCCATAATGACAGAGTGAGAGAAGTTGGACATCTTTGCAAATTTGACTAAAAATTAAAAAAAAACCTCACTGTAAAATCTCATTTTAGGCTGTGACGGTCGTCATTAGAGGTCCGGATGGTAGGACCACAGAGATCAAACTGCAGGACTTTGAGAGCGCCACAGTTCTGTTTCTGAAGACCGAGATACGTGATTCCTTGGGATATCCAGGTAGGCTGAGAATTACTTCAGATTAGGGCCTTTGCACCCTGTAGTTCTTCCGTATACGTCACTACGGAAGAACTACAGGTTTGGCAACTACGCCGTAGACAGAATATCACGTTAGTTTTTTTCACACCATACAGAAATTTCCCTTTTAAATTGTTTTCTATATGTATATATATTTGCAAGCGAGTTGTTTATTATAGGGCCATGTAATGCGTCTGCAGCAGGTCCTAGAAGGGCAAATAAAAAAAAAAATTTAGAAGAATTATAAGCAAAATTACATCTTTGTTGATTTATTTTGGAGAAATGTTGTCAGTGCCTGGTTGACTCCGTGTGTGTGTGTGTGTGTGTGTGTGTGTGTGTGTGTGTGTGTGTGTGTTTGCGTGTGTGTTTGCATGTGTGTGTTTGCGTGTGTGTGTGTGTGTGTTTGCGTGTGCATGATGTAGAAAAGGACCATCGACTGATCTGTGAAGGCCGGGAGCTGGAAGACTCCAGTCTGCTGTCAGCATACGGAATCAAGCCTTATTCGACCATTTACATGAACAAACGTCTACGGGGCGGAGGGACGGTGCTTCCGTTGAAGGGAGGTGATGGGATGGGTGACAGGGATGGCAGAAACCGAAGTATGGAAACGCTCACCCCGTTTTTGAAACCTACTCTGAACAGCTGAATATATCAGTTCCATATGGGGTGCATTTTAATAACACACCATAGCGGCACACACACACACACACACACACACACACAACCACACACACACACACACACACACACACACACACACTCACACACACACACACACACACACACTGTTGCCCATAAAAGTTGGGATATGTTTGTTTTCAGACACAATCTTCTGTTTATTCCTATTTAAATGCATCAGCATCATGTTGGGATTTTTCCATTTTGTACTTTACCACTTAGAGCCCTGTTCCATTTTATGGGGAGCTTTACAACATTATATTTACTTTAACGCTCTATTTACTGTAACACTGTTGATTAGCACTGCTAGTTCACTTGAACATAGATTACCATCCGCATGAACACCTGGGTGATTCATGCATTTGTTTTTAAGTCCAAACTCTGTGTCTACTATCACAGCCGTACACCAGCACACTGTTTATACTAGTCTAAAGACACTGTGATTGAATTGCTATGCACCAACACCAATGAACTGTATTCTAAATGGTTTCATCAATCATCTGCATTATTAAAATAGTTACACATATCCTGTAGACACTTAAGAAGCCAGGATATGTGAGAGCACACAGAAGCAGCATTCACTGGAGAGAGGAAGGTCAGGAGAGAACACTGGTTTACTCAGAGTTTAGGGAGTCAGACGAGGAACTAAAACAAAGAGCAGAAGAGCAGGGACAGGCAGACGGGTCAAGCTTTTTTCTACAGGGTGTCGATTCCAGGAAACGAGGTGTCGTGTTGCCATGGAGCTGGGACCAGCTCCTGCACCAACAAAGGGGGGGCTGAAGTCTAAACCACAGTTCCTCCCCACCTTTTTTTTTTGATAAAGAAGAAATGCATATAACACTTTGCTGCAAGAAATTGTGCATCTTTTTCTGGGCGATTGGTTGCAGTTAACATCCTAGTTGCTTATCAGCTTTGATGCCTGCGATTTTTCAAACAGAAAAGGTTCTTGATATCTTGATTTTACTAAATAATACAATTCTGAATAAAAAGTTAACAGTACGTCGTAGTCCGTCTTCTCTTTAGTCTGTCTTAACAAATCACAAATAAACCAACACGCTTAACAGTCGACCATTCACCTGGTCAAAGTCTACTTGGCAGAGGGACGGTGGATCCGAGGGAGGGAGGTGATGGAATGGGTGACAGGGATGGCAGAAACCGAAGTATGGAAACGCTCAACCTTTTTTGAAACCTACTCTGAATAGCTGAATATATCGGTTCCATACGGGGTGCATTTTAATAACACACCATGGTTTTGTTTCCTTTACTGTTGCCCATAAAGTTGGAATATTTTCTTTTTCCATTTGTTTTTCCGGTACATTGTGTGTCAACATCTTTTATCTTTTAATGAACATGTGGCAAACAGTACCCTCATTTTTATTATAAAAAATAATCATAATCTCATATCCATCCACTGACATTCTCGCTATCTTCTTATTTCTTTGGAATCTGCCGTTTTCCCCATTTTTTTTAAATCGGTCTTCTTGTATCCCAAAAATATGTAAACATGTACGTGTATAATATATATTCAGCCATTCTCTTTGTGTTTTCTTGCTACTAGACAATAAAACCTAACCAAGTTTATCAACCAAATCCAACTTATAAACGCTTCATTATGTTTATCAATCAAAATGTCTGTTGCTTCAATGTAACAAACGTTTCTTTATTATATATTTTCTGACTGTGTTGTAGATTGTAACACTTTTCTCGTCTTCAAACCTTGATCGGCCTCTAGCGAGTTAATTAAATCCCATGTGTGGATACATATTTAGTTTTAACTATATCCAACATGCAGGAGATGTATTGACATATGCAACTAACAATAAATGTACTGCATCATATGAAGGGAAACTTTATTAAGTGATACAGTTATTAATGATGAACAATGCACAGAATGAAATTCTAAAGCAGTAGTTAGTGCAACGCCACAATCATGCATGTCTATGCATCACAGTATTAAATGACTTCAGTTGCAAAGATGGAGAATGACCTCCAACAGGATAAAGGTGAGACAGAAGAAGGCGGTGATGTGAATGCATGGTGTAGATTAGCTTCTGTGCCACACGGGGACGGAGGTTTGTCTGGGAGCCACGCCGTCGCTGCAGGCGATGAAGTAAGAGCTCGTCTTCAGGCACTCCTTCTTGAGCTTCAGACACACGAAGCAGAACTCCACCTGGCAGCGAGAACAGATGATGTTCTTGCAGCCCGTTTGGTCGTGGATCACCTTCTGACCGCAGGTGGGACACAGCCGGGCGGAGGGGCACGCCTCCACCCCCTCTACTTGAGGCAGGGTGGTGAGTTTGCAGCTCTGGACGAGCTGGAGGTCGTGGTTGGTGCAGCCGTGGTTGTCGCAGCGGTCGGATCGAGGGCCCGGACCTTTCCACTTCCGCAGACACTGCCAGCAGAACTCGAAGGTCTTCTTCCGATCAGCTTTGCATATGGTGCACCGGACACACAGGTTGGTGAGATCCAACCTCTCCACGCTGCTTTTGCACTGCGGGCACTGTTGTGTTGGAGGACACAGCATTTTAAAAGGAGAACACTGGTTTAAAAAACTTAATTAAACATTCAAAACAACCACTTACCAGCTGAATTTCACAGTATTCCATAGCAGCCAGGCGGGCTATGGTCGATTCAAAGTACCCGCCTTTCCTTATGGGTCAAACAAGCCCCTCTGCGCACCTCCAGGTACGACCACGGCTTATTGCACAGTTTGGCCCCCGTCACCAATGCACCGCACCTGAACTTGTAGCTACCCTTAAACGGCAAAGCAGGTTCAGAGACTCACTGCTGAGGTTTAGTTAGAAACTTTGTCCTCAGCAACACTGCAGGACTCTTAATTATGATTGTTTTTTCATTCATTAATGACTTAGAATTTGTGTTTTCAAAAGGAGAGATACCCCATCCAGCTGGCTGCGACACCATTGGGTTAGAGAGTCGGGACTGACGGCGTGGCCGCAGGACATCTCGGCTCTGGGACAGTCGTCGTCGTCACACATCGGATCCAAGTCATCCTTCCTGTAGACGATCTTCAGCTTTCTGTCCAGCGGGTTTAACGTCTTCTTCTTCAGCTCCTCCTGTCCCCCAATGCTCATTTTGTTCAACTGTGTGAACAGGAAGTATGACGTCTTGAGTCTTGAGTGTTTGTCGCCTATATTTTTTACATTTTGGCAAAATGACACCATTAAAAACTATGTGAATTGAATGCTACTGAGTCAGGGTCCTAGTTAAATAATAGCTGTTGAGGAGCTGTCGACACGTTAAATCATCGTGACTGAGCTGATATAATTCAATCTGAGTCACTGAATGATCAACTGGGGGATTCCCATCATAAATAACAGAGCGGGGGAAAGGCCTTGTTAGGAAGTGACTAATATTAAAAGCTACTGAAAGGCTCATAGTTCAATGTTCATAGCAATAAAAAAAAAACAATATAACAATAGTGTGACTCTGAATAGTATGGAATACCATTTCTACCACTGTTAGAAAAATAGAAAAGAAACTTTACTGAGAAAACCTTCTCAAAATAATGACTTAGTTTCTCAAAATAATGACTTAGTTTCTCAAAATCATGACTTAGTATCTCAAAATAATGACCCCCCCCCCCCCCCCCCCCCCTCACAGTGGTGGAAATAGCACATAGGCTACTAACAGTACTTTATTTGTATTTTTTAAATTTTATTTTTATGAAGAGGAATCTGTGTCCTACCTTGTCACGGTTCCAATCCAACACTAGTGTTTTCTAAAGAAAAAAAAATGAAACTGCTCAACCGGAAGTGCAACTGCCACGTCTGAAACTACGACTCTGGAGGATGATTTCGCTCCAATTCAACACCCGGTGGTTTCACTAAAGTTGCGAGGCGAGCGGTGTCTCTCTCTCTCCCTGTCTGTTGTTGTGGAAAAATGAATCTGCCCAATAAAGATCAACAACCAGGATCGCTTTTTCTCCGAGGTTTATTCCACTAAGTATTCTCATCTGCAGAAGAAAGTACTGGTCACCCCTGCCTTCTGATGCAAAGGTTCAGAATCAGCAGGAACGACCCTGAGTCCAACAGCAATCTCCCTTTTAAGGAGGAGGAACCAAAGGACGGATCATGTCCTATCTTACAAAGACAAGATGTACAGGCAAGGTCAAGATTTACAGAACACAGGCGTCATAGTCCTGAAATTATCTTATGTCAATGTGGCACTCATGTTCATATCATCGACAAACAGGCATTAATTTTCGTCATAGCATAACAGTCGGAAAGGAGATGCGGATCGACGTCTGACCTGACAAATATTCTGATAATAAATTACAGACATCCAAAATTCCCATTACAGTCCCCCCTTTGAACATTTTATGTTCACTAGAAAAGGTAATTTATAATTGTCTATGTCTCTAATTCACGGCAAGGTTTAACAGGGCATGCATTGAACCTGGAGAAAAAGCCTTTTATATTATGAAAGAATAAAACATAAGCTGTTCTTAATTGCATTCTTCATTACACATGCATGTGGAAATAGTGAACAAGCAATATTGATCAAACAAGAAAATCATATTTTATAAAAAGCACAAGCTAAACAATTTCATATCAGGAGTTGCCATCATGGTACCAGGAACAGAACCTCTTTCCCAGGAGTATACAACCTTCTATACTCTACTGATAACATGTCTGCTATGAGCACAATAATCACAAATATACCAATAATAAGGAAAAAGAAATGGATAATTATTAAAAAAAAAGAACCCTCCAACCCTGCTTTCTCTTTCTGATACAGACCACCCTTCAGTGACCTGGTGCTTTGAAACCTTCACCTTACAGGGAAAATGATGCACAAAATATGATTAGCAGGTGGAGTGAGGATATAACATACATGTATCTGAACGAATTTCTACCTCAGGGCCCCATAACCTACCATCGTAGCTCAGCTACTTTCTAAAATCTACAGCCCCCTGACAAAGTCGTATGCCATTCTTCACCGGGTTGAGACGAAGGGCTTCTAAACCACCCTCCCCCTTTGTAGCGGACTGGTTGAGCTGTAGAAGCTAAAGGAACTAAGTTCGGACAGGTAGACAGGCGGTTCCTGAGTGAGACAATTCGTTCACAATTACATTTCAAGGTTCACACAAAAAGGGTTTTATTATTAAGCATGAAGTTGTAGTGTGATTCCCTTATAACATCTATGTGTAAGTTAACATCTCAGATTGACTCAATATCTGAATCCAAAAAGGGCGGTACCCACAGATCTTCATCTGGAACAATGGTGATTTTAGGGTACTGTCCTACGGCAGAGCTCACCGCCGAACCCACGAGAGCTCGACAGCAGGGCAGTACGCAACAAACGACCAGCAACATTACAACCACAACCATCAACACAGGTGATAGGAATCTGATGGCGGTGGCTTTCCACCCCCCCTCTGTGAGCCAGGACCAAATGTCCCAGCCCTCAAAAGCCTCAGAGTCTTTGCTTTTCTCTCTGTGTAACAGTTCGTTCAGGTGGGCAACAACATGGGTCATGTTGTCATCTATTGCAGGCACGAAGGTACAGCATTTTGTCCCTATGACATGGCACACGCCTCCCTGTGAGGCTAGGGTCAAGTCGAGGGCGACTCTATTTTGCAGAGCCACGTTCCTGATGCCCTGGACAACAGGGGACAATGCTGCAAAGCCGGCAGCTGTGAGTTCAGTCAGATTTTCGAGTTCCAGGGATATTTCATCAATCTTATGTGCATTGTTGACAGTCCCCCACCAGGGGAGGATTCCCGAGAGCCCCTTCTCGGGTTGTGAAACACGTGTTGCCGTGCGCCTGGTCCTGTGCGGTCTGTAGTAGTGACTGTAATGAGTGTGAAAATATTCCAGGCTCGGCACAATGGCAACAGAAGGCAAGAGTCTGGCGAGATAGCAAGACCCACAGCAGCCTGGTCTCAAGGACTGATAGACGTGCTGTCCACACACCCACACATGCTGTCTCAATGCACCAAACCCATCGCTAGAGGGCATGGTTACCACGGGGTTGTCCTCCCCCTCTCTGCCTAGACTGTGTGTATGTGTGAGGTTCAATCTGCCAAGGTAAGGGCTAACGCCCCTGCACTCAGGTTTGGTGTATGCAGAGTTCCATGCGCTGCCACACGTGGCCTTGACTGTCTGGTTACAAAAGGACGTGCCCAGGTTGTGGTCAAGCGATGTCCGGCACTCTCTCACAAAGCACACAGCTCCTCGTTGCCGTGTGGGATTTGTTGTCATTATTGAATGGTGCACCTCACTCAGAGCAGTTGTAACATTTCTGAATCTCACCGCGGATCCTTCGTAGCTGACGACGCTGATGTTCAAATCCTCCAACCAAGGAGCAAGGTTTGTGATGATTCGTTCTGGTGATTCCACAGGCTTGGTGAAGGCCACCATGACCCCCATGGTCTCAGAGATTTTCAGTGGCCAAGGTGCCACAGGCAGTGCTGTGCCCACGCCATTGGGGAGTTGGGCGCAGACATAACAACTCTCATTCGTCACCAATCTGGCGGCCAGTGCGACGGCTCGGTACCAGGCGTTCTGTTCCGGCCGGGTGACCGGGGCGACGTCCACTGTGGGTAGTTCTGGTCGGTCCAGGCCTGCGAGGCCGAAGTAGGGCTCGATCTGCAGCAGGAGAAGCAGGAGGAGATGCGTAGTCAGCAGGTGCAGCTGACGTCGCCCCCCGTTCTGGAGTGGCGGGCTGCTGAAGGTCGATGCCATCTGGCTCTCTCTGATCGGCCTGTGTAGGAGCGTCGGCTGATGGCTCTGGGATCCTTCTGCAGTGGCTGGCGTGGATCCAGGTGGCTCTCTCTGCGATCTTTACTGCAGTTTCTGTGACGAGCAGCACCTGGTAGGGCCCGTTCCACCTTCGTGATCGCCAAGTTTTCCTTCTCAGATCTCGGACCACGACCCAGTCACCTGGCTCCAGGTTATGCAGTTTTTGTGTGGTGGGTGTTGGCAGTGCTTCTTTCACATGTTTGTGAATATCAGAGAGAACAGAGGTTAGGTGTGTGCAATACCGCAACATTTCGTCCTCACAATGCCCTGTCTCAGGGAGTTGCCTTAGCTCAGGCCCAATCCCGGTTCGCAGAGGCCGGCCGAACAGGATTTCAAATGGGCTGAGATTATTTCTGGACCTGATTCTCCCCCTCATGTACATCAACACAATGGGGAGGGCCTTAGTCCAGGGTAGTTTTGTTTCCTCGCAACATTTGGCAAGTTTGTTCTTTAGGGTCCCATTTTCGCGTTCTACCGCCCCACCGCTAGCTGGGTGATAGCTACAATGTCGCCTCAGGTCGAACCCAAGGTACTGGCTGATGCTTTTAAGCGCGGCATTTACAAAAGGGGTCCCGTTGTCACTCGAAATCCGTGAGGGCACTCCCCATCTGGGAAGAATTTGTGTAAGTAAGGCTTTTGCCACTGCCGACGCGTCTTGTTTGGAAGTGGGAAAAACCTCGACATATTTTGAAAACATATCGACCATCACAAGGCAGAATTTCTTTCCCTCACTTGGTGTTAGTTCTATGAAATCCATTTGTAGGTGATCAAACGGTCTGCTTGCTGGGGGATGGGCGCTCTGTCTGACCCTGATGCCTCTGCCCACATTGTTTGTTGCACAGATCACGCATCTTTTGCAAAAATTTTGGGAGTAAAGTGAGAAGCCTTTAGTGAACCAATGTCTCTGGATGTCACGTGTCATCCCCTCTTTTGACGCGTGGTCTTGACCATGCGTCAATTTAGCGTAATAGTGAAACAAATAGCCTGGTAGGCAGGGCTTATCGTTGGGACCATACCAGACATTTTGTTTCACCACCCCGCCTGCCCGTCTCCAAGCATGTTTCTCCCCCTGTGTTGCTCTGCTCTGTAGTTCTTGTAAGTCTGCATCGGGTGTTACAGCTGGGCTGGAAGTGATAGCGAGCTGTGTTATCAAGGGTTGCTTAGCAGCGACCTTGGCTGCAGAATCAGCACAGGCGTTTCCTTGTGAAACGTAGTCTGTTTTGTGTGTGTGTGCTTCGCATTTGCATATGGCATTGTGACGTGGCAACAGCAAAGCATCAAGGAGAGAAGCAACCAGTCTGTGGTGAGCGATGGGTTTGCCCGATGCAGTCAGAAAGTCCCGGTTGGCCCAAATTTGTCCAAAAGAGTGGCAAACCCCCCACGCGTATCTGCTGTCTGTGAAAATAGTGACAGTCTTACCTCTAGCCAGTTTGCATGCCTCAGTCAGAGCCACCAGCTCTGCAGCCTGTGCTGAATAGTTAGATGGGAGAGGCTCAGCCAAAAGTGTCTCATGTAATGTGGTGACTGCAAACCCTGATTGGTTGAGGCCTGTTTCCAGGTTCCTTGATGCTGAGCCGTCCACAAAGAGCTCCATGTCGGGGTTGTCAAGGGGTGTTTCCCGGAGGTCAGGTCTGGGGGAACAGATTTCGTTAATGACAGCCACACAATCATGGGGCTCCCCATCTTCAGCTGTGGGGAGCAAAGTCGCAGGATTTAGTATTGTGCAGCGTTGTACAGTGATGTTAGGCAGCTCCAGTAAAATGGTATTGTATCTTAGCCACCGGGCAGGGGACAGGTGTGAAGTTTTCTTCTCTAAAAGGATCATAGAGACTGCATGTGGTACTAATAAGGTTAGTGGAGAGTAACCTACAATGTCACGTGAAGCTACGACTGCTTTCTCAGCTGCGGCCACAGCTCTGAGGCAAGCCGGAAGGCCGGCTGCCACGGGATCAAGTTTGGATGAGAAATAGGCAACAGGCCTTTTTTGCCCCCCATAGTCCTGCAGTAACACGGAAGTCATGTAGTGCCCCTTCTCGTCAACAGTTTGTGTAAAAGGTCGGCTGCAATCAGGGAGCCCCAGAGTGGGGGGTGTCTGTAGAGCTAGTTTTAGGTCAACAAATGCTTTTCCCGCATCAGGTGTCCAAGTGACTTTGTCCTGTGCCGCGAGACCCTGCCCATGAGCGATCGCTGCCAACGGTGCCTCGATGCTTGCATAGTCAGGAATCCACTGTCTGCAGTATGATGTCATACCAAGAAAGCTCATAACCTGTTTCTTTGTGACTGGTTTTGGGATTTCTTGGATGGCAGAGATGCGTGATTGGGAGAGTGTTTTCCCCTCTTCTGGTATGATGTGCCCCAGAAAGGTGACCTGATTACAGGCGAACTGTAATTTGGATGAGCTGACCTTGTGGCCGTTGTCGGCCAGGTGTTTAAGCAGGGCCAGCGTGTCAGCCACGCAGGCTTCTCGTGTGGGAGAACAAATCATTAAATCATCCACATATGCCAGCAAGGCGCTGTTTTGTGGCAGACTTAAGGATTCTAAATTGTCACGCAGAGCGGCGTTGAAAATGGTGGGAGATTCGGACAGGCCCTGGCACAAACGGGTGAATGTGTACGTTTTACCTTCAAATGTGAATGCGAACCAGTACTGGCTGTCGGGATGTATGGGGATGCTGAAGAAGGCATTAGCCAAATCAACAACAGAAAACCACTTACTTTCAGGTGGGACCTGTGAGAGGATTGTGTGAGGATTTGGTACCGTAGGGGCGCGCGCGTGGATTGCTGCATTTACCGCCTGCAGATCCTGGACAAACCTCCATTCATCTGGCGCGCCTGGAGGCCGAATCTTTCTCACCGGGCATATCGGCGTTCGGACGGGTGAATTTTCGCAGGGGACGATGACGCCTGCTTTGAGGAGGGCCTCAAACACCGGTTTGATGCCCTCCACAGCCTCTTTCCTTAGTGGATACTGCCGCTGGCAGGGCCTGTAGGAGGATTTTGGAGTGATTACAATTGGTTCAGCATTCTTTATCAACCCTACATCATGTTTGTGTCGTGCCCATACCTCTGGTGGTACCTGTTTTAGCTCTGGGATGTCACTGACATTATTGACCATCGTCCCCATGTGTGGAGGTGTGAGGTGTGGTGCGTGAGATACCTTTGGGTTTTGAAGTTTAATTTCGACGATTCTTCGAGCAGCGATCGCCTTTTGAATTTTAACTCGGTGCACCTTTAACCCCTGATGATACTCGGTGTTGGGGTCGTCCGTTTGTGTCCACTCAGTTGCATCGATGCATTTTTTCAGCCAAGGTTCCAAGTTTTGTGACTCCCCTCCTTTGATCAAGGAAACAAACGGGAACTGCGGCACTTGGAACGAAATATCAGACAGGCACACAGAGATTACACATCGTGCGTCATCCCAATACAGATAGAGCAGTTTTAGGTTATCACACAGGCTGTTCTGTCCAAACCATGTCTGTTCAAATGGTTCATCTTTCCCTGTGGAAGTGTGTGCAGCACAAAACAAGTCTGTGTGGTGCATGACATCAGCGTGTGTGAGTGCAGCTGTGTGTGTGAGTATGTTTGTTATTGCAGCGAGGTCTGAGGAGGGGAAGTGCCACTGATACTGATAAGTTATTTCTGTGCCGAGGGCAGTGAAAAAAGCCTGATTGTGTGAAACATTTCTGAGTATGGTGAGGCCTTCTGGCCCTGAGCTTATGTTTATGCCCAAAACACACATAAGGTCTCTCGCCACAAGATTTATCGGACATAAATTCGACAAAAGAAAAGAATGTTTAAAACTGCCCTTCTGCTTGTCTACACATGTCAGTGGGACAGTGTATTGTTCTGTCACCAAGGTACCCGAGGCCCCGACAGATTTTGCACATCTGCTGCTCAATTTGGGTGTTGTTTTGAACTCTGTGTGTTGTATAACAGACTCTGTTGCTCCTGAATCTACCAAAAAAGTGAGGGGTGTGCCTTCAACAGTGAGTGTTATTGTGGGTAAATTCTGATAGGCAGCTGAGTTTAGTGAGGCATACCTTCCGTCAAGTTTTCTGTTTTCTGATGTGTGTGAGTTTTCTAAGTGATCAATGGCCTTGAGTATGGAATTGCAATTGTCTTGTGTAGGCTGTGTGGGTGTGCTGGTGTGCTCACGTGTCCCATGGTGGGGATGGGGGTCTGTCTCTGATCCAGATGCGCCCGTCACTCTCCCCGGCCCTCCTCCTTTCTGCTGCCTGGGCCTGTGGCTGGGCTGGATGGTGGTTGGGTGGTTGATCGACCAGCCTAGCTGGAGGAGCCGAGTCGAGGTCCAGGGTCGCATCTAGTTTAAGACATTGAGAAGAAGGAGGGGGGGGAGAGGTTGCTCTTTCCCTGTCATCTTTCTCCCTTTGCTTGAGGTTGCCTTTTAGAATTTCCAATTGCCTGAGACTAAAACTGCCTCTATCGGGAAAACCGCACTCAGTGACCCAAATTTCAAATTGATCGACGCAAGATTCACCGTAGTTTGTGATCATATACTGGAGGTTTGGGCTAAAAGCCAGGCCATTATCTCGTTTGCTTTGTGCTGACCCCATTTTCGCGTTTAATTTAGGCTTTCGTTAAAGTCGAACCGGTATGCCAATTTTTTGATTGATTTTGTTTTTGTTCTTGAAAACAGTCCGTAGGCTGAGTTAAAAAAAACAAACGGCAACAAAACTTTTGAGGAAAGGGTTTTTCCCTTTCTATTCTCTCTCTCCTCTCTCTCTCCCCTGCAGCGGAGGAAGGGAGGGCAGAGGGGGAGCGCTGTTGATGAGACCTTGGGATACCACAAGGTCCCTATTCACAGTTAACACTACTTATAATATATTTCTCCAATCTCCACCACACACACAGACATACAGGCAAAGGATAATTAGAGATGGAAAACGATGAAAAGGGCACAACAAGAACAACACACAAAAAATGACAACTAGGTCCTGGTCCTCGCAAGGCACCTACTTCACACAATGCAAGCTATTGGGTCCCTTCTAAAGAAAAAAGCGCTTATCACCCATTTGTTGAACCGACTTAACCCGTCTGGGTGAATAACACTGGCAGTGGCCAAATCTGCCAGCTAACTCAGCTGTCCTACTGGCTCGAAGATAGGGATGTGCTTATACCACTGTCTTCCTTTCGATCCAAATACCAGGTGATACCAAGGCTGGTATCACCGATACTAATACCGACACTGATACTGTTGGATGTCCATGTGTATATGAAAATTACGACTTTTACAATGCATTAATATTTCCTGCAAAAGTGGACTTGGAATCGATATTTTGATGTGAAGACTGATTCTAAACAAAACACACTCCAAACTGAAAGTATCGATACTGGCGGACCGATATGCACATCCCCACTCGAAGACAACCAAAGAAAACGTTGCTGTAAATCCCTCCAAACGGAACTAGTCCGTGAGACAAACGTTTTTACCAAACCTTATACTTGACTAGACTCGAACTGAAAAGAGCAGTTGATCAAGCTGCTGGCCGACCCTTGCACAGACTCGCACTGTACGTCAATAACAAGTGGACTCGAACCACTTGCAGAGGAGGGACTGGAACCCTCGTCTTTGGTACCACAACCAGACGTCAATAACAAGTGGACTCGAACCACCTGCAGAGGAGGGGAGCTGACAGACTCGAACTGTACCTCAACCCTCGTCTTTGGCCCACAATTTGAAAAGAAACTCACCGGAGAATATTGAAGAGATCCCTCCACCAGGTTCGCGGGCACCAACAGTGAGAGAGCACGCCCGATAGTTGGACGTCAGGCCCCCACGTCCCAGCTGGATTTTATGCCGAGGTTGGAGTAGGAGCGTCGCTCCACTGTGCACAGATTTCACCGTCAGTCCTGTCCGCACGCGCCTCTCACTCTTGGTGCCCACCCAGGGACGCCAATTGTTGTGGAAAAATTAATCTGCCCAATAAAGATCAACAACCAGGATCGCTTTTTCTCCGAGGTTTATTCCACTAAGTATTCTCATCTGCAGAAGAAAGTACTGGTCACCCCTGCCTTCTGATGCAAAGGTTCAGAATCAGCAGGAACGACCCTGAGTCCAACAGCAATCTCCCTTTTAAGGAGGAGGAACCAAAGGACGGATCATGTCCTATCTTACAAAGACAAGATGTACAGGCAAGGTCAAGATTTACAGAACACAGGCGTCATAGTCCTGAAATTATCTTATGTCAATGTGGCACTCATGTTCATATCATCGACAAACAGGCATTAATTTTCGTCATAGCATAACAGTCGGAAAGGAGATGCGGATCGACGTCTGACCTGACAAATATTCTGATAATAAATTACAGACATCCAAAATTCCCATTACACTGTCTGTCTCCCTGTCTGTCGGTCTCCCTGTCTGTCTGTCTGTCTGTCTGTCTGCCCTCGACGCGTCTCCCTATTTGAACCGCTCGCTGGAACCGAAAGTGAAAGGACTTCCGCTAACAGGTCGGTTATCGTGTTTCACTCTCCCGTTTTTAGACACAGATAACACCTCGTTAGTTCGTAGTAGGGTTGCACGGTATACCGGTACTAATATGGTACCGGGGTACTGAGGCATTTAAAACGGTAGGCCTACTATATTGCATTTGGACGGGACCGGTACTTGCAGCGCCGCCGGCAGCGCCCGCAACAGTGCGGCGAACTCGCCGCGTGACGTCACCGCGTTGTAACTACAGCTTAAGGTGCGTGTCCACAGGCAGCGGTGTTTCCCCGCGTCCCATTCATTGTCTATGTGAAAAGCTGTGTAATGCATTCTGGTAGCGTCGCGGCGAATGTCGATAGACGGCGCGCGAGTTGGCCGCTTCTCATTTGCCTAAAGTTGAAGTCAATCTACTTTATGCTAATCAGAAGCACCGGGCTCGACTCGCCGCCTCGGGAACGCTCGCGAACGCTCGCAAAAAAATGTTGTTTAAAGGAGAGCGCCTGTCAATCATCCTCTAGTAGCAGCCCACCAAGCGTGCAATACTGGGAAGCGGCGCGTCCACACGCGTTTAAAATCGCCCCTGTGGACGCGTACGTGTCCACAGGGGCGAGTTCCCGAGGCGGCGAGTCGAGCCCGGCGCCTCTGATTAGCATAAAGTAGATTCGACTTCAACTTTAGGCAAATGAGGAGCGGCCAACTCGCGCGCCGTCTCTCGACATTCGCCGCGACGCTACCAGAATGCATTGCACAGCTTTTCACATAGACAATGAATGGGACGCGGGGAAACACCGCTGCCTGTGGACACGCACCATGAGAGGACGAGGAGCGAGCCGCAGCTTTGGGAGATACAAATAAAAAGCAAGCAAGCCGGAGGAAACCGCTAGCAAGTTAGCGAGCAGCGTGGACTGGAGCAACAAACGGAGCAGGAGGAAAGCTTGGAGAGAGCGAGAGAGAACGCGAGCGAGCGAAGCACGGAGAGGAGAATGGCTGCTGCAACCGTCACCACGCTGCAACTTGTGGACAAACCAGCACCGCGAAGTGAGATATAGCCGTACTTTAGCTAAAAACAAATGCGCAAGGCAAGGAGTTAACGCCGATGCACCACTGTGTAAACGGTGTTTAAAACATGCATGGCTAACGGCGGAAACACCTCCGACTTAGCCAAACACTTAAAGGACAAACACCCAGACCTGCACACTGAGCTCAGGGAACGACAGGTCATTTACTCAGGAAAAAAAGCCACATTCAGTGCTAAAAGCAAGCGCCACCCCCCTTCACTCTTAACAAAAGTAGCTCTGGAAGAAAAAAAATAGAGCTGGTTTATTTATATTATTATATTTTATATTATATTTTCACATTTTTAAAATTGTGTGCATTAGAAAAGCTTGTTTTTGTGGTATTTTATTTTATTTGCTGATTAATATGTTATTGTTCTAAGATTTTCTATTAAAATAAAGTCAGTAATTAAATTTTTTACGTTCACTTTTTATTTGAAAAAGTATCGAAAAGTACCGAAACACATGTTGGTACCGGTACCAAAATGTTGGTATCGTGACAACACTAGTTCGTAGCGACGCTCACATTTCACTCCTTTCTGGACACGCTGGCTGGTAGGCGAACGGAAGCCGTCTCCATGACACCCAAACGCACCAGCTGCGTTCACTGGCTACTCCGTATCCCGTCTGCAAAACTCTAAGTCGATGTGTTTTTAAGTTTTTAAGCAGTATTTACTGAGGTATAACTAGTACCACAGTACGACAACATGTCACCGATTGTAGTAGAAACCCTGCTTCTCTTATTGTGACGTAAAAACAACCCTCTGGAACTAGTTTTTTACCCCCCTGGGTGTTTTTAACATTATCGTTCATCAGCTGAATCCTCATGTACATCTCAATCTCATTTGGAGGACGTCAGCATGAACTTCGACCTCGTTGAGAGGTTCAGAGAGAAACTAGACGGCTTCACCGTCTCGGGTAGGTCCTGTGAAGTCGACCTGGATGTGTCTTACTGTGTAAACGTGCTGCTGAGGTTTCTCCCTGCTGTGTCTTCAGATTACCACGGCCTCAACAGTCCAGGTCTGACGTGCTATTTGAACAGCGTGCTTCAGGTGCTTTTCATGACCGAAGACTTCCGGGAGGCCGTGAAACGGTTTGTAACCTTCATTTGGCTTCACATTCGTCAACTTCAGGATAATATTTGTATATTCGTCACGTTTTGTGCCCACAGATGCCGTGGTAAAGATTCGACAGCCATTGACCCAGAGCTGGGAGGCCTGTTTGCTGATTTACAGAAGAGTATCGCCAAAACGCATCACGTCACAAAGAAACTGGGGATCACCAACGGTGGGTTTGGATTTGAGGCATCGCTTCACCCGCTTGCTGTAGTTGTGAATATCTGCATGTATGATCATAATGATTTATTTTTGTCCCCACTCTCAGTGTACGAGCAACGTGATGCTGCAGAGTATTTTGAGAGGATCCTGTGTTTGACCAGTCCAGAGGCATCCAAGGTTTGTGTATCTACTAGAATGTTCATTAAGGATGAATCTGCTGGTTATTTTCATTATCAGTCCATTAATTGTTTGAAAACTGTAATAAAACATGTGTATTATAATTATAATATTATTTCCGATAGTTTTGGGAACAATTTTTTCTCCATGCATTATATTTTAAAAGTAATTTGTGTGCTTTTTATGCAGAATCTTGAATTTTATAAAGGAACTGTCACTGTTAGATACATGTAGTGACGTAAAAAGTACAATATTTCCCTCTGAGATGTAGCAAAGTGGACATAAAACATGACATGAAATGGAAACTCCCCCCCCAAAAAAATGCAAACAAATAAAGAATTAAAATATTAAAGTTGTGGGTTTGCAACATGACAATTTGATTTTAAAAAAAAGGTGAAATTCCTTCAGCAGGCTGTTACGACCCGTCTAGGGGGCCGAGGCGTAACATGATGGGTGTAACATCTTCCTCAAGTCCCAAGGATCCACATAGCCAATATCAAGTTAAAAAGGAGGATTTATTTACAATACTAGAATACTGAACAAACAACTTCGGGGGGGGACTGCAAATAAAAGACAAACAAAATGATACTACTCTTAAAAATAAATACCTACTTCACCTAAAAGGTGGTAAAACAAAAGACAAGCCCTAAACTATCTAACTAACGAAACACAGGAGAAAACAAAGCCACTCTAGCAGTCCAAGACCCTACTTCTAACAATAGACTTCTCTCTAACAAAGAACATGGCACGTGGGCTGTTGGAGGTTGAGGAGGATGCCGACATCTGCCGCCCGCCATCTTCCCTCCATATAGCCTCAAGCACCTGTTCTCAATCAAGCGTCGACATGCGGGAAGAAGGCCCTCCAATCCCCAGCAGGCGTTGGCACACCTAATTTACATAAAATCAACAAGTCCCGAAAAACCACACACACACACACAACACACACACGCTGGTCGTAACATTCCCATACCCAAGAATTAAACATTCCCCTATAAATGTTTAATTCCCACTTAAATCGAACAGCGTGACAAAACATCAGCTATTACATTTTCTGTGCCCTTCTTATGATAAATGTGCAGGGTGAAATCCTGCAGAAGAAGGGACCAGCGCATAAGTCGCTGGTTGGAGTTGCGCATTTGTGACAGGAATACTAATGGGTTATGGTCTGTGTAAACTTGGATTGGCTGTGGACTGGAACCGAGGTATACTTCAAAGTAGTGTAAGGCGAGCAGGAGGGCTAGAGCTTCCTTCTCAATAGTGCTATAATTTAGTTGTGGCTTATTAAACTTTTTTGAAAAGTAACAGACTGGGTGGTCAATAGCCTGATCGTCTTCCTGCAGGAGTACAGCACCTGCGCCGCACGCACTGGCATCTACTTCCAGTTTGAATGCGCGTGTGAAGTCTGGCGCAGCGAGGACGGGCGCGCTACAGAGTAACGCTTTAGCGGATTCAAAAGCAGCCTGACACTCGGGAGTCCAAATAAAGGGTTTCAACGGACTAACAAGGCCGGTGAGAGGAGCCACCACATCGGAAAAGTTTCTGCAGAAACCGCGATAGTAGCCACACATTCCAAGAAAACGGCGCAGCGCTTTCTTGGACTGTGGGACTGGAAAGTCAATAATTGCCTGTACCTTCTCTTCTAACGGACGCACCTGCCCCTGTCCTACCTGCTTACCCAGGTATGTCACAGTAGCCCTGCCAAAATTACACTTGGCGAGGTTAAGGGTGAGTGAGGCCTCGCGGAGACGACTGAAAATGAGGGACAGAGTGTGGAGATGGTCGGCCCAGGTGGAAGAATAGGCAACCACATCATCCAAATAAACCTCACAATTTTCCACACCTGATAACACACGATGCATCAGACGTTGGAAAGTGGCAGGAGCGTTGCGCAGCCCGAATGGCATTACAGTGTACTGAAGGAACGCGTCGGGTGTGACGAACGCAGAGATATCAGAAGCGCGTGGCGTCAAAGGGACTTGCCAGTAACCTTTTAACAGGTCCAGCTTGGTTACGAAGGTGGCGGAACCTACTCTGTCAATGCAGTCCTCCATCCTAGGGAGTGGAAAAGAGTCGGGTTTAGTGACCGCATTGACTTTTCTGTAGTCATTACAAAACCGAGGAGTATTGTCAGATTTTGGAACCAGAACGCACGGAGAACTCCAGGCACTGGCACTGGGAACAGCTAGACCATGTTCGACAAGATACTTTACCTCCTGCTGCATCAGGGACCGTTTAGTCGGATTAACACGGTAGGCGTGCTGTTTAATGGGTCGGTGGCCCTCCACATCGATGTCATGGAACAGAACAGAGGTCTGTCCGGGATGGTCAGAGAAAAGCGACAAGTTATTTTCAATTAGGGACATGATATCTGCACGGGCTGAATCAGACAGGTGAAGCAAGAAACCTTCCAAATCACTTAATATTTCAGAATTTTTCAAACGAGCGACCGGCATCAGACCACTTTTCTCTGCCAACCCATCATCACAGGGCTGATACGGAGGAGAAACAGCAATACAAACAGGCACCGCAGGGACAGCAGGTGTCATCTGAGGATCACTTTCTCTGGAAAAGTAGCGTTTCAACATGTTAATGTGGCAGACTCTGGATTTCTTTTTCCGGTCGGGTGTTAGCACAACGTAATTTGTGTCACTTATCTGTCTTTCCACCGAGTATGGGCCTGAAAACTGTGACTGCAAACTAGATCCTGGTAACGGAAGCAGTACAAGGACTTTATCACCAGGTTGAAATACTCTAAGAACTGATTTCCTGTCATAACGGGACTTCATTTTAACTTGGCTTTGTGCCAAATTCTCACGGGCCAATTTACAAGCGTTAAGAAGACGCCCACGAAAGGAACTTACATAGTCCAACACATTATGTTCAACTTTGGGCGAAACGGATAACCATTTTTCCTTAACGAGGCGGAGTGGTCCGCGCACAGTGTGTCCGAAGATCAGATCGCAGGGACTAAAACCTAACGATTCCTGCGGAGTTTCACGCACGGCAAATAACAGGAGAGGGAGGCCCTCATCCCACTCTCTGTTGGACTCGTAACAAAACTTTCTTAACATGGATTTTAATGTTTGGTGGAACCTCTCAAGCGCACCTTGGGACTCCGGATGGTAAGGACTCGATTTTTCATGTCTAACATTTAGCTCTGTGGTTACTTGAGCAAACAGTTTAGACATAAAGTTGGTGCCTTGATCGCTCTGAATAACTTTCGGCAACCCGAAAGTTGAGAAAAACTTTATGAGAGCTTTAACCACTGGCTTTGCCTTGAGAGTGCGTAACGGAATGGCTTCAGGGTACCGCGTCGCAGCGCACATGACTGTTAATATGTACTGATTACCAGACTTAGTTTTTGGCAGTGGACCCACGCAGTCTATTAAAACGCGTTCAAACGGCTCCCCGAGCACAGGAATTGGATGCAGGGGCGCCGGAGGAACAGGCTGATTGGGCTTTCCCACTATCTGGCATGTGTGACAGGTGCGGCAGTGTTTTACCACGTCGCTTTTTAATCCAGGCCAAAAGAAGTTGCGCAACACACGGTTATACGTTTTTTTAACACCAAGGTGGCCAGCTAAGCTGGAGTCATGCGCCAGACTAAGAATTTGCGGTCGGTAGTCTTTTGGCACAACCACCTGATCAACAGTATCTATTTCGCCGGAAACGGGACTCCACCGTCTCATCAAAACCCCATTTTCCAGGAAAAATAGCACTGGTTTCCTATTCTCCTCGGCGGCTACAACAGAGGAGAGACACAGAGTTAGCGAAGGGTCAATTTGCTGAGCATCAATTAACATTTCTCTGGTCACATTTAAACTCAGCGCTGCATCGTCAGGGAAGAGATCAGTCTCATTGACACTTTTCTTTACAGTGGTGGGGGACACTGAAGAAGAGGGCTCACCTTCATCTAACGTAGCCATGAATGACTGAGACAAATCCACAGCCTCACCAAATTTACGAGCTTGCGCGCGCGTAATTGCGCACACAGGGAACACAGTTGGCACACACTCGTCAGGAACTGAAACAGGGTAGCAGTCAGCAGGATTAGTAACAACTTCAGGCAGGGGAAACACTTTTCCTCCGGCCAAATCATTACCCAAAATAAACGAAATGCCCTTAATCGGGAAACGGGGAACAACGGCAACTTTGACGTGTCCCGATACAAGTGGTGACTGTAAATGTATCATGTGGAGGGGTGCGTTAAGCTCACTCATTTTAATTCCCCACACTAACAAATCGGAGTGACACGAAGTTTCCTCAGAAAGAGGCAAGACATCAGCAAGCATGAATGAATGAACCGCGGCAGTATCCCGCAAAATAGTTACCGGCGCTTTATCTTTATCTTTTCCGGATAACGAAACAAACCCTTGAGAAACGAACGGTTTGAAATGAGGATCAATATCCACGCTCACCTTGGGTTCAGGTAAAACCTCAGGGTGTTTTTCCGGTGAGGGCACAGTGTTAATGAATCCCACACCTGAAGGAGTTTTCGTCGTTCTATATTGTTCCTTTTTTTTCAGAGCCGGACAGGTGGCGATTAGATGGCCGAGCTCATGACAATAAAAACATTCACGGCTCTCACCCGTGGCTGGTGAAATGTTTTTACGCATCAGCCTCGGTGATCTATTTTTGCGCTCTGATATAGCATTACCACGCGACGGCGGTGTCGAAAAAACACTTTTGTGCGTTAGAATGAACTCATCGGCCAGAACAGCTGCTTGAGTTACGGAAGGTACTTTTTGTTCGTTTAAATAAACCACGATTCGTTCCGGCAGACATTTTTTAAACTCCTCAAGCAGAATCAATTCACGCATGTCCGCCATCGTTTCCACATTACATGCCTGGCACCATTTATCAAACCGAACGCTCTTGTCGCGCACAAATTCAACGTGCGTCTGGTTGGCAGGTTTAACCCTATTCCTGAATTTTTGTCGGTAAGCTTCGGGCACAAGCTCATAAGCCCTCAGCACAGTTTTTTTCAAAATATCGTAGTCCAGGCTGTCCTCAATAGACAAACTGGCACACACTTCCTGAGCTTTTCCCACAAGTTTACACTGGAGAATGAGTGACCAGAACTGTTTGGATAAATTGAGTGCAGTGGCTATCCGCTCAAAAGCGCTGAAATAGGAGTCCACTTCGGACTCACGGAACGGGGGAACTAGTGGGATGTATTTGCTAATATCAAGAGCTGTGGCAGATCCAAATGACACCGGGGTGGAGGTTACCGGGGCTGCTCTCTCCAGCTCGAGAGCCCTAATCCGGAGATGCACGGCTTGCACTTCCAGCTGCTTGTTTCTGGTTTCAGCCTCCTTTATTTGTAAGGCCAAGCGGAGGTCTTCTGTGGACATTTTGTCCACAGATTGGTCAAGGACCAGCTCCGGGGGTATGCGCACCCCAGCAGTTTCTGCTGCTTTTGGCTTTTCCGCCAGTGCGTCAGCCGGTGCGTCAGCAGCTGCCTCGGAATCCATCTTGGCAAGCACGCCTTGCTCAACCAACCCCTCACTGAGGATCTGCTTTAGCTCTGCTTTTCGAGCAACATAGGGCACTTCAACCTTATAATAATTTGCAATAATCAATAACTCAGCTTTTTTATATTTTCCAATTTTTGTCCAAGAAGGACTGGCCACAAAATCATCCAGAAAAATATCCATTACTCTTTACTCTCCCCACACACCAAAAAACAACCGCCAACCAGAAGACAAAAAACTCACCGTAGACAAAGCGCGAAAAGAGAGACGGACGAGCCCCCAATTCATGTTACGACCCGTCTAGGGGGCCGAGGCGTAACATGATGGGTGTAACATCTTCCTCAAGTCCCAAGGATCCACATAGCCAATATCAAGTTAAAAAGGAGGATTTATTTACAATACTAGAATACTGAACAAACAACTTCGGGGGGGGACTGCAAATAAAAGACAAACAAAATGATACTACTCTTAAAAATAAATACCTACTTCACCTAAAAGGTGGTAAAACAAAAGACAAGCCCTAAACTATCTAACTAACGAAACACAGGAGAAAACAAAGCCACTCTAGCAGTCCAAGACCCTACTTCTAACAATAGACTTCTCTCAAACAAAGAACATGGCACGTGGGCTGTTGGAGGTTGAGGAGGATGCCGACATCTGCCGCCCGCCATCTTCCCTCCATATAGCCTCAAGCACCTGTTCTCAATCAAGCGTCGACATGCGGGAAGAAGGCCCTCCAATCCCCAGCAGGCGTTGGCACACCTAATTTACATAAAATCAACAAGTCCCGAAAAACCACACACACACACACAACACACACACGCTGGTCGTAACAAGGCTCATTAAAGCAGCGGTGTGTGCTTTTTTTATTTTATTTTTTTAGATGTTCAAGGGAGAGCTGAATCACAAGACCACGTGCCTCAAGTGCAAAGAGAGGAACGACTCCAGGAGTTTTTTTTGGCTTCTGCCACTTGCGGTGGAGGATTTGCGTCGTCGCACCTACAGCGTGGTACTGTTCTTTCCCCTTAACGACAATAAGAGTTTACGCAGAAATGCATGAGAAAAAGATGTGCTGTGTTACAGGAGGAAGGGTTGAAGGCATTCTTCAAGGGAGAAAAGGTCTGCAGAGGCAACAAAGTCTACTGCAACCGGTGTGATCAAAAACGAGATGCTGAATTCGTGAGTGTTAATTCAAAGGTTTTTCAGTGTGCATCAAAATATTATCATATCAGGTCTCATAACATGACCTTAACGTCCAATACGTCGCCCACAGCGCCTGTAAAACTATGTTCCACGCTTTAGATCGTCTGAAGTATTGAAGTGTTCATGCACACGTTATCATTCTGTATCCAGGGATGTGAGATCACACAGAACCCAGAGATTTTGACCCTCCTGCTGAAGAGATTCAGCTTCGACGACAAGCACAAGTGTTATGTCAAGCTTCACTGCCACGTGGATGTCCCCCAAACTTTACACATGGAGGTATTTTGCTGTTTTTAAAAAAATAAATAAATGTATATTAATTTCAGCCCCAAGCTGTTTCTGATTCATCATTTTATTTCCCTCTCTTCAGAATTGTAAATATGACCTCTACGCCGTAGTAAACCACTTTGGTTATCTAACAGGAGGTCATTATACTGCACAAATCAAATCCTTTGAAACATACACGTGGTACGACTTCAACGATGACGTTGTCAACGGGGTAAGGAGGCTCGTGTTTCCATATGCAGCTGCACAGTTTCACAAATCCTCAGTCACACGGAGTTCAACCTTTACTCTTAACCCTCTTCAGGTCAAACCATTATTCGGGGCAGAAAATAACTCTTTGAGGTCATGCACGGCTTATCTCCTCATGTACAGGAAGGGTGAGTTTGCAATATGCAGCATTTAAATGTTTTTATTTATATGTATGTTGACAAAAACTGCTCAACTATTGCATGCTGAACATGTACTTGTTTCCCAATAGCATCTTAAGGCTAAGAAGATGAAACGAAAGTTACGACTGTAACTACGGTTCTATGAATCCTGGATGACCGCCAGAGGCAGTGCTTAACACTGGATATCTTTATGTCTCGCGCATGCGCAGGTCGAGTTACGGTGTCATCCGCGAGATCGCTTCCTACAGAATCTTCTTGCGGCTCACGAGATTCTGAGTGACCTGGATTTCTGGCGGTCATCCAGGATTCATAGAACCGTAGTTACAGTTGTATCTTTCGTTCTATTTCATCCGTACTGATCGTCAGAGGCAGTGCTTAACACTGGCTGACTCATACCAACAGAGTCACGAGGAATCCGGAATACCCACCTATACGGGTGAGGTGGAGGGAGTCCGGCGGAGAACCACGCCCAATGGATGGGGGGTAGCCACATTCACACTGTAATATCTGGAGAATGTGCTTGGTGATGCCCATGAGGTTGCAGCACATATGACCTCCAAGGGCACTCCTCTCAGGACAGCCCATGATGTGGAGACACTCCTAGTAGAGTGGCATTTTACTCCAGATGGTAAAGAGAGGCCGCTCGCCCCATATGCCGAGGCTATGACGTCAACAATCCAGTGGGACAGGCGCTGCCTGGACAGAGCATGACCCCTCCTGGGTCGACCCTGACAGATAAAGAGCTGGTCGGACAGCCTTATGCCTGCAGTAGCGTCTACGTAGGCTCTAAGGGCCCGTACCGGGCACAACAGCTCAGGGTTATCACCCCCCTCCCCTAATGGGGGTTCAAACCGTGCCAGTTGGATAGGCTGGTTGAGGTGCGAGCACGCCAGCACCTTAGGAAGAAAAGCTGTGTTCGGCCACAAGGTAACGCCAGAGACATCCGAGTTCCATCTCAAGCATGAATTGCTCACAGACCTACACGTTTTGCTGAAGTGATGGCGAGGAGAAACGCAGTTTTGGCAGACAGCCACCTCAGCTCTGCCTGTGCCAAGGGTTCAAAGGGTGGCAAGCATAGAGTGTCCAACACCAAGGGCAGGTCCCATGCAGGAGCTCTAGGGGCGCTAGGAGGGCGCAATCTCAGCGCCCCTTTCAAGAAGAGGGACACCAGCCTGTGGCTCCCCACTGTGTCATTGTTGACTCTGGCGTGCCGCGATGAAATAGCAGCCACATACACCCTCAGTGTAGAAGGCGACCGATCACTGTCTAGGAGCGATTGCAGAAACGTAAGGATGGTTGGCACGGAGCAGTGCACTGGATCAATGTTCTCCACTGAGCACCAGTTGGAAAATAGTTTCCACCTGTTCTGATACTGCAGGCGGGTAGAAGGTGCTCTAGCACTCAGAATAGTTCTCCTGATGGGTTCTATGCAATCGTTCAGCAACGGGTTGGGCCCTGCAGCGGCCAAACCCACAACCGAAGGCGGCAAGGGTTGGGATGCCAAATCCGACCCCCCAGCTGCGACAAGAGGTCTTTCCTCTCCATTAAGGTGCCAGGGTGTCCCGCAGCAGAGTTTGTGCAGCAGGGGAAACCAGGTCCTGGGAGGCCAGAAGGGGGCCACCAGGAGCAGGCTGTGCCCCTGGTGAAGCACCCTGAGAAGCGTTTGGAGCATCAGGGGAAGTGGCGGGAAGGCATAGAGAAGGCTGTCTGGCCATGCGTGGGCCAGAGCATCCTGACCCAGAGGGCTGGTCGTCTCCATTAAGGAGAACCAGAGTGGGAAGTGGGCTGACTCTTCTGAGGCAAAGAGGCCCACCTCTGCTCTGCCGAAGAGACCCCAAATGTTGTGCACCACCTCTGGGTGAAGCCGCCACTCTCCTGGTGGAGGCCTGTGACGGGAGAGAAAGTCTGCGACCTGATTCCGATCCTCCGGTAAATACGCCGCCCGTAGGCTGGTCAGGCGAGGGGCTGCCCACGTTAGAAGAGCCTGGGACACCTGCAGTAGCCGTGCGGACCTGGTGCCCTCTTGATGGTTTATATGGAAGACCGCTGCAGTGTTGTCCGACCGGACAAGCACATGTTTGCCTTTCAGATATGGCAGGAAGTGCCTGAGTGCTAGGTGCACGGCCCGTAGCTCGAGCACATTGACATGCTCTGTGCCGTCCTGAGCAGACCATTGCCCCTGAACCGTCCTGTTCTGCCACACCGCGCCCCATCCGGAGAGGCAGGCATCCGTCGCGACGAGTTCGCGACGAAATGGAACAGAGCCCATGGGCACACCTCTCATCAGGTATGACTCCTCCCTCCATGGCAATAGGGCACGCAGGCACTGCTGTGACACCCTGAGCCTCCTGTGTCTGTGCCACTTGGCGTCTAAGTGGAAGCTGTTCAACCACCTCTGCAGTGGGCGTAGTGACAGCAAGCCCAGGGGAATGACAGTCGAGGCAGCCACCAATTTGCCCAAGAGGCAAAGGAACTGGCTGTAGGGCAGCAACTTGCCCCCTTGGAATAAGGAAAGATGATGGAGGACATCGACCACACGTCGAGGCGAGGGCCGGGCCTCCATCGTAACTGTGTCCAGAACTACACCGATGAAGGTTATGGTCCGTGAGGTAGGGCTGCAACGATTCATCGAGTTACTCGATTAACTCGATTATGAAAATTCCTCGAGGCAAAACATCTGCCTCGAAGCCTCGTTAAATTCCTATGACGCGCCTATGTGCAGGGATCTGATTGTTCCACACGGACCGTTGTTCAGGAAGCACACCAGCGCGTCATACACGGTCATTCATTCTGAATTTAGTTGGCGCGATGGCGGAAAGTCAGACTCCGTAAAGAATGTCCGTAAACGACAGAAAGTATCAAAAGTTTGGGATCATTATATATTGAAGGAGGAAGAGAATGACGTTTTTAGAGCGTCATAACTCCGTAATGGTTTGCGCTAGAAACATGTGTTTTTTTTCCCTCTTAAACTAGAGAAACGGGGCTAAACAACGGTATCCTGCTTGCCCATGTGAGCGATTTATTTCTGACAACAAAACGAATGCGTAAAGTAGTAAAATGTGTGACTAGATGTCTCCTCGTCTCCGTGGCGCATTTCTCCGTTTTGTTTATGTATATCGATCACTTCTCATCCGCCATCTTGCGAGTGACGTATAGAGTTACGTTTATGCATCGGACGCTCGTATTGGCTCCCGTAGCGGCTTTTACAGCCAATCTGAATGCCTGATTTACGCTTGGCCGTGAGTTGTTGTGTTTGCCCAAACGGACGGAGGAGTTCAAAGCAGAGAAAAGAATGGTCAAACAGTTACTGTAGTGATAGAGAAAGTTAAATACATAAATGGCACAGAAGAAGTACACTATATACACACATATTTAGGGCAGGGAGAGGAAAGGGCCATTGCTGGCAAAACAAAACGTAAATTAAATGTTATCCATGTTTTATCCAAGTTGATTTAACTGTATTGTTGTTAAATTCTCACTGGCACTTAATAAATGGGCTTAGTTTTGGAGCCAAATTTTGTAGTTGGAATGAATACCTCTGTTTATTTTTTTTTAGAAATGCTTGATCATTTTACAGCCACATCATTTTCGTTATGCATTATTTGTTTTGGTTGTTTAAAAACGCAATTTTTTTTAATCCGATTCCTCGATTAATCGATCGATAAAGTGCTAAATTAATCGATTACAAAAAGAATCGATAGCTGCAGCCCTACCGTGAGGGGATCAGAGAGCTCTTCTCCCAGTGCACCCTCAGACCGAGCTGAGACACGTGAGAGAGAAGGCGAGCCGTGTCCTCGGCGGCCTGAAGCCGGGTCGGCGCACAAATTAGCCAATCGTCCAGGTATGGTAGAATCTTCAACCCTGCGACTGCAGAGGCGAGAGAGCTGCCGCGACACACCTGAAAATGACGGCCTTGGAAAGCAAAACGAAGAAACTTCCTGTGATGAGGCACAATAGGAACATGAAAATAGGCGTCCTTCAAGTCGACTGAGGTAAACCAGTCTCCTTCGGCGACGGCATGAAGGACATCTGCTGTGCGTAACATGTGGAATGGCAAGACTTTTAGAAACTTGTTGAGGCCCCTTAGATCGAGGACTGGCCTAAGCCCGCCGCATTTCTTTGTGACCAGGAAGTAAGTCGAGTAGAACCCCCCGGGCTGAAGCCGGGGATCCACTGGCTCGATTGCCCCTTTGGTCAGGAGGGCGGATAACTCCCGATCTAGGGCTAGGTTTTTTGCCGGGCCATGGATGACGGTCATCTTGACCCGGCCAAAGGCAGGGTAACCCCTGTTTGTAACCCTGGGCTAGGGTGGAACCCAGGAATCCAGAGTTTGCGCTGCCCAGCAGTCCAGCTGCTGCTGGGAGAAATGTCCGACAGCTGGCCCCGAAACTTAAATTCCTGCCCCCCCGGCCCTTAGGGGCCTTGGGGGGGCGACGGTTATGCACTGTGGCCCGAGGTTGTCCGGAGGTAAAGCGGGCAGGCTCCTGATGGCAGCGGGCAGGCTCCTGATGGCAGCGGACAGGCCTCTCGGCAGATTGCCGAGGCCCATAGTAGCCCCTGGGGTGAGACGGTGGCCGGGGGTGGCCCCTTGGGGCAGATGCCGAGCCCCCAGCCCTGCCGGAGGGGGGGGGGGCATGCCCCTGCTAAGACCCGAGAACTGCCGCCTGGTACGATCAGCCTGGACAGTCCGCTCGAGTGCCTGCAGAGCGGCTGGGCCGAACATTTTCCCTGGTTCCACCGGAACCTTGCGAAGGGTCCTCCTACAAGTTTCAGACAAGGGTGACTGTGCCAGCCAGACCTGGCGGCGAGTCTGAACGAGAGTGGACATCAGACGCCCCATTTCCCTCGACATTAAGGCAAAAGCCTGCAGCGAGGCATCACTGAGGCTGATGGCGGGTGCGTCCACTTCAGCCTGCTGCAGGGAAGCTGAGAGGGCAAGCTTCAGATGCGAGAGTGAATTGCCAATACGACCCATCCGGGCTGCTGTGCCACAGGCTTTATAAAGAAGGTCGTCTGTAATCCGACATTGCGGGCGAGGGCACCTGGCATCTGGCCTCAGGGTCTCGTCGGGGGAGACTATGAGGGAAGCAATTGTCGGCTCAACAGCCGGCATGTGGTCAAGGACAAATTTGGCCGCATCCTGCATTGCAGCCAGAGTCCGGCCATCTGCTGTAAGGTGGGAGAGAGCCTTAGAGTCTCTCCAGCATGCTTGCAACTCCCTCAGATATTCTTTGGAGGGAGGGACGGTGAAGGTGGCAGGGGCCGGAGTGCGCCTGAAGAAAGCACTAGCAGGCTTCGGCTCTGCTTGCTGTAGATCCAGCTGCAGGCGTGCCAGGGCTGCACGAATGATGGATCCCATGGAGCCATCTGCCGTCCCCTCCACGGAGCTCTGAGCGGAGGAATGAGAGCCAGGCCCAGAGACCTGGGAGGACCTCTCATTAAAGAGAGTGGCAGAAGCTGCCACGGAAACAATGTCCTCATCCGGAAACAGCTCAGGCATGGATGTTCGCTCGGGTGAAACAGCGGTTTCTGTACGAGCATCAGGGCGGAGGAACAGGAGGAGAGATTTCATCTGGGCCAGCTCTGTTGCAAGCAGATCCACCTTTGAGGACAGCTTGTCAGACTTGGCCGTTTTCCTGGAGGGAGCCCCGGCAGCCCCTGTTGCACGCCGCTTGCTTGGACGGGCGGGCAGGGCTTGGGACGACTGCCCTGACAATGTGGAGCCAGCATCGGCCATCAGGCTCTCCACCTCAGTCAGCCTTGCCGCTCTCACAGCAAAGGCATGTAACTGTAGTTCATGCAGGGGTCTTCTGAAAGACCCTCCCTCAGGTGCTCAAGGCTAAGACAAGAGGGACAATGGTCATGGCCATCTTCGGGTTGAAGAGGAGCCATACAGGAATTACAGGCATGTGAATCCATTGCGGCAATGGTGCCAGTACAGTCAGGCCGAGCGAGAGCACTCTGCTGACCGTGAGAACGGGACATAAAACGGTTGTAAGGCTACGGTGAGAGGAGAGTGGAACACACTCTACCGACCTAGCGACCGTATGTATTCTCCGTGAATTTCCCTCTTTTAATGCTATAGTGAGGGGGGCGAGGACACCCCCTTCGCAAATATGGCAGCTTATCAGTATAGGGATTTAGTTATCAATATAAAGGCTAGCACAGCACACAGGCTCCTGCTAGCACCCCCCAAAGGCAGCCTGAGCGAGAGCACTTCGCTAACTGTGGGGACAGGACACGAACAGTGTTCAACGCTACGATGAGAGGGGAGCGAGGTCACACCCCTTCACTAGCATGCCAGTTATTTGCATAAGCTAGCGCCGAGGCACACTTTGCCAGTGAGAGGAGAGCAGGCAATACTCTCCGTGGTCTCCACATTAAGTTAGCTTGCTTCATTAGTGAAAAACGCCATGAAGTAAGCCAAAAAACGATATGGGCAAGGAGAGGGGAGCGAGGGCACTCACTTCACTGACGCCGTATCAGCATTTCCTAGCTCCCGCTAGCATAACACAACACCATAAACCAATCGACCTTACCGGCTGGTGGAGATAGTGATGAGTGATGATCGGAGGATCCGTCCGTCCCGGCCAAGGCCTGTACTCACCGATCCTCCTCTAAGGACGGCTTGTCGCAGCCTCTGGAGGGCGAAGAATACGCAACTCCGATCTGGAGACCACGAGGCTACAAGCGACGAGCCGAATAGTCTATAATATAGGGCTTTAGCTAAAGCTAATGATACCGCAATAACAAGCGGTAACCTGCAAAGCGAGAAGATGAAAAGGAAGCGATCTCGCAGATGACACCATAACTTATTACTGAGCCGGGGGTCATCCGAGGTCACAGGTGACTTTGTTGATATTAATACTCAATCTGCGCATGCGCGAGACAGAAGATATCCAGTGTTAAGCACTGCCTCTGCCGGTCAGTAAGGATGAAATAGAACGGAGTGGTATCTTCCCTTTTTCCCCTTCAAAGTGAACAGACCTCCAGAAAAAACCGCCACATCCAGATGTGGACGCTGAAGGACGAGGTGACGAGGCGGAGAGAGGAGAGGCTGTCGTTCCTCAGAACAGAGGAGGGAAACGGGAAGCATTAAAGGAGAGCCGTGATGACGAGGTTTGGAGGAAACGGACAAACTGTTCTTGGGAACCAAACCAGAGAGCGGATGTTGCTTGGAACAGACTCTGAAGCAGATGGAGACGGTTACAAAGTTTGCAAATATAAAAGTCAAAGCTATAAAGACATTTAAATGTTATTGGGTCATTCCGTGTCATTTCATCAAATGCCTCCCACCTGACCATCTTAGAATGTCCTGAAAAAATTCATGTACAAAGACACACTTGTTAATAGGACAAATCCAAAATATTAGGTCTCTACTGTCAACAGTTTTCTCATGAAACGTCATTGAATGAAGGGTAGTTTAGACGGTTTTTGGCATCATACTCTGAAAAGCCATTTTTAAATGGCATTATCTGGAAAACTATCTCACCTGTGGCCTTCAAAATTTCTACAGTGTAAATCTGTTACTAATAGCCTCCAGACATTTAATATCAGGGGTGTAGCTTAATGATAACCTAGTATGGTAGGTACTTAAAATGTGGCTTGTTGAAATAAAGTAGTACATTTGAAGAGTGGCTGAGCTCCCATTTTTGCAGATAAAAGACTTCTATCACTTCTGCCTCTATCTCTGGGGTTAGCTTAAACATTCTACAAAATATGGTCTCTCTTAGATTATTAGTTTCACAAATATTAAGGCTCAAAAATGGAAGTTAACACATCTTTGCCCAACTTCAGAGTCATATTCCAAAAAACTGACAACACGTATCAGGTCCAAACTTACTTTTTTTGAAAGATCACATTCTTGTTAAAATCATATTAAAAAATCAGGAGGGTGTTTTGCCTCATTTTGTCGCAGTGATTTTTTAAAAATCCTGATATTGGTGGGGTTTTTGTGGCTGGTTTTGGTACTGCATGTCCTAATAGCCTACCAGTAAACATCACAGGAGGGCAATTCAAATGTGTTTTTTACCATTTACCAAAGACTTACATGTGCCTAAATGCTACTGATAAATTTAGCCTTACGAAAACATTAAAATGTAGCACAGTTGTAGTTACAGAGGCAATAAGTCCTTGAATGTGAGTTAAACATGGTGAAAGCAGCTTTTAATGTCTTAAACCATGAACAAAAATAGCATAATATTGAAGACTGTACATTTTGTCATACTTTAAGTATATAAATACCACAACCAAATCAAATAATAATCTTAATTTGAGCATAAGATTTTACATTACAGTACAAAAGTCTCCAAAGTTTGATATTGAATAACAGTTTGTCTCTATGCTCACTGTGAGGGATCACACATTTTTCATCTTTTAGATCCAGTTCCTTTGTCACATTCATTAATTTGGCAGTCAGTTTAGAAATTGTCTAATGTACATCTCTGCTCTGTTGTGCTCATCTTTTTTGATGGCATACATGCGCCCAATTTCTGTAGAGGGAACGTCAAATCTTGCAATTCTATGCTGCAGTGGGACATTGCACATCTTCTCTTCTTGGCCAGTAGAAACTCTTGGCAGGGCCATGTGGGTGCATGTACTGAACCAGTACATCTTCATCTTGATCTGAAACATCTCTGATACTTCCTATCCACCATTTCTGATCATAACTCACATATTGTCTCATAGTGAGCATAGAGACAAACTGTTATTCAATATCAAACTTTGGAGACTTTTCTACTGTAATGTAAAATCTTTATGTTCAAATTAAGATAATTATTTGATTTAGTTGTGTAATTTATATACTTAAAGTATGACAAAATGTACAGTCTTCAATATTATGCTATATTTGTTCATAAGACATTAAAAGCTGCTTTCAGCATGTTCAACTCACATTCAAGGACTTATTGCCTCTGTAACTACAACTGTGCTACATTTTAATGTTTTCGTGAGGCTAAATTTATCAGTAGCATTTAGTCACATGTAAGTCTTTGGTAAATGGTAAAAAACACAATTGAATTGCCCTGCTGTGATGTTTACTTGTAGGATAATAAGACATGCAGTACCAAAAACGGCCACAAAAACCCCACCAATATCAGGATTTTAAAAAATCACTGCGACAAATTGAGGCAAAACACCCTCCCAATTTTTAAATATGATTTTAACAAGAATATGATCTTTCAAAAAAAGTAAGTTTGGACCTGATACGTGTTGTCAGTTTTTTGGAATATGACTCTGAAGTTGGGCAAAAATGTGTTTACTTCCATTTTTGAGCCTTAATATCTGTGAAACTAATAATCTGAGAGAAACCATATTTTGTTGAATGTTTAAGCTAACACCAGAGATAGAGGCAGAAGTGATAGAAGTCTTTTATCTGCAAAAATGGGAGCTCAGCCACTCTTCAAATGTACTACTTTATTTCAAAAAGCCTAATTTTAAGTACCTACCATACTAGGTTATCATTGAGCTACACCCCTGATATTAAATGTCTGGAGGCTATTAGTAACAGATATACTCTGTAAAAATTTTGAAGGCCACAGGTGAGATAGTTTTCCAGATATTGCTGTTTAAATATGGCTTTTCAGAGCATGATGCCAAAAACCGTCTAAACTACCCTTCATTCAATGATGTTTCATGAGAAAACTATTGACAGTAGAGACCTAATATTTTGGATTTGTCCTATTAACAAGTGTGTCTTTGTACTTGAATTTTTTCAGGACATTCTGAGATGGTCAGGTGGGAAGATTTTCAGAAATTTGATGAAATGACACGGAATTACCCTATTATCCTCCAAGAAATAGACGTTTAACTGTCTATTCTCACTTATTGTTTTGATTTTATTGGTTGTTTTTTATTCACTGTACGGTGTCCTTGATGGCTCTAAAAGGTGCCTGTAAATAAAATGTATTATTATTATTGCTATTATTATTATTATAATTATTATTATTATATCCCATAATGACAAAGTGAGAGAAGTTTGACATTTTGCAAATTTTGTAAAAAAAATAAATAAAAAATATCAGACTGAATCTCATTTTACAGTGAGAGTTGACAAGTGAAGGCTGGTGTTTCTTTAATTTTAAGAATGAAAGTAAAAGTACTGCTTTAGCACCCCAGTCCTTATTTAACAATATGCAGTGAGGAGCGCAGACGAGGATCAACATGGCTGTGAAGATCATCATTAAATGTCCGGATGGTTGGAACATTGAGATCGAACTCGAACTGCAGGACTTTGAGAGCGCCACAGTTCTGTTTCTGAAGACCAGGATACGTCATTCCTTTGGATATACAGGTAGGCTGAGAATGACTTCAGATTTTTTTTTCACACCATACTGAAATTTCCCTTTTATATTGTTTTCTCTACATATATATATATATATATATTTGCAAGCGAGTTGTTTATTATAGGGCCATGTAATGACGGTCATCTTTTAAAAAAAAATGTTTTAAGTAGAATTATAAGCCAAATGACATCTTTGTTGATTTATTTTGTTGTCAGTGCCTGGTTGACTCTGTGTGTGTGTGTGTGTGTGTGTGTGTGTGTGTGTGTGTGTGTGTGTAGAAGTCCAGCAGCGACTGTTGTTTGCTATCCAGGAGCTGGAAGACTCCAGGCTGCTGTCTTCATACGGAATCCAGCATAATTCGACCATTCACCTGAGGGAAAAACTAGGGTGGTGTAGTTTAATCTAAAAGTGGTATTTCACTCAGGCATTAAGTTTGGACCTGGCAACCATACGAGTGATGAGTGATCGTGAGATCTGTGTCTTTGGGCCGTGGTCATTAAACGTCACATGCAAGGTGTTCCACTGGAATCAGTCTACGAGTTCTTTTATTACTGAACACAAAAGTACAACATGGTGTCAGAAAAGGGATACTTACATGTGTACTGATGCTGAAATGAAAAGGACATGTTATGTTCACAGATGTGGTGGAAACTGTCTGGGGGAGTTGAGCATCTCTGACATGTAAAAACCTAAGAAAGGAATGTAGGGTTTTCTAAAAATGTGTAAAAACATTCATTTGTATTTTTCTGTGTTTTTATATTAAGTGATGGTAAAAACATGCAGACTATTCCATTATACTGTTTTCGAACACGGAGTGGATGAGGACTTCATTTCCCAGAATCCCCTGTTTCCCGTTTTACAATACTTTTGTTTAAATTAATACTGTTCATGTATTAATTCTGTAATTCATGTATTATATTGTTTAAAAATATTCTATGGCCTTTAAAACTGATTAAGGTTTAGTTTTTCCTGTTTTAGGAAAAACTATTGTTTATTTCCGGGGGAGGAAGTTTCGAGAAGTTCTCCGGGACAGAGACGAGCGGTTGTGTGTTTTTCCTCGGCAGAGAACGAAGTCAGTGTGTGGAGACTCGAACTTAATGTTGGACCATATATTGCACTGCCTGGAGAGGCCTTATCGGTCAGAGGACTCTTTCCACATATCTCCCTCGATTGTGTTTTAGTTTACACGACGGTGACGGTTTTTCTTTTCTCGAGCCGCGATAGCGTGGTCTTCGTCACTAGCTCCGACATTAGCGCTGCGGTGAGTTAGCTCGTGGCAGAGAGCTAGCCTGCTTCACAACACGACGGAAGGTTGCGTGAGTACTTGACATTGGAACGGAACCGAGAGACGGGACTGTTTTAAAGCAGACTATGTGAACTGTCCTGGTTTCCAAGTGTAAGTGACCGGATAAAACTTCATGTGCACCAACTCTACGAATGGGCCCCAACGGTTAGGAAAAATTATCCAAGCACTTGGGTTAGGTTTTTTTGGGTGGTAGCATTATTATTTCTTTTCTATTTCTATGTGAACTGTGAACATACTTTGGTACAGGAAATGCTGTGTGTTTGTTGGTTTCTATATACTCATCCATGTCTGAAGCATTCTCCAGGTATTATTCCAAAGGTTTACAGCAAATAAAGGTTTGTGTCTTACCTTTATATATTGGTCGTTAACATTCTTTCAGAGTAAACTGTATTTATTTGATTTCTGAGGGCTTACATAATTTTATGCTAAGGCATAGCATAGTGAGTTTTCAGTGGAGGCACCGCGCTAGTTGCAAGACACCTTCTTTTGTTTCTCACTCAAGTGATAAAGTCCCTTGTTTAATTAGAACCAGGCGAATTCACCATCTTTAGCTGAGAACCTAGGACCTGTTTTATTCTTATTGGGTGTGACCTCAGTGTAGATTTTAAACACTAAGGAAGAAGGGGTTACAGGAAGAAAAATCATCCAACCTGGGCAAAGAAAAGTCACACTTGAATTATTTAATAATAAGTTTATATATAGTTGCAGAGAGGGTGGAAAGTACCTGATCCAGCAGGCTGCGGCACTTTTACTTTCAGTTTCTCCTCCGAGCAGCAGTTACAAGAAGTCACATGATTGTCAACTCACATTATCAGACATTATCAGTATCAGATTGCCTCGCCCCCCCGGGCCTCGCCCTGGTCCTCTCCCTTGAAGTGTTATTTCTTCTCTGAGCGGCCGAGCAGCAACACAAACACACAATGGGGAATACCTACCAGGTCGAGGTGAGAGGACCGAGAGGGGAGAAGCAGACCATCGATCTGTGCGACACGAAGGAGCAGTTTAAGAGCATGACTGTGCTGCAGCTGAAGGAGAAGATAGCGAGGAAGTTTCCCTACTACACAGGTAAAGTCAGTTATATATATATATATATTAGGGGTGTAACGGTACATGTATTTGTATTGAACCGTTTCGGTACGGGGTGCTCGGTTCGGAACGGAGGCGTACCGAACGAGTTTCCATACGGACATATTAAGTAGAGGACCGCATGTGTGGAGGATGCTGCCATAGATACAGACGCGAGCTGTGTCCCAATTCAGGGTCTGCAGCCTTCGGAGGACCCAGCCTTCGGAGACTCCTCCGAAGGCTGGGTCAACCATCGGTAAATGGTACGGTCTAACCTACGGAGCATTTCCTGATTGCGTCGCGACGTCATCACTTCTGCCGGCCAAGCCCAGGAAAAACACCGGTCAAAACAAAAATACGACAGACGAACATGATGGAGAGTTTTTAATATATATATATATATATATATATATATATATATATATATATATATATATTTTTTTTTCTTTTAATTTCATTTAATTGTTATTTTTTTGAGCAAGAGGAGAGGCGGCTGCGACGACACCGGCGGCTTGTTTATCTCCGGCTGGGAGAGCCGTGGGGAGGTAACGTTAAAGCCGTTATTTTAACCCATATTAATGTTCATACATAGTTAGCTTAGTACGTGGTAATTAATATACCCGTTAATAAATGATACCGCTAAGTGACAAGCCATATTAAGTATAGATTGACATGGATAATGTCATTTAACCATAAGACTTAATACAGGGTTCGTACATGTGCTTAAAATGTAAAATCTTTGAAAATGCTGTAATTTTAATGCTGTTTTTCAAGGTCTGAAAAGTGCTTGAATCTTAGTTTAAATGCTTGGCTTATAAAGTGATTAAATTGAATAGTAAAATGTGTACGAACCCTGTAAATAACCCCAACTTAATTCAATATTTTATTCTTGCCTCTCTTTTAAACATATTAGTGACATGGCAGCCGTCGATTGCATCAGCCCTGCAAACCCCGATGATGGACGATGTGGTGGACAGTGGGGACATGCATCCCACACCCCCCACCTTCCAGATGATGTCCCACTCAGAGCCAGAAGAGTCCAGGGTCCTTATTGTGGCATCCCATCCAGTCCAGCAGCACCACCAGGGACTCCTGCTCAGTCGATACTGTATATATGTTCTCTGTAAATAGTTATTTCTGATGATCTTTTGTGAATAGTTCTACATGTTAAGAACACCCACTTGTCAATAGTTATTGTAACTTTGTAAATATTTGTTAATTACACAAAAAATAAATTATTTTCTTGTCACTGAAAAGCAGTTCAAAAGTTGACTTTAGTTGTAAATAAGAAATGGAACAGATAATGTTACAGGTTATAATATTTTAATTTAACTATATACAATATTTGGAAAAGAAAATGGAACAATACAATATTTTTAATTAACAATTTAAATTACAAATCAACACAGAACTTAATCGAACAGAAAAAAACATCCACCACCCCCCAAAAAATTCAACACCTCTCAACCATTCTCTCCAATAAACTAAAAGGTCTCTCCATCCTCTCTCTGCTCTCTCCTTTCCTCGCTCTCCCTCTGTAACTTCATGTCCTCCCTGATCAAATCCAGCAAGTCATCTGTTTTCTTCTTTCTTGCTGCTGTCGGTGGCCCTGTGTTCTTGGCCTCAACAGGTGGTCGTTCTCATCCCGGACCCGGAGTTTGATCAAATCCTCAGTCTGCTCCTTGCTCTCTACAACAAAAGGACATGTAAAGCACATTTCCTGTTATGTCAACATGCAAAACGATTGTACGATATAATAACGATATTAACAGTAATAATGCTCCTAAGGTTAGCTCTGTATTCAATCCAAACGTTTACAGTTGTACAGCCTACAAATACAGCGGGGCTCACAACCCATCATTAACGTTATATATTTAGCTGCGAGAGGAGCGGACTGTAGCCTACACAACTTACAACGAGAACAAATTAACTCCACGGTTACAATAAGATATACGTTACCATCGGAGCTTGTAACATTTGAAAGTGAAGAGTTTTAGGCTTACGTTACGCTTAAAGGCTAACGTTAACTGAGCTCCTCGTATCAATAGCCTTAAGCTACATCACGTAGCTGGCCCTACATTCCGGTGGCTACACGTATTAGCATTATTAACTTCACGCATTTTAACACTCAAATGTGTTTTAAGGCCCCTTGAACGTCCGACGTTAAGCAAAAACCCGTTACTTACATTTAAATGTGTATTCGGCACTGCAGCGGCGCGCAAAGCATCTTGGGATATGGGAGGCCGCGAAGGATAGTAGCGGTGCATCCTCTGAATACGGGGGAAAGGAGGACACATTTGTCGACCGCATTTGGAGGAGCCTTCGAATTTAGACGAATTGGGACAGCCTTTGCGCAGCTCTGTGACGTAAGTGGCCTTCAAATGCAGCCTCCGAAGGCTGCAGACCCTGAATTGGGACACAGATATATATAGTGTGCTGGAACGTAACGCAGCATCGCCGCCATTTTGGATGGGTCTCCTCACTCTAAGCTAGCACTAGAGTCAATCGGAATAAACAGAGAGCGAGCAACTACGCCCGTATTTTGTGCAGTTTACGGTTGCAATAACCTGCCCAGTATGTTAAAGGGGCCCTATTATGAAAAATCTACTTTTCCATGTTTTTCAACCCTAAAATGGGTCCCTGGGGTGTCAATAAGTCCCCACAGTATCAGAAAAGACCACCATCTCCCTGTTTCACTTTCTCAGTTCTTCTTCTTCTTCTTCTTCTTCTTCTTCTTCTTCTTCTTCTTCTTCTTTTTAATGGCGGTTGGCAAACAACTTTTTGTGCATTTCCGCCACCTTCTGAACTGGAGTGTGGGTCAGAATGGATTTGGACGATTATCGTTGGATGAGAAAAACAACAACAACAAAAAATAAATAAACCAAACAAATATTCCATGAGAATATATTTAAAAACAAATAAATCAAACCAAATACAAAAACAACAACAACAACAACAACAACAACAAACAAACAATAAATAAATAAATAAATAAATAAATAAAAATCCTAAATAACTATGTTATCAAACATATACCATACTAATAATACCTTAATACTTATATTCTTTTAATGAGTCCTGTCTTTTCTAAATACTTAAATATTGCTTTATATCCTACATGCCCTGAGTTCAGTCGTAACACCTCTTTAATACTAAATTTAATTTGCTCCCTACTCCGTCTGTCTTTTAGAAACCTTCTTTGATACTGGTACTTAGGACACTCTATAATTACATGTTCAATAGTTTCTGTATGATTACAGTGTTCACACAAGCCAGTTTCATGTTTCCCTATTAATTTCATTGTATTATTAAGTCCAGTGTGCCCAAATCTCATTCTTGATATTATATCTTCTTCTTTTTCATTTCGACAATTTTCTCTCATCTTTCCTACTTCCCTTTGGATACTGTAGTACATTCTACCTTTGTTTTCCTTGTTCCAACACTCCTGCCACTTCTTCTTCATTTCTAATTTGATTATGCTTTTAACCTCTGCCTTACTATATTTAACTATCATATTAACTTCTACTTTTTTTGTTGCGTTTTTTGCATATTTGTCTGCCATTTCATTTCCATCTACACCTATATGGGCTGGAATCCAAGTGAACTTCACTTTTACTCCTACTTTGGTAATTCTAAACACACTTTGAGCTATTTCTACCAGAATATCTTGTCTTGATTCTGATTTCATATTTTTGAGACTGATTAATGCACTGCTTGAATCTGATCCAATTATTACTTTGTTTGGTCTATTTCTTTCTACCCACTCAAGAGCTAACAGAATAGCTATCATTTCTCCCGTATATACTGATAAATTGTCATTTATTCTTTTACTTGACATAATATTTAACTCTGGTATGATGAATGCTACTCCTACTTTGTTACTAATTGTCTTTGAAGCGTCTGTGTATATTTTAGTAAATGATGAGTATTGTTCCTCTATATATCTATCTACCTGATCCCTATTTATACTTTTTCCTTTCTTCTTCTCTAACGTATATCTACATCTATCTCCCCTATTAGCCAAGGTGGAACAGTGGAAAAAAGTACAGTGGGGCTTATCTCTAGTTCCCCTATCCCTATTTCTTTTACCGCATCTCCTACCGTCCAACCAAAGCTCTTCAGCTGTCTCTTTTCCTTTTCTTGGCATTTTTTAAAAACGTCCTGAGTGGGGTGACTGTCCTTATGGCCCTTTAAGTTTGCCCAGTATGTAAGTGAAATCTGGTTTCTTCTCATTTCTAATGGCATTTTGTTCATTTCTACTTGTAAGGCTGACACTGGGGTTGTTTTAATAGCTCCACAGCAGAGTCTCAATGCCTGATATTGAATTGTGTCTAGTTTATTTAGTAATGTTCTTGAAGCAGACTGGTATATTGTGCATCCATAGTCAAGAACTGCCCTGATTAGCCCAATGTAAACAGTTTTCAGTGACACTCTATTTGCTCCCCACTCTTTACCCCTCAGACATCTAACAACATTCAGTACTTTTTTACATTTTTCAATAATTTTTCCTATATGGACTGGCGGAAGTAAGATTTTTGTCGAACCAAATACCCAGATATTTAAAACATTCTACCCTCTCTAAATTTTCTCCATACATTTTAAGCTGAATCTGATCTTGAATTTTCTTTTTTGTGAAACATACTACTTTTGTCTTTGCTATTGAAAATCTAAAGCCCCACTCCCGTGCCCAACACTCTATTTTTCCTATTGCCTCTTGCACTTTCCTACCAATAAACTCTACATTCCTTCCCCTTTTCCACATGACTCCGTCATCTGCAAATAATGCAACTCCAATAGACCTATCTACACTGCTAAACACTTCATTAATCATAACTGAAAACAGTACTGTACTAACTATACTCCCTTGAGGAGTTCCATTTTCCACTACATACTTGTTACTATATTCTTTCCCTATTCTTACTGTTATCAACCTATCCGTTAAAAAGTTTTTAATCCAACTATACATTTTTCCTTTTATTCCCATCTGATATAATTTGATCATTAACCCTTGTTTCCACAACATATCATAAGGGCCATTCCATGTGAAAACAGCCAAAATCGGGGTATCATGTACATGACACCTCTCAGATTTTGCTGAAAAGCGGTGAAAACATGCCTTATGTTACCAAACAAGGGAATCTGAAGGTCCAGGTCAATATCTCAAACGGTTTGCCCGTGGCGTCCATTTGAATTTCAAGTGCCACACCCCTTTTTGACACATTGGAATTTCGCATTTCATTTGTTGGCATTTTTGGAGGCCCATAACTTCTGTTCTAATAGTGATAGAAGGCTGAAAATTGCTCTGTTAGTTCATTGTAATGTGTACTTCACAATTCTATAGGCAGAATCAACATACCTAACTGTTTGGATAAGAGGTGGGTCACCAAAGTCCAATTTTTTTTTGACGGCCAAAATTATTTTTCACTTTTTGGGTGCTCCTAGCACCACGATGAATGATCACATTTATTCCAAACAGGATTATTTGTTATATGTGGGACCTTTGCTCTTGCCAAAATGAATTTGAAGGGTATGGTACCACTGGTGGGGGTTTTATGGGGGTCCAAAAACCCTCCCGGGCAGAGGTGACTCTTTTGGAACCCCATATTTGGACCCCCAAATGACCACGTGGGCACTTGATGATCCTAATGGGATTCATACCAGATAAAGATACATATTTGTTCTTTCTTTTAATGAAATAAAACTTTTGACTATGAAGCTCCTTGATATGAATTTTATTCGTCAAAATGCACCGTTTTGGACTTTTTTCCCAGAAGTCTGGAATGTAGATCAGGGAGAATTTAGTGATGATAAAGCATGAAAATAGGGGAAATAACTTAGTATTATGCTCAGTGATGGCAAACAATTAAATATTTTGACTGCTGGCCATTCATTTCCCCGAAATCACAAATTGTGCTTGCCTGTGACAAGCGACTTGCAGCACGAGCAAGTCTGCAGGCCACTGATGCAAACCACATTCTGACACACTAATGGAGATGTTTCAATAGGCAAAAGAAAACATTAAGAACATGACATTCTTCTTTGTAAGTGCATAAAATATTAAAAAACACGAGGAAACATACAAATTGGAGAGACGTTACGCCTCGGCCAAAACGATCAGTGGAACCCAATCGCTTCATTGCTTTATACTGTGACAGGTCGTCTCCCTCCTTACCATTTTGGGGCACTATGTCAATCTGCTGAGTGCATTAATTGAGGGGCGGGGTACTTGATATATACAGGTGCGCACACCTGTCCTCTCTCTCTCTCTCTTCCGCTTCCCTGTGGGGACTGGGCCGTTCGGTGTGGCCAGCGTGGTTGTTTGTGTGCAATCCTCATCGTTCAGGTAATGCACTTTGTCACTTTACCGTTGTTCCTGTGTGCATCAAACGGGCGTTTTGGTGACGCGCTTTCCGCTTTTATAGCGTAACCGGCTGCTGGGGCTGTGGAGGACGCATCGCTCCGCCAGAAGTCCTTCCTGAGTGCGATTGCTTGCTCCTTTTGGTATGTCCTCAATTGTTTGCATTTTAGTGGCTCCATCACTCATTTGTTTTTAGCTCATTATTCTCTGGCGTTTGTAGCTGGGCGCAGCGCATCCCTTTCCCGTCGCTCTGGAGCGGTAATGTAGCTCAGAGTGGTATGTATAAACTCTTTGAGCAACTCTTTTAAAAATGTTTATGGTAACTATATATTTGTTTATTAACTCATGTGTGCCTTCTTGTAGAGGCCTTGGTTATCCACTGGCGCGTATCCAGCCACCGTTCCCTGGATCTGCGCTGCTGTTTTGGCTCCCTCTCTTTAATACATTGTGGACGCGTCTGGCTTGCCGGGTGACGCCGGCGCGTGATTTACCGACTCTTCCATTCTGAGTTGAATGCGACTGAGAGTCGCTGAGCCAACTTTGGCCTGGTTACCGGGCTCCTAGATTAATATCATCACCCTCTTATTGAGGCTGATTATTATTGATTTATTGATTTGTGTTATTGATTGATGTTATTGATTATTTTGCATTATTTAGTATTTTGTATTTTTGTGTTGAACCCTTTACTTTTCCTCCCCACCAGTCTTGTTTAGCACTTTTTGGCATGTTTTAATTGTTTGTTTCGTGTTTGGTTAGGTGCGGTGGCCCAGAGGCGGCAGTCCAGTTCCTGGTGGCGGTCCCCTTCACCATTTCCTTTTTCTCTGGTTTGATGTGTGAGTGTAGTGTCACGGGTGTTTTAAGTTAAGGACCCTTCTACTTTGATTTGTCCCTGCCGCCTGGTAAGCCCCTGCCCTCTCCCTTAACTGTTTTTTATCCTTGCCCAGTGCTAACATTTGTGACTATTATTATTATTAGTAATATTGTGGGGGATTTTGGTTAATTATTTTTGTTTAATAAAGTATTCTCCTTATTTGAAACCGTCTCTCGCCCCTGTGGTATTTCGAACCTGTGTGTCTTAGTTACATGAAGAACTGTTAGAAGTTCAGGATTTCCTGCGGGTGAAACTGCCGCAGGTGGCGTTGTCGCAACCTTCATCTCCTTGCTCATGCCACATTCTGGCGTTGTTGACAGGATTTCACATTATAAAGAAAAAAGGGCAGAGACGTGTTTCTATTTGGGTATAGGTTGTGTTTTCTTTTTTTTTCTTGTGTTTAAAATTTTCATCAGTTGTCTTGTATGTGTAGTTGTAGAGCCAAAACAGCAATGTTTGTTCTAGGGACGTAGCCTACTACTAATTCGTGAGGCTTTGGTGCAGTTTCCCCAGAGTCAACATGGAGGAGGAGATGCAGCAACTCAGGGAGCTGGTGCTACAGCTTAGAGCAGACAATGAGCGACTTCATCAGGAGCGAGCTGCTTCTCCGGGGGGCTCTGGTGGGGCTGCTTCCTCGTTTCCATCTAGTCACGCCCCATCTACAGGTGCGGCTGCCGCTGTTACGGAGCGGTTGGTTGTTGTGCCAAGGGATCGTAGGTGCCCGATGTTCAACGGTAAAACTGGCATTGGGATAGCTGACTGGGTAGAGGAGGTACAGGCATGTGTGCGCGCTCGCCATCTTTCTGCTGCTGACCAGGCCCTGTTCATTTTTGATCATTTAGAAGGGGAAGCGAGAGAGGAGATCAAGTTTCGCTCTGCTGCAGAGCGAAGAGATCCAGCTAAGATATTCACTATCTTACAGGAAATTTATGGTTGCATGCAGCCTTATGTGACCTTGCAGCAGGCGTTCTTTTCTCGGCACCAACTTGAGGGGGAGACACTGCATGAGTTTTCCTTAGCCCTTATGGCTTTAATGGCACAGGTCAAGCAGTGCGCACCTGATGGGGTACCAAATTCGGATGTTCTCCTTCGTGATCAATTTATTGAGCATGTACTTGACTGTTCTCTCCGGCGGGAACTGAAACAATTTGTCCGCCGCCAACCAACTGCCACCCTGTTGGAGCTACGCAGTGAGGCTATTCGATGGGAGAGGGAGGGTCTTCCAGGGAGTGCTAGGGGGCGTAGTGCTTCTCTGCCAGCGGCTTATGGCCTGCAGTATAGGGTACAGGGCCAGGCCCAACCTACTGCTAGTGTCACTCCAGCAGGGCCAGGTTTTAGTGATCTGATGGATCTTTTAAAACGTCAGCAGGAGCAGCTGGATCAGTTGACCCAGACCGTAGCCTCCCTGCAGGCCCCTCGCTCCCAAGGTCAAGGTTCTTACAATGGCCCTTTAATCTGCAGAAGATGCCAGCAGCCTGGCCATTTTGCTCGCGAGTGTGACGGCGTACGAGCTTCCCAGCGACGCCGTGTTAATTCAGTGGCTGGCTTGAACTCAAACACTGCCAGACCAACTCACCCTTCTCACCCTTCTCAAACTGAAGCCCGCTGAGCTGCTGAGCCACAGTTCAGTTGGGGAGTCCGTAGGCTCACAGGAAGGTGCAGTGGCTGACTTAATTGCTCCTTGTCCAAACATTGATGCCTCTATTGGAGGGGTCTCTGTGTCATGTTTGGTGGACACTGGTTCCATGGTGTCCACCGTTACTGAAAGTTTCTTTCTGGAGCAGTTTGCACATTGGGGTCATGATCGCCTTCACTCCTGTCACTGGCTACAGCTGCAAGCAGCTAATGGCCTAGCGATTCCGTATATCGGCTATTTTGAGCTGGAGGTGGAACTTTGTGGTAAGGTGATGCCCCGCTGTGGTATCCTTGTTGTTAAGGACCCCCCTGGCATTGTGTCTTCTGTCCCCGGGATCCTAGGGATGAATGTAATTCAGCGATGCTATCGTGAACTCTTTGGTGCATACGGCCCTTCCCTTTTTAATTCTCTTGTTGTTTCACAGGCGCCTGGCCCAGTCGTCGCAGCCTTACAGAGGTGTCACCAGTCCTCCACTCAAGGTCCTGGGGACCCCACTGGCACAGTGAGGGTCCGGGGAAAGCAGGCGGTACGCATTCCTGGTGGGGTGATGAAACTGGTGGCTAGCACTTGCTCCCAGCGGTTTTCTGGTCAGAGCGTGTTGTTTGACCCCCCAGAATCGGGTCTACCAGCTGGGCTGCTAGCCTCTCCTTGCCTGGTACAGGTTGTCCAGGGTACAGTGTACGTCCCTGTAGTCAATGTCGGGACAATCGAGGTCCTCCTTTACCCGCGGACCAGCCTTGGCATTCTGAGCACTGCCCGGGTTGTCAGCCTTCCTGCTGGTGTGACTGAAGTGGAGCTTACTTTGGTGACCAGCTCTTCCCAAACAGCTGCTCCTTCAGTACCAAATAGGATAGAGTCTCTTGATTTGTCCACGTTACCTGTACAAGAGCAGATGAACGTAAAGTCGCTGCTATACAGGTACCAATCAGTCTTTTCGGCCCATGATGGTGACTTGGGCTGCACCAACCTCCTCTCCCATGATATACCGCTGCTTGATGATGTCCCGGTCAGGCAGAGATATCGTCGTATCTCTCCATCAGAGTACGAGTGAAGGCACACATTAATCAGCTTCTTGAGTCCCAGGTCATCAGGGAGAGTAGCAGTCCATACGCATCTCCCATTGTGTTGGTGCGGAAGAAGGATGGGAGTTTGCGGATGTGTGTGGACTACCGCCCCCTAAACAGCAAGACCAGGAAGGATGCCTTCCCTTTGCCTCGCATTGAGGAGAGCTTAGATGCACTTTCTGGGGCCCGCTGGTTCTCCACACTCGATCTGGCCAGCGGTTACAATCAGGTCCCTATGGCAGAGAAGGACCGGCCTAAAACTGCCTTCTGCACACCGTTTGGCCTTTTTGAGTTTAATCGCATGCCCTTTGGCTTATGTAATGCCCCAAGCACCTTCCAGCGGCTCATGCAGAGGATGTTTGGCGATCAGCAGGGTCAGTCGTTACTGCTTTATCTGGACGACATTGTTGTCTACTCCTCCTCTGTTGAGCAACATCTACAGCGGCTGGAAATGGTGCTTGGTCGGCTCCAAAAGGAGGGTCTTAAGGCCAAACTCGAGAAGTGTGCCTTTTTCCAACAGGAGGTTGGCTATCTGGGGCACGTCATTTCGAGTCAGGGAGTGGCCACGGACCCCAAGAAGATTGATGCTGTGGCCAACTGGCGGCGCCCTAGTCACATCTCTGAGTTGCGTTCCTTTTTGGGCTTCGCCAGCTACTATAGGCGTTTTGTAAACGGCTTTGCCAAGCTGGCGGGTCCTCTGCATCAGCTGGTGGCTGACTTGGCAGGCACGAGGTCAAGGAGAGGGTCAGGCTCAGTTTTAGGTTCTGCGTGGACCGCTCAGTGTGAGGAGAGCTTTGAGGCTTTGAAATCGAGGTTAGTCTCAGCTCCCGTGTTAACTTACGCTGACTTCTCACGGCCTTTTATTCTGGAGATTGACGCCAGCCACAGTGGCCTAGGGGCTGTCCTCTCACAGGAGACAGACAGTGGTGTGAGACCGGTGGCCTATGCCAGTAGAGGCCTTCGGCCCGCTGAGCGCAATATGTCCAACTATAGTTTTTATTTATTTATTTGTTTATTTCGGGCATGTCAGTTAAATCATCATCACACATCATTTTCACATAGCAGAATACACATGGCCGAAAGGGAAAGCAGGAGAAGCCAAGGCTTATCTAGTCCCGCCCCCATTACACACAGCATAAAGTCATCATCATAATCTTTTCTATTCATTGCATTTTTCATTTGACATAACTTTTCCTTTTCATAGTGACATTTGACATAACATGTTACAGCAGTAGGTGGTACAGAGAGCTGAAGTCCAGTGCATACAGATTACGTGTGTGTCTGCACACGTGTCCATATTTAATCATCACAATAGAGCAACAGTCTCAACATGTAGACAAAGTCCGAGGGAAAAGAGAAGTAAATAAAAATAAAAATAAAATGAAATAAAATAAAAATAAAAAATAAAAATAAAGATAAAAAATAGAGTCCAGTGTAGGAGAAGTAAAAAATGAAGAAAAATAAAAAATAAAAATAAAGATAAAAAATAAAGTAAAGTGAAGTAAAATAAAGTGTAGGTACTAGTTGTTGAGATGGTGAGAGATGGTGTTGGAGCCCCCCCTTTTTTGATTTTATTAATCCTCACTGTCCTCTGCAGCTCTCGCTGCCCTTGACTTAGCCATTTCCTCCCGGTTATTGGCAACTTCAGCTTGCTTCCGTGAAGGGAACTCGCGTAGTGCGGAGAGGTCAGAGCGCATCCCGACCATGGCTGACCGATTGGTCACTATTTCTTCCCGGTTAGTGGCCACTTCAACTCGCACCAGTGCCGTGGACTCACGAACTGCCGAGATATCAGAGCGCATCCCGACCACAGTTGACCGAGTGGTGGCGTTGTCCACCCTCACACTGGTCAGCTCCGTGGCGATCTTTCTCAGTTTCCGATGTAGCATGAAGATTCCACATCCCAAGGCGATCATTCCAGTTGTCATGAACGCGAACACGTACACGTCCTCGACGTCTTCCACATCAAGAGTGGCAAGGCAGATGACTCTCCACTTTCCCCAACCATCCATGATGTAGCCGGACATGAAGGTCCCATCCGGACACACAGGTTCACCAGAACCCGCACGCCGTGTTGAGAACACTCTGTCGATAGCATTCAGTGACCAGTTCAGTAACTCCATCGTGAATTGTAGGAGTAACAGTTGCGCTCGGTATTCATACCTCATTTATCTACACATTGTTGATACTCCCTACCACGTACAACTGACATCACACCATACAGTTTCTTCGGTCCAGCTTATTGTTTGAGTACAGAATGTTCATTTGTTATGCACCCATCCCGTCACAACACATGTCTACTGATTCGTGTCCCAGACATTTATCAACTCCATGAAGTTGGAACTTCTTGGGCTCAAGTGGGCCATGACGGAGAAATTCAGAGAGTATCTGTTGGGGCATAGGTGTACTGTCTTTACTGACAACAATCCACTGAGCTATCTCCAGTCTGCCAAACTGGGAGCCAACTCTCAGACTCCTTGCTGGGTACCTCAGTCCCCAGCAGCCTCCAGCAGAATCCACCTCCAGCTCCCTCGACATCAGCCACGCAGTCTGTGGTCTCAGTCCTCCCCTCTCAGTCTACTGCTGACCTTTGCTCCTTGCAGGAGGCTGACCCCCTTCTGAAGGAGGTGTTTGTGTTTTGGCGGCGGAACGCACTACCCACCTCTGTGGAAAGGCGACAGCTGTCCAAGTCAACCGTGGAGCTTCTCCGGCAATGGAATCGCCTAGTGGAGAAGGACGGTGTTCTGTATCGTAGGGTTTCCCGTTCGGATGGGGGGGAAGGGTTTCTTCAGCTCATCTTGCCTGCCGCCCTTAAGCAGGAAACTTTGCGTCAGCTGCACGGAGAACATGGCCACCAGGGCATAGAGCGGACCACAGAGTTGGTCCGGCAACGTTGTTATTGGCCTGGAATGTCTTCTGACATAAAGCAGTGGGTCTCGGGGTGCCAGCGTTGCCAAGTCGCCAAGGACTCTGGGCACAGGTCGCATAGTTTTATGGGTCATTTGCTGGCTTCGCGACCTAATGAGATCTTGGCCATTGATTTTACGTTGCTGGAGCCCTCTCACAATGGGTATGAGAACGTCCTAGTCATGACGGACGTGTTCAGTAAATTTACGGTGGCCATCCCCACTCGAGATCAAAGGGCCCCCACCGTGGCTCAAGTCCTGATCTCTGAATGGTTTTTATAAATTTGGTGTCCCGAGCCGTTTGCACTCAGACCAAGGAAGAAGTTTTGAGAGTTCGCTGATCCACCAGCTCTGCCTGATGTACGGTGTTACTAAATCCCGCACTACCCCGTACCATCCGGCGGGTAATGGTCAGTGCGAGCGTTTTAATCAAACTCTACATAATCTTCTTCGGACCCTTCCAGTTTTCCGGAAGCGTGATTGGGCTGCCTGTCTGCCACAAGTGCTCTACTGCTATAACACGACCCCTCATCAGGGCACTGGTGAGTCGCCATTCCTCCTCATGTTTGGACAGGAGCCTCGTCTTCCCATAGATTTTCTTCTGGGACGTGTCCAGGACCCAGTACCAGGCCAGGTGCAGGACTGGGTGGCCGAGCACCAGGCCAGGCTCAGAGTGGCTTTTGACGGGGCCCGTGAGAGGGTGTTGGCTGCTGCTGGCCAACGGAAAGAGCGGCATGATCAGCGGGTCCGGGAGGCCCCACTTGTAGTGGGGCAGCTGGTCTACTTGCGGGACCACAGCATTAGGGGCCGCCAGAAAATCCAAGATCTCTGGAGTTCGGTGGTGTATCAGGTTGTGAAAGCCCCTGTCGGCGAAGGAGCAGTTTACACTGTGGCTCCAGTGAGTGCCCCGCACAAGGTGTGCATCGAGAAATGCTGAAGGCTGTAATTCAGCCTGAAGCTGCCGACCCCCCACCAAGGTCGCCATCTCTACCTGCTCCGGCAGCACTGGATGGTGAGTCCTCCAGTGACAGTGAACAGTGGTTCCTGGTCTCGGAATCATCCTGTCTGCCACCTGTAACTGCCCCAGGTGCCCCCTGTCCTACAGGCTCCCCTGTTGTGACCCCTAGGGTCGTCAGCCACGTTCCGGCAACATCTCCAGCACCTGAGAGTGCCTCACCACCAGCCTCATCGTTGTCCCCAACTGACCAGCCAAGTACTAGTCAGCAGGCATTGCGTAGGACAGCTTGTGCTACAGCTGGCCACCATCCTAACGTCTATCATCTCCCTCAGCCAGTTAGCCGAAACAATCCTGCTAGCCGCGGCCTCGATCCTGTGTTAAATGCCCAGGTTGCCATTTTCAGGCCTTGGAGCTAGTTTCTTTTCTGTCCATCGTCGGGCCGACGATGCAAAAGTGGGGGGTAGATGTGACAGGTCGTCTCCCTCCTTACCATTTTGGGGCACTATGTCAATCTGCTGAGTGCATTAATTGAGGGGCGGGGTACTTGATATATACAAGTGCGCACACCTGTCCTCTCTCTCTCTCTCTTCCGCTTCCCTGTGGGGACTGGGCCGTTCGGTGTGGCCAGCGTGGTTGTTTGTGTGCAATCCTCATCGTTCAGGTAATGCACTTTGTCACTTTACCGTTGTTCCTGTGTGCATCAAACGGGCGTTTTGGTGACGCGCTTTCCGCTTTTATAGCGTAACCGGCTGCTGGGGCTGTGGAGGACGCATCGCTCTGCCAGAAGTCCTTCCTGGGTGCGATTGCTTGCTCCTTTTGGTATGTCCTCAATTGTTTGCATTTTAGTGGCTCCATCACTCATTTGTTTTTAGCTCATTATTCTCTGGCGTTTGTAGCTGGGCGATTTGACGCGCAGCGCGTCCCTTTCCCGTCGCTCTGGAGCGGTAATGTAGCTCAGAGTGGTATGTATAAACTCTTTTAGCAACTCTTTTAAAAATGTTTATGGTAACTATATAATTGTTTATTAACTCATGTGTGCCTTCTTGTAGAGGCCTTGGTTATCCACTGGCGCGTATCCAGCCACCGTTCCCTGGATCTGCGCTGCTGTTTTGGCTCCCTCTCTTTAATACATTGTGGACGCGTCTGGCTTGCCGGGTGACACCGGCGCGTGATTTACCGACCCTTCCATTCTGAGTTGAATGCGACTGAGAGTCGCTGAGCCAACTTTGGCCTGGTTACCGGGCTCCTCGATTAATATCATCACCCTCTTATTGAGGCTGATTATTATTGATTTGTGTTATTGATTGATGTTATTGATTATTTTGCATTATTTAGTATTTTGTATTTTTGTGTTGAACCCTTTACTTTTCCTCCCCACCAGTCTTGTTTAGCACTTTTTGGCATGTTTTAATTGTTTGTTTCGTGTTTGGTTAGGTGCGGTGGCCCAGAGGCGGCAGTCCAGTTCCTGGTGGCGGTCCCCTTCACCATTTCCTTTTTCTCTGGTTTGATGTGTGAGTGTAGTGTCACGGGTGTTTTAAGTTAAGGACCCTTCTACTTTGATTTGTCCCTGCCGCCTGGTAAGCCCCTGCCCTCTCCCTTAACTGTTTTTTATCCTTGCCCAGTGCTAACATTTGTGACTATTATTATTATTAGTAATATTGTGGGGGATTTTGGTTAATTATTTTTGTTTAATAAAGTATTCTCCTTATTTGAAACCGTCTCTCGCCCCTGTGGTATTTCGAACCTGTGTGTCTTAGTTACATGAAGAACTGTTAGAAGTTCAGGATTTCCTGCGGGTGAAACTGCCGCAGGTGGCGTTGTCGCAACCTTCATCTCCTTGCTCATGCCACAATACCAATTTCCAAAGATAAGATACGGATGAGGGCTGCACGGTGGTGTAGTGGGTAACACTCTCGCCTGACAGCAAGAGGGTCCTGGGCTCGATTCCCGGCCCGGGTTCCTGGCTTCTGTGTGGAGTTTGCATGATCTCTCCGTGTAAGCGTGGGTTCTCACCGGGTTCTCCGGCTTCCTCCCACAGTCCAAAGACATGCACGATGGGGATAGCTTAATTGGTGACTCTAAATTGCCCGTAGGTGTGAATGTGAGTGTGAATGTGAGTGTGAATGGTTGTTTGTCTCTACATGTTGGCCCTGTGATAGACTGGCGTCCTGTCCAGGGTGAACCCTGCCTTCGCCCAATGATAGCTGGGATCGGCTCCAGCCCCCCCGTGACCCTAAATACAGGATAAGCGGTAGAAAATTGATGGATGGAAGATACGGATGAAAAGAATATCACAGGTTTTGGTCACGTTTGAATTGGCGAGCACTGCGTACATAGATGAATTTTACAAAAACATAACCATGTTTATCTGAACCTTCACCAATGTTTCCAATGAACCAGTGGAAAATGTTTGTTTGTTTGTTTATTTCGGGCATGTCAGTTAAATCATCATCACACATCATTGTTCACATAGTAAAATACACATGGCCGAAAGGGAAAGCGGGAGAAGCCAAGGCTTATCTGGTCCCGCCCCCATTACACACAGGATAAAATCATCATCATAATCTTTTCTTTTCATTGCACTTTTCACTTGACATAACTTTTCCTTTTCCTAGTGACATTTGACATAACATGTTACAGCAGTAGGTGGTACAGAGAGCTGAAGTCCAGTGCATACAGATTACGTGTATGTCTGCACACGTGTCCATATTTATTCAGCACGATAGAGCAACAGTCTCAACATGTAGACAAGGTCCGAGGGAAAAGAGAAGTAAAGAAAAAAAAAATAATAAAAAATAAAAAAAATAAAAAAAATAAAAAATAAAAATAAAGATAAAAAATAGAGTCCAGTGTAGGTACTACATCCCGTCACAACACCATGTCTACTGATTCGTGTCTCAGACATTTATCAACTCTCATGCAATAATCTATACCGGTCAAGTATTTTCGATTCGATAAATAACTGATTGGTGTGTGCCCTGTAGTTGGCATAGTGTAAGATTCTCAAGGCTCTTTTTTGGAGAATTAACAAGGGCTGTATGGAGCCTTTATATGTGTGTCCCCACACCTCTGCACAGTATTGCAGGTGTGGAGAGACTTTATCTTTGGAAATTGGTATAAAGCAATGAAGCGATTGGGTTCCACTGATCGTTTTGGCCGAGGCGTAACATCTTTCCAATTTGTATGTTTCCTCGTGTTTTTTAATATTTTCAGCACTAACAAAGAAGAATGTAATGTCCTTAATGTTTTCTTTTGCCCATTGAAACATCTCCCTTGGTGTCAGAATGTGGTTTGCATCAGTGGCCTGCAGACTGAAGCAGGCGGGTCTCTTTCATCGGGGATCAGGGGTTAATTTGTGATTTTCAGAAAATGAATGGCCAGCAGTCAAAATATTTAATTGTTTGCCATCACTGAGCATAATACTAAGTTATTTCCCCTATTTTCATGCTTTATCATCACTAAATTCTCCCTGATCTACATTCCAGACTTCTGGGAAAAAATTCCAAAATGGTGCATTTTGACGAATAAAATTCATATCAAGGAGCTTTATAGTCAAAAGTTTTATTTCATTAAAAGAAAGGACAAATATGTATCTTTATCTGGTATGAATCCCATTAGGATTATCAAGTGCCCACGTGGTCATTTGGGGGTCCAAATATGGGGTTCCAAAAGAGTCACCTCTGCCCGGGAGGGTTTTTGGACCCCCATAAAACCCCCACCAGTGGTACCATACCCTTCAAATTCATTTTGGCAAGAGCAAAGGTCCCAAATATAACAAATAATCCTGTTTGGAATAAATGTGATCATTCATCGTGGTGCTAGGAGCACCCAAAAAGTGAAAAATAATTTTGGCCGTCAAAAACAAATTGGACTTTGGTGACCCACCTCTCACCCAAACAGTTAGGTATGTTGATTCTGCCTGTAGAATTGTGAAGTACACATTACAATGAACTAACAGAGCAATTTTCAGCCTTCTATCACAATTAGAACAGAAGTTATGGGCCTCCAAAAATGCCAACAAATGAAATTCGAAATTCCAATGTGTCAAAAAGGGGTGTGGCACTTGAAAATCAAATGGACGCCACAGGCAAACCATTTGAGATATTGACCTGAAACTTCAGATTCCCTTGTTTGGCAACATAAGGGCATATTTTCACCGCTTTTCAGCAAAATCTGAGAGGTGTCATGTACATGGGTGGCTGAGTTGGCACGGAATGACCAATAAGCCTTCTCAACATCAAAAAATACAGCGATTACACTTTCTTTATTAACCTGTGCTTTTCTAATCTCATTTTCTAAACATGATGCCGGATCTATTGTGCTTCTTCCCTTCCTGAACCCACTCTGGTAGTTCTTCAATAACTCCTTGGTTTCTAGATAGTACCTTAATCTTTCATCTATCATTTTTTCCATAGTTTTCCCTATATGTGATGTTAAAGCAATAGGTCTATAACTTTCTGTTAAGCTCGGATCTTTACCTGGCTTACATATAGGTACAATAACTGATTCTTTCCACTTTTTTGGCAAATACCCCTCTTCCCATGTCTTATTATATAGTCTTAATAATATTTCTTTACTCCTTTCACTTAAGTTTTTTAGCATACAGTAATTTATTTGGTCTTTTCCTGGCGTTGTCTTCCCAGTTTTCCTTAAAACACTATTTAACTCTCCTATTGTAAATTTCATATTTATTGTACTTCCATCCTCCCCAACCTCCTGCAGAGCCTCTATATTTTTTTCTATTGTTCTCTCCCTCTGTCTCTTTTCCTCATTATTCAAATTTCCATTACTATGTACCTTTACAAATGTCTTTGCTAGTACCTCCGCTTTATCTTTACTTTCTATTATTATTTTCCCTCCATCTTTCATTACAGGATATCCATACTCTTTCCTATTTCCAGACATTCTCTTAATCATACCCCATACTCGGTCTAAAGGTGTAGTTCTTCCTAATGAATCACAGTACTTCCTCCAGTAGTTCCTTTTAACTTCCTTTATTGTTTTCCTTACTACTGCCTGCTTCCTTTTATACTCAATTAAATTCTGAAGATTATGTGTTTTTTTAAAGATTTTAATGCCTTATTTCTATTTTTAATTGCTTTAGTGCACTCTTGTGTCCACCACGGAACTATCCTTTTCAGTTTATTCCCACTTCTTTTTGGTATTGACTCCTTTGCTGCTCCTAGAATAATACTGCTTATTTCTGCATTGAGATCATCAATTTCCTGGTTTAAATTTATCTTTTTTAATTTTCCTTCTGTCAACACTCTATACTTGTTCCAATTTGCTTCTTCAAATTTCCATCTTCCTTCTCTCTCATCCTGTTTCATCTCCCTTTCAGCTCCAACATCTGTGTAAATAGGATAGTGATCACTCCCTATGGTGGTTCCTTTAAATACTTCCCAATTACTATTCCCGACTAATGACTGTGACACCAACGTAAGATCGACTACTGACTCCGTACCCTTCCCCAAATTAATTCTTGTGCCTGCTCCATCATTTAAACACACCAAATCCTTCTCATCCATTATTTCCTCTAAAATCTCTCCATTTAAATCATCTTTACCCCCCCACACTGTGCTATGTGCATTGAAATCCCCACACCAAATGATATTACCTGTCCAGTGTTCCAATATTAACTCTAGTTTTCCCTTTTATAGCTTTTTGCACGGATTATAAAAATGTATTATTTTCATACTACCTTTCTTACTACATACTTCAATAACTATTACCTCCAATTCTTCTATTGTATCTAACTGTCTATACTGTATACCTTCTTTAATAAATATTGCACACCATCCACCATTACCATTGTTTCTATCCTTGCGTATCACTGTATACCCCTTAATAATGAAATCCAGAATTGTTTTGAGCCATGTTTCTTGGATGCATATGATGTCAGGTTTCCTTTCTAAATATTCAATATGTCCTTTAAATTCCTGTCCATTTGCAATCAGACTCCTTGCATTCCATTGAAGTATTAACATTATGTTATGAATTGTGAAGCTGCCTCCAATGTCCCTTCACCGTGGCTAAGGTCAGTCTGTATTTTCTCCCATGATAAATATTTCATATTGAGGAATTTAGCTGCTGCCTTTACTATGATTTTAATTTTCTCTGTCTTGGTTTTCGCTTGCTCTGAACAGTTGATGACATATGCTAAGAATAGCACTAATCTTTCCATTGGTACTCCTATATTTTCCTTTTGTGCTTGCCCTAACGCCATGCTTGGTTCCTGTTTGCTTTGGTTGACTCCTGCTTCTCTTCTTTCATTGTTACATATCTGCACAGCCTCTGCATATGTCACTTTCCGTTCTGATTTTACTTGTTGCACTTCTACTGCCTGCTTTCTAACAACACATCCACCATATGCTGCTGTGTGGTTCCCCCCACAATTACAGCACTTTACGGCATCCTTACTGCCACACTGCCCATACGCATGTTCCCCCCCACATCTTCCGCATCTTTGCTTCCCTTTGCATACATTAGCCGTATGACCGTACCGCTGACATTTATAGCATCTTAATGGGGGAGGAACATATTCTCTTACCCTGAAACTCATGTATCCTACCATCATTTTCTCTGGAAGCATCTCATCCATGAACTGTAGTAGAACCGATTCACTATCTACTTTTTCCCCATTTCTTGAGGCCTGGAGCCGTCTAATTCCTGTGACCATTCCTCCTTTTAGCACTTTCCTGAGTTCCTCCAGATTTTCTCCTACAGGGATTCCAGTTATCACTCCCCTAGTTCCTCTCTTCTCCCCAACTATCTTCTTTTCCACTATTTCTTTTTTACATATCGATTGCAGTTTCATCGCTTTATTTCTCTGTTCAATGTTACTTTCTCAGTTTGAAAGAAATCCTCCCGATAAACGAACGGTTTGCAGAATGTCCACTAAATGACGTCAGCACCGAATTTTGCTGTGCCTTATATGGGTCATCTCGGCTCATTAGAATCGCTCCACCTGTGTGGTCCCGCCCACATAATCCCCATACCTGTTGGCTGTCAGTGTGATGTACTTACAAACCAGTGAACCAAAATGCCAAAATCAACGGAAAGCGAGTTGGCAGTCCAATTACTGATATTTACTAGCATCGTCGGAGCATCTACGATGGAAATGTGCGCACACGCCTCCGTAAATGTGTGCTTGTGTGTGCGACGCACTTCACCGACAGGAGCTTTGACAACATGGGTCGCTACAGCTCAGGATATGCCTCTAACCTGGGGCTAAAGTTTGGATCAGTACCGACAGTCCGAGAGCCAACCACAGACACAGAAGCGGTAAGTTTCTAAATATTATGTAATATGCCGTGTTACAGTTTACCGTTGCTTTCTTAGTGTGGTGAGGTGGAGTGGTGAGTAGTGGTGTGTGGTTGCCAACAACGCCACCTGGGGAGTTTCGCCCCAGGAAATAGTTACTGTTTTTTTATAAAAATGAAAAAGGTCACGCAGGCTCGAATCACCACAGGGGAGAGTTCAGGTATCAAAAGAATAATAATTTATTGTCACAATATTATTTCTATAAAACTTCAATAGTTGCCAAAATATTTCACATTCACAAAAGACTGGGCCAAAGAAAGGGGAATGGACCGGGCTGGGCCAGCCACGGCGACCCTAAACCAAACCAAGGGGAAGGAGAAACAAACCAAGAAAATAATATCACCCGTGACACTGCATACACACGCAATGGAGAAGTGAAGAAGCCACCACCAGGGATTGGGCCGCCGCGCTGGACTACAGCACCTGTCCACAGGGAGAGAGGGAAAAATTAAGATGGCCGCAGTCTAGCTGACCTCCCCACACACACACCAAAAACAATTAGAGATTATTTATCATACAAAACCAAATTAAACATAATGAAGTCTTCTTAAAATATCCAAATACAAATTAGAGGAAAACAATTAAACAATTATCAAACCCGCCCCCCCCACAAAAGAAAAAAAGGAAAACAAGAAAAAAAAGAAATAAATTGTTAAATGTCTCCGAGGTCACTATCGTCGGCAACAACAATCATTTAATCAAAACCATGTAATCGAGCCAAACAAAACAGCAGCAAACATCATGGTGGCCGATGACCGGAACACACCAGGACGCAGGATAGTGTGCAGAACTAGGAGAGTGGGGGCTGCTGGTTACAGCGCCCCGCTGTAAAGCAAGAGAGAGACAGTGTCACAACTATCGCAATGATGTAAAACTGCAACAGCAGACAATTAGAGCAGCCTACCTCTGAGCTCTACTGCACCCAACACGCGCCCACCAGAACCGCTCGCTCCCTCCGGCTCACCGCCACTCCGAGCACTTAGTGATATGACGGGGAGACTCGGGCATGCACGCCAGCCCGCTCACCGAACGTGCCGCACAGCAGAGGCAGAGAGGGAGAACAGCGACCAAACACACCTGTCCCAATCACACACACAGCGTCGCTCCACCAGCTCGCCGTTGCTCCAACACTGCAACGGAGCGAAAGGATGAGGCCTCAGGCCCAATAACAGCAAACACAAACCAGCAAATACGCAGAATTCCTACCTTAATGATACGACGGGAAGACACAAACAAGCACGCCGGCCAGCTCACCGGACGCACCGCACAGCAGAAGCAGAGAGGGAAAATGTCGACCAACACAGCTGTTTTAATCACCTAACAGTGCCGTCCCCCCATTAACCTGCGCCAGGCTGACACAGCGCCATGCAGTGACCAGGAGGGAGATAACTCACCCGGTCACATCTACCCCACCTTTCTTGCATCGGCGTCCCGACGATGAACCACCGTGAAACCTCGACTCCAAGGCCTAAAGTGAGCAGACTGAGCGGTAAGTACGGGCTGCTCATTGGTAGCACCATCTACCTGACCGATGGAGCGTGGGAGATGATAGACATTTGAGTGCAGACCAGCTGTTAAACGAGGTGTACGACGTGGAGCCTGCTGACTGGAACAGGGTGGATCCCTGGGAGGGTGCGACGGAGCTGGTACAGAACCTCCCGGCTGTGGAGCAGCGCCGGGGCTGGACCCACCTCCTAGGTGGTCTCTCCAAAGTTGGCGTGAGGAGCCAACCGAGCTTGGCACCACTGGGGTGCGGGGCAATGGGGTTTCTGGAACCAGCAAGTAAAGATCATCAACAGAAGAGTCGCTGTCAGCTTCCAGCACAGCTGGGGGAGGTTGCTCCTCCGGGGGTGGAGTAAGGGGCTCGGGCCTGACGACAGCCTTCAACATGTCACGGTGTACTGTCCGCTCTTGATGCAAAGCCTCCACAGGAGCGATAGTGTACACTGCACCCTGACCTGGAGCTTTCACTACTTGATAGACCAAAGAGCTCCAGACATCCTGAATCTTGTGCCGACCTCTGACACCAAGGTCCCGCACATATACCAACTGACCAACCTGAAAAGGCACCTCTCTGACTCTCTGGTCATGCCTCTCCTTTCGGCGGCCTGCAGCAGCCAACAGCCGCTCCTTAGCACCCTCAAATGCTACCTCAAGTCTCGCTTGATGCTCAATGATCCAATCCTGTACCTCGCCTGGGACCGGGTCCTTAACTCGACCAAGAAGGAAATCGATGGGAAGCTGTGGCTCCCGCCCACACATCAGGAAAAAGGGGGACTCGCCAGTAACCTGATGTGGTGTGCTGTTATAACTGAAAAGCAGCTGTGGCAAACAAGAAGCCCAGTCCTGTTTCTGTGAAACTGGCAGGGTGCGAAGAAGATTGTGGAGAGTTCTATTGAACCGTTCGCACTGCCCATTCCCGGCAGGGTGGTATGGAGTGGTGCGGGATTTATTAACACCATACAAGCAGCAAAGTTGTTTGATCAACAGACTCTCAAAGCAACGACCTTGATCTGAGTGGATGCGACTCGGAACCCCGTACCGGTAGAACCATTCATGTAACAAAACACGAGCAACGGTACAAGCCCGCTGATCCCGGGTGGGGACAGCTACAGAAAATTTACTAAAGACATCAGTCATGACAAGAACATTTTCAAAACCACTTCGGGAAGGCTCAAGCAGTGTAAAATCCACAGCCACAATTTCATTTGGCTGGGAGGCCAACAAATGGCCCATAAAGCTATGTGGCACCGAGCCAGAGTCTTTTGCAACTTGACAACGTTCACATTCCTGTACCCATCTCTTTATGTCCAGGAACATTCCTGGCCAATAACAACGACGCCTGACCAATTCGGTGGTCCGTTCAACACCCTGATGACCATGCTGTTCATGAAGTTGTTTCAGAGTTTCCTCTTTGAGAACTGCTGGGAGGAGGAGCTGAAGAATCCCCTCTCCACCCTCCGGGAGGAAGATCCGACGATGCAGTACCCCTTCATGGTCAACCAGACGGTCCCACTGACGTAACACAGCCATGACTGATGGAGAAAGCTGACGCCGTTCAGCTGCAGAAGGCCGAGTTTGCCTCCTCCAGAAGGACAAGACCTCCTTCAGGAGCGGATCCGCCTCCTGCAAGGAACCAATGTCGACAGTGGACTGGCCTGGGAGGGCCGAAACGATGGACTGGGTCACCGTCGCCCCAGGAGCTGGACGTGACACTTCCTGAAGGACCTTGGGGACTGGCGTACCAGGCAAGAGTTGACCGATGGCGCTGGATACAACCTCGGGCTTCCGGGAGAGTGCGTCTGCATTTTTATTACTGCGACCCGAACGATACTTTATTTCAAAGTCAAAGATGGCAAGCTGCGAAGCCCATCGCTGCTCTGTCGCCCCAAGCTTGGCCGAATTGAGATGACTCAGTGGGTTGTTGTCTGTAAAGACGATGCACTTGTGCCCCATCAGATAGTCACGGAATTTTTCAGACATGGCCCACTTAAGTGCCAAGAACTCTAGTTTCATCGAGCTGTAATTGCTCATGTTGCGCTCCGTGGGCCGGAGGCCTCTACTAGCATAAGCCACTGGTCTTATGCCATTTTCTGTCTCCTGGGAAAGGACAGCTCCCAAACCACTATAACTCGCATCGATCTCCAGGATAAATGGACGCGAGAAATCTGCATAGCTCAACACAGGAGCAGAAACCAGCCTGGACTTAAGGGCCTCAAAGCTCTCCTCGCAGTGGGACGTCCAAGCATCACTAAAGGCCTGCCCTGACCCTCTTCTGGACTTCGTACCAGCAAGAGTCGCCACCAGCTTATGAAGGGGGGCAGCCAATTTCGCGAAGCCCTCTACAAACCGCCTGTAATAACTCGCAAAGCCGAGAAACGAGCGCAACTCAGCCACTTGGCGTGGACGTGGCCATTTTGCCACGGCCTCGATTTTAGCAGGGTCGGTGGAAACACCTTGGCTGGAGATAACATGCCCCAAATAATTGACCTTCTGCTGAAAGAACGCACATTTCCCCAGCTTAACTTTCAGGCCTTCTTGTTGGAGCCGGCCCAGAACGGCCTCCAGCCGTTGTAAGTGCTCACTGACGGAGGAAGAGAAGACAATAATGTCGTCTAAGTAAAGAAGCAAAGACTGACCTTGCTGACCCCCGAACATTCTCTGCATCAATCGTTGAAAAGTGCTCGGGGCATTACATAACCCAAAAGGCATTCGATTAAATTCAAAAAGTCCAAACGGTGTACAGAATGCTGTTTTGGGTTTGTCTTCCTCTGCAACTGGAACCTGGTTGTATCCGCTAGCCAGATCTATCGTGGAAAACCAACGAGCACCACAGAGAGAATCCAAACTTTCCTCAATGCGAGGGAGAGGGAACGCATCCTTCCGGGTCTTGGTGTTCAACAAACGATAGTCTACACACAGTCGAAGTTTCCCGTCCTTCTTTCTGACCAAAACAATCGGCGACGCATAAGGACTGCAACTTTCCCTAATGATCTTGGTCTCAAGAAGCTGGTTGATATGAGACTTCACCTCTTCGTACTCAGAGGGTGGGATGCGGCGGTAACGCTGCCGGACTGGCGCATCATCCAGCAGTGGTATGTTATGCGATATGAGATTTGAGCAACCCAAGTCACCATCGTGGGTGGAAAAGACAGAACGGTACCGCTGCAATAATGATCTCACCTCCCTCTGGTCCTCATCAGACACTGTAGCCAAGTCAATAGATGCTAGCTCATCCTGTGCTACACTGGTTGCTCCCTGGGCAGAAACACTGGCGGTGATCGACTTAATCTCAGTCACGCCCGGAGGTAGACTGATTACCTGGGCCCCACCGAGGGAGCCAAGACGAGTCCGAGGGTACAGAAGAACATCTGTCGTCCCCACATTGATCACCGGGATGTAAGCAGTGCCTCGGATGACACGAACAAGACAGGGAGAAGCAAGCAAGCCACATGGCAGACCAGATTCCAAGGGTTTGAAAAGCACAGCCTGATCGCTGGCCTGCTCGGGACAAGTGCTGGCGACAAGCCTAAGGACCCCACCAGGTATTCGTATCGTCCACTCACCCCCGACCCTCACAGTGCCTGTGCACGGGTTTGGCTCGCTGACTGAAGACTTATGGTACTGCTGCAGCGCTTCAAAGATTGGACCTGGAGCGTGCGACACGGGTGGTGAGGCAAACATGGAAGAACCATGAGTTCCAAAAAGCTCTCTGTAACAATTGCGAATGACGTTCATCCCCAAAATGCCAGGGACGGAAGACACAGTGCCGGGGGGGTCCTTGACGACTAACACCCCACAGCGAGGAATGACCTTTCCACACAATACAACATTAAGCTCTAAGTAACCAACATAGGGAATTTCTAACCCGTTAGCGGCACGCAGCTGCAGCCAATTGCACGACCGAAGCCGATCCTGGTCCCAAGATGAGAACTGCTGTTGAAAGAAGCTCTCAGTAATGGTGGACACCATAGACCCAGTGTCGACCAAACAAGGGACATGAACACCACTAAACACAACATCAATTTTTGGACATGACGACATCAAACCAGCAACTAACTCTTCCTGTGGGCCCTTGACTTCCCCATCTGAGCGGAGGCCCGCCGACTCAGAGGGTGTCAGTTTTCCGGCTGATGAGCCGAGGAGGTCGCCCTGGTAACCTGAGGGTTTGCACCACCAAAAGAGTTGGCCCGTGCACGAGGGGGTACGGTTGGGCCCCGGCACTCCCGTGCGATGTGGCCTGGCTGTTGACACCTTCGACAAATTAAAGGACCATTTCGAAAGAGATTCCCTGGTGGTCGTGGGGCCTGCAGAGCAGCCACAGTCTGCGTGAGCTGGTCAAGTTGGGCCTGTTGACGCTTCAAAAGTTCCATTAAATCACTCATCTCTGACCTGGGAGGGGCAACGGGATGACGTGGGTGGGAGTCGCTTTGCACCCCATACTGGAGACCGTAAGCTGATGGTAACGAATGGCTTCGCCCCCTAAACCCACTTGATTGGCCCTCCCTTTCCCATCTGATAGCCTCAGCGCGTACGTCCAACAAGGAAGCGGTCGGCTTGCTACGGACGCACTGTTTAAGCGTTCGACGGAGAGAACTGTCAAGAACATGCTCTACAAATTGGTCACGCAAAAGATCCCCAGCATTAGGAATCCTGTCGGGTGCGCACCGCTCAACCTGCTCCATTAAAGCCAGCAGGCCCAAGGAATACTCCTGCAGAGTCTCCCCCTCCTGTTGTCTCCTAGAGAAGAAGGCCTGCTGCAACGTTACATAAGATTGTGTACAGCCATACAGTTCCCTCAGAATAGCGAAAATCTTAGCGGGATCTCCTCGCTCTGTGCTGGGCCTAAACCGGATCTCCTCTCGGGCTTCCCCATCTAAATGATCAAAAATGAACAGGGCTTTGTCGGCGGCGGAAAGGTGGCGAACCCGCATGCATGCCTCGATCTCCTCCGTCCACTCAGCTATCCCTAAACCTGTCTTCCCCTTAAACAAAGGACATTTACGGTCTCTGGGAACCACAACCAACCGCTCCGTGACAGTAGCAGCACTAGATGGGGCATAGCTAGCTGAACCGGAGGGACCTGCAACAGCTCCACCGGGCACGTCCCGGGAAGCAGTGCGCTCCCGCTGTAGCTGCTCATTGTCTGCCTCTAGCTGTGACACTAAATCCCTAAGTCGCTGTACCTCATCCGCCATGATGGCTGTGAAATAGCACCAATACTCACGATACCGAAGTCTGGTTCTTGGGATGGATGCTGCTGTTTTGACTCTGTAACTAGAAACAATAATATCAATGAAAAATAAAAATAAATCAATCTCAATAGCAAAAAAAAACAAACAAACACAACAAAAAAAACACGTCCCTGCCCCTTTAAATGTGGTGATCCTGTCAACAACGCCAAAATGTGGCGAGGTGGAGTGGTGAGTAGTGGTGTGTGGTTGCCAACAACGCCACCTGGGGAGTTTCGCCCCAGGAAATAGTTACTGTTTTTTTTATAAAAATGAAAAAGGTCACGCAGGCTCGAATCACCACAGGGGAGAGTTCAGGTATCAAAAGAATAATAATTTATTGTCACAATATTATTTCTATAAAACTTCAATAGTTGCCAAAATATTTCACATTCACAAAAGACTGGGCCAAAGAAAGGGGAATGGACCGGGCTGGGCCAGCCACGGCGACCCTAAACCAAACCAAGGGGAAGGAGAAACAAACCAAGAAAATAATATCACCCGTGACACTCCATACACACGCAATGGAGAAGTGAAGAAGCCACCACCAGGGATTGGGCCGCCGCGCTGGACTACAGCACCTGTCCACAGGGAGAGAGGGAAAAATTAAGATGGCCGCAGTCTAGCTGACCTCCCCACACACACACCAAAAACAATTAGAGATTATTTATCATACAAAACCAAATTAAACATAATGAAGTCTTCTTAAAATATCCAAATACAAATTAGAGGAAAACAATTAAACAATTATCAAACCCGCCCCCCCCACAAAAGAAAAAAAGGAAAACAAGAAAAAAAAGAAATAAATTGTTAAATGTCTCCGAGGTCACTATCGTCGGCAACAACAATCATTTAATCAAAACCATGTAATCGAGCCAAACAAAACAGCAGCAAACATCATGGTGGCCGATGACCGGAACACACCAGGACGCAGGATAGTGTGCAGAACTAGGAGAGTGGGGGCTGCTGGTTACAGCGCCCCGCTGTAAAGCAAGAGAGAGACAGTGTCACAACTATCGCAATGATGTAAAACTGCAACAGCAGACAATTAGAGCAGCCTACCTCTGAGCTCTACTGCACCCAACACGCGCCCACCAGAACCGCTCGCTCCCTCCGGCTCACCGCCGCTCCGAGCACTTAGTGATATGACGGGGAGACTCGGGCATGCACGCCAGCCCGCTCACCGAACGCGCCGCACAGCAGAGGCAGAGAGGGAGAACAGCGACCAAACACACCTGTCCCAATCACACACACAGCGTCGCTCCACCAGCTCGCCGTTGCTCCAACACTGCAACGGAGCGAAAGGATGAGGCCTCAGGCCCAATAACAGCAAACACAAACCAGCAAATACGCAGAATTCCTACCTTAATGATACGACGGGAAGACACAAACAAGCACGCCGGCCAGCTCACCGGACGCACCGCACAGCAGAAGCAGAGAGGGAAAATGTCGACCAACACAGCTGTTTTAATCACCTAACAGTGCCGTCCCCCCATTAACCTGCGCCAGGCTGACACAGCGCCATGCAGTGACCAGGAGGGAGATAACTCACCCGGTCACATTAGCATTGGTGTGTTAGCATTGGCGTGTTGCGCTAAAGTTAGCATTGGCGTGTCGCGTTAAAAGCTTCCATTGTATTGATATTGAGGACCGTTAACGTTACGTAGTACTGCGGGGGCCCAAACCTGTAAAATAACGCTAGACATCAGTTTGCTTGGGAACGTGTTGTAGCTTGAATGCGGCAGCAAGAGCAGCTGATCTGTGTTTGTTTACACGCCGATACAAAGACGACGTCACCAAACGTTTGTTCTTGCACCGCTAACGAAGGGATTTTACGAGCTATTGGTGCGTCACCACATCAGTTATAGTGAAATAGCCATAACCTGCGGTATATTTCATGCGTTTTGGAGAGAGAACATTCAGACAGACGGTTCCAACCAGGATGTTCCACCATGCAAGCCTCTTCCTCCTCCAGCTGCTGCATCCGTCTTCTTACCTAGTGTGAATCATGATCATCGTCATGTTATGTGAATAATCTCGACAGACAACTTGGTGTAACAGACAGTAACATTACCTGTGGTGTCTCCATGCAGCAGACATGTTCGGTGTCTGAAGGCCCACTTAGTCACCTAGATGAATATAGTACAGAATTTGAGCATTTCAACAACAAATCTTGTTAATATGGTAACCTGACTGTTTTGCTGACAAGCTGAGGTGTAAACCTCATGTTTGAATTTTGTAACAGTAAGTTTAGCACGTAATGTTGAGATGGAGCACAATCACGTTTATAAAACACAGCACACAGCCTATAATTCAAAATTCAGCACATAATTCTGGAGGACGACATGATACTGACCAAATCCCGTTCCTTGTATATCTTTATGTGTAGAGGATGATGTTTTTAATCCCGTTAATGTGATGTAAACAAACTGCCCGCATACAGGACGCTGTTTTCATCGGGTTCTCATCCGTTTAAATATAATGTTGCGTCCCCATTTGGAAAACATGCAACTGTGAACTGTCAACAACACGGCACTACTAACGATATTAATTGTTGCCGAAAATAGCTCACAGACACGTTACTTATAGAGCGAAGAACGCAGCATTAGCGTCATTGTGGCTAGCGCTAGCTACGCTAACACACATCGAGTTACCGTCCAAAACGTTACAGACATGTTAACTAACCATCCAGGTTCGTCCTGCTGCATCCGCTGCGTAGAACTTCTACAGGAGCCGGTCCTGGTTCTGGGTCGGAGTCCGTTTCGAAGCGGTACGGCTGGACCGCTGTTAGTTTGTAGCGTAGAACCATAACCATGGCAACAAGCTGGACGCGGACAGCACGGGGCGGAGAGACACTTCCTCAGTAGGAGCGGGGTCGGGGGTCATCTCATTAGCATAAGGCTACACCCCGACAGAATCACCCGTTTGAAAAAGTGGGGTAAAAAAGCTGAAAATGAGGAGTGTGATCCACTCCGAAATACATGTTCCGATTGTTTTTTCCAGTTGAGGAATTCAAAGACCAGGTTTGGAGACATCAATAACTTATATTAACTTGTGGAAAAATAGCATAATAGGGCCCCTTTAACAGATCACGGGGGATTAACTTTCACAAGTAATTTTTTTTTTTTTTTATAATTTTTGTGACAGCACTCTGTATCATAACTAAATCTCTGCCGTGTGTTACCGTGTGAAAATCCGGTAAAAATTCGCGGGGTTGCGATTATTGTAGTCAGGAATACACCTTCCTCAGTAGAAACGAATGCAGGACGGGCGCATTGGGGACCCATCCAAGATGGCGGCTAAACTGATACGCCGGCTCCAATAGGCGGCGTCAGTCTACGAGGCGTCTATGTATATATGTCTATGGGTCATTCCGTGTCATTTCATCAAATTTCTGAAAATCTTCCCACCTGACCATCTCAGAATGTCCTAAAAAAATTTAAGTACAAAGACACACTTGTTAATAGGACAAATCCAAAATATTTAGTCTCTACTGTCAATAGTTTTCTCATGTAACATGATTGAATGAAGGGTAGTTTAGACGGTTTTTGGCATCATACTCTGAAAAGCCATTTTTAAACAGCAATATCTGGAAAACTATCTCACCTGTGGCCTTCAAAATTTTTACAGAGTATATCTGTTACTAATAGCCTCCAGACCTGAAATATCAGGGATGTAGCTCAATGATAACCTAGTATGGTACGTACTTAAAATTAGGCTTTTTGAAATAAAGTAGTACATTTGAAGAGTGGCTGAGCTCCAATTTTTGCAGATAAAAGACTTCTATCACTTCTGCCTCTATCTCTGGGGTTAGCTTAAACATTCTACAAAATATGGTCTCTCTCAGATGATTAGTTTCACAGATATTAAGGCTCAAAAATGGAAGTTAACACATCTTTGCCCAACTTCAGAGTCATATTCCAAAAAACTGACAACACGTATCAGGTCCAAACTTACTTTTTTTTAAAGATCATATTCTTGTTAAAATCATATAAAAAAATTGGGAGGGTGTTTTGCCTCAATTTGTCGCAGTGATTTTTTAAAATCCTGATATTGGTGGGGTTTTTGTGGCCGTTTTTGGTACTGCATGTGTTATTATCCTACAAGTAAACATCACAGCAGGGCAATTCAATTGTGTTTTTTACCATTAACCAAAGACTTACATGTGACTAAATGCTACTGATAAATTTAGCCTCACGAAAACATTAAAATGTAGCACAGTTGTAGAGGCAATAAGTCCTTAGATGTGAGTTGAACATGGTTAAAGCAGCTTTTAATGTCTTATGAACAAATATAGCATAATATTGAAGACTGTACATTTTGTCATACTTTAAGTATATAAATTACACAACTAAACCAAATGATAATCTTAATTTGTGCATAAAGATTTTGAATTACAGTAGAAAAGTCTCCAAAGTTTGATATTGAAAAACAGTTTGTCTCTATGCTCACTATGAGACAATATGTGAGTCATGATCACAAAAGGTGGATAGGAAGTATCAGATATGTTCCAGATCAAGTTGAAGATGTCCTGGTTCAGTTCATGCACCCACATGGCCCTGCCAAGAGTTTCTACTGGCCAAGAAGAGAAGACGTGCAATGTCCCACTGTAGCATATAATTGCAAGATTTGACGTTCCCTCTACAGAAACTGGGCGCATGTATGCCATCAAAAAAGATGAGCATAACAGAGCAGAGATGTACATTAGACAATTTCTAAAGTGACTGCCAAATTAATGAATGTGACGAAGGAATTGGATCTAAAAGATGAAAAATGTGTGATCCCTCACAGTGAGCAAAGAGACAAACTGTTATTCAATATCAAACTTTGGAGACTTTTGTACTGTAATGTAAAATCTTATGCACAAATTAAGATTATTATTTGATTTGGTTGTGTAATTTATATACTTAAAGTATGACAAAATGTACAGTCTTCAATATTATGCTATTTTTGTTCATGGTTTAAGACATTAAAAGCTGCTTTCACCATGTTTAACTCACATTAAGGACTTATTGCCTCTGTAACTACAACTGTGCTACATTTTAATGTTTTCGTAAGGCTAAATTTATCAGTAGCATTTAGGCACATGTAAGTCTTTGGTAAATGGTAAAAAACACATTTGAATTGCCCTCCTGTGATGTTTACTGGTAGGCTATTAGGACATGCAGTACCAAAACCAGCCACAAAAACCCCACCAATATCAGGATTTTAAAAAATCACTGCGACAAAATGAGGTAAAACACCCTCCTGATTTTTTAATATGATTTTAACAAGAATATGATCTTTCAAAAAAAGTAAGTTTGGACCTGATACGTGTTGTCAGTTTTTTGGAATATGACTCTGAAGTTGGGCAAAGATGTGTTAACTTCCATTTTTGAGCCTTAATATCTGTGAAACTAATCATCTTAGAGAGACCATATTTTGTAGAATGTTTAAGCTAACCCCAGAGATAGAGGCAGAAGTGATAGAAGTCTTTTATCTGCAAAAATGGGAGCTCAGCCACTCTTCAAATGTACTACTTTATTTCAAAAAGCCTCATTTTAAGTACCTACCATACTAGGTTATCATTGAGCTACATCCCTGATATTTCATGTCTGGAGGCTATTAGTAACAGATATACACTGTAGAAATTTTGAAGGTCACAGGTGAGATAGTTGTCCAGATATTGCTGTTTAAAAATGGCTTTTCAGATTATGATGCCAAAAACCGTCTAAACTACCCTTCATTCAATGACGTTTCATGAGGAAACTGTTGACAGTAGAGACCTAATATTTTGGATTTGTCCTATTAACAAGTGTGTCTTTGTACTCAAATTTTTTCAGGACATTCTGAGATGGTCAGGTGGGAGGCATTTGATGAATTGACACGGAATGACCCCTATGGATGCTGCAGCCGCACATGCAGCTACTATATGCTAATCAGAGGCACCGGGCTCGACTCGCTGCCTCGGTAACGCTCGCGAACGCTCGCAAAAATCTGTTGTTTGAAGGAGAGCGCCTGTCAATCATCCTCTATTGGCAGCCCGCCAAGCGTGCAATACTGGGAAGCGGCGCGTCCACACGCGTTTAAAATCGCCCCTGTGGACACGTACCTTAATGCCGCTAGCGTTGGCAACAAGCCAGAGTTGGAGGACCCTCCCGCGACATTAAGGTCTCCCGTTTGGGAACACTTCGGCTTCCCGGTGAGATACAAACAGGGACAAAGAGAGGTTGATAAAACCAAAGCGGTTTGCCGACATTGTTCATGTGAGGTCGGGTATATTTCTGGCAACACGTCAAACCTGTTGACGCATTTGAAACGGCACCACCCCCACGTGAACATCGCTACAACGAGGAGAAAGACGAGCGTAACGTTAGTGCAAACATAACTCCCCACCGCGTTTAAACAGCCTCTCCCTGCCCTGTTCAATTTGCACATCAGATGGAGAAAATATTTGTTTTTAAAGAAACAGTCTGTTATTTTTATTTATTTTTAGTCTGAGCCTTATTCATGTTATTTAATCTGAGCAACAACTTGAAACTGTTTCGTGTTGCAACTGTTCAATTTTGCATATCAGATGGAGAAAATATATTTTTTAAAGAAACAGTCTGTTATTTTTATTTTTGAAATAAATATTTTAAATACTTGTATTTATATTTTTGAGCAGCATTCTAGCTCCAGTGCATGTTCCTACTGTTAAAAGCACAAAAGTAATAAACAACTAGCACATTTATATTTTGCATTTTGTTTTCTTACTGTACCGAAAATGAACCGAACCGTGACCTCAAAACCGAGGTACGTACCGAACCGAGATTTTTGTGTACCGTTACACCCCTAATATATATACATAATATACACTCACCGGTAACTTTATTAGGTACACCTTGCTAGTACCGGGTTGAACCCCCTTTTGCCTTCAGAACTG